>NC_087217.1:13627191-13637191 GCF_015104395.2 Macrobrachium nipponense
TTCCCCGGCTCGTTGGGCCATTGTGTGGTATAGGTATAACCGGAGGGTTATTTTGTTCTCTTTGCGCATACGCCTTTGTCTAAAATGTAGTCTTCTTGAGTTGTTTGTGAGTAGGGATTTTATCTGCTGAAATGGTAATATTGTTGTAATCGTTGCCAACACCATGACTATTTTTTTGGTATTACTGGTGTGTTTTCCAGTTCAAATTGATACCAACGTTGGTTTTCAATCTAAGAGTTAAAATCCTGTTCATTTTGCAATAGCTTTCATGTAGGATGCAATCTGCTTTTGTTTATGTTGAAGGATCTGGTGTGCTGGAATAACAAGTAGTATTTCAGCCATTGTTGACTTGACTCGCAATACTAATTGCTATTATCGGCGGCACTATTATCGTTATGATTATTATGAGTTTAAAAGAGTTTGAGTTATCACCCTCTCATGTCTTTTTGTATATTTACTTAATTATAATACCTTAAATTTACGTGGCTGTAAATTTTTTTTTTATCAAGATTCGGGTACAGACTTTCAGATAGTAACTCATCTATGGCGTCCGGTTCACAGCAACAGGAAAAACTACCGTTTTTAATTTGTTCTATATCTTTATTAATTCTTATATGTAATATGTTTATTTTTCCGAAACTGTTCCATTTAAATCAGAAGTGTTCATCCTATATCTGCTAGAAAGTTATTACACTCTGCCCTTCAAAAAGTGCTTTAAATCATCTCAGTTATACAGAGGAAAGAAGAGAATTCCTTATTCTGAAATTGAATCATATCTGAAGAGACCAATAGGGTCAGCAGTGCGTGGATGTCCTGTCACTTAATCGCTCATGGCTTCCGTCGATGCTAACGCGATCCGTTCAAGATATTAGTGAAACTTAATGCCAACGTCTCTGCATTTACCGAAGCCATGATTAAGGTAGTTAGCCAGATCTGGATCCAAAGTTCATTGTAGGAAATTTTACCATTGTACCTGTGGATGCATTATAGTTTTATTATTATTATCATTTTTATTCCAGTGACAAGGCGATGTTGGAGTTAAATATTATTGTCAGTTATTATTATTATTATTGGAAAAGTAAATCCACAATAGTAAGTCTTTTTGATTTTGTTATTTTGAATAACAAAATCAAACTGACATACTATTGTGGATTTACTTTTCCATTTTATTGACTCATGTGATTATGAGTTTTCTTTGAATTATTATTATTATTATTATTATTATTATTATTATTATTATTATTATTATTATTATTATTATTATTATTCCAGCAAAGGGTATCCTCTTAAGAAGGAATGGTTCTAAAGAAAAACTTGGCAGCCACTGCCTCATTCATTAGAGTATGAGACCCTTCTTATTTATAAAGTTATCAATAGCTGTTTACACAGATACCTCATTAGTTGCACGTTGAACCCTCTATTTACTCTGTATCATTCTCCGCTTTCTGGACCTCTTCCAAATATTTTAGCTCTGCAATTCTTACTTTCCAAGACCTTACCCTTCACTGTCATTTTTTCTAACACGTCATCCTGATCTCTCCACACGACACTAATCGATCCTTTCAATTTCGTATTATTCTCTCGCCCACCTTCCAACCCTCCTCTTCCCATGGCAGCGTGTTACTTAAACTATTACTTTATTACGGGCTGCTCTATGATGCAAGAGCCTTTGCTGGCATAAGGTCAGCTTAATCTAAAACAACAAACGACTATTAATATCAGCTCCTACCGTCATTTCCCTTCATTCAGGACAAATCTTACAACATTCCTGGATGAAGAATTTGTTGGGTAATTCCTCCAAACGGCTATTTTGTTTTATTATTTTTTTTTCTAAGAGGAATAGATAGCTGGATAGACAGAGTAGAAGTAGCAGCAGCAGGTCTTCTTAATTAATCGTTAATTGTGATGAAAGAACTCGACGCTATGTGATCCTCGTGGGGTGTAAATGAGGAATTTTCATCATTAACATTTTTGTCCCTTTAATTACATTTTAATGAAATGAGCGTTGCTGCCTTCCTTCTTCTCTCTCTCTCTCTCATTTCAATATCCACCCTTCTCTCGAATGCTTTTCTCCCTTTTATTTGATTTTCCTCATTCCCTTCAATTTATTCATTTTATTTCCCGCCCCCCACCCCCTTGAATTCCTCTCGCACCTTTTCCTTTTATCATCCAGTTCCCTTCTCCCCTTTGTCAGTTCTTCTTACCCTTCTCTTATTTCCTCTTTCGCCTGCGGTATTTTTTTCTCCCATTTCATCACTTTTCTATCGTGATATTTTTTTTTTATCCCGCTGCCATATATCTCACCTTACTTGTTCTTGTTATCTCTTCTTTGTTTCTTTTCCTCTTCCGTGGTTGAATATTGGAATAACGAAAGAATACAAGATTTTAGAATAATGTCTCTCTCTCTCTCTCTCTCTCTCCTCTCTCTCAGTCAAGGCATTTTGTTGTTTATGTTATTTACTCAAAATTCGGCAGAAGTTGTTACATTTTTTGGCATCTAGTTTTAAATTTCCAATTACTTCCGCTCGTTTGATTCCTCTCGTCTGATTAAATGCGAAGAAGAATTGAAGATAAATAGTTTACTGATACAAGATTAGAATCCCTTTTCTCTTTCATCATCAACAGAGAGGATTTTGTTGGATAGGCTCATGTTCAAGAGTTGGCTTTTAGATTTTTTATCGTTTTTACTTTCCTGTTTTTACCATCTAAATTATTTCTAGTTTACTTTACCCTCTTACTTTTTCGTACCCAGTCGCCAGTGATAAGGATGAAGTGATTTAAAAATACAAGCTTTTAAATAGATTGTTATATTAAAAGGATTGTCTTTTTACTGTATTTCAAAATTAGACTGTCAGACATATCACTGTAGTACTTCTTCCTTTTTTATACTGAGAGTTTTATTTTCCGTTTTCATTGCTCTTTCAGTTTCCTCTTTGTAAAAAAAAGAAAGGACCGATTCAAAAACAAGATGTCGATAGAATACATTTTCCAATTCATCACCAGAAGGATTTTATACTGCAGGTTTTTGTTCGGAGAAGGATTGTCCAAAATCGAATAATTTTTTCCTCTTGTTATGTTTTCAAAAATTGTTTCCCTGCTTTTTGTATTTTTTTTTGTTTTTTTTTTTTTTTTTTTTTTTTTTTTTTTTACTAATGAAATAGGTGTCACTTTTGGCTGTCTGATTCCCCCATCATGATCCGGAATTCACACCTCACTGATTTAAAATTAAAAGGCCTGTGGTCTTTTTTATTCTGCTTAGAATTAGACTCATGTGTTTTTTTTCTCCACCAAGGCATTTGTTTTTCTTGCCGGCATGATTCGAGGATTCCCTTAAATCCTGTTGAATCGGGAATGATTTATGATGTTTGTTTGATACATCCGCTTCGTAGGTAGAAGAAATCTGTATATTTATGTCGATATTTTTGGGTGAGATGGCTTTTTGTCTGTCCGTCCGTCCGCCCTCAGATCTTAAAACTCCTGAGGCTAGAGGGCTGCAAATTGGTATGTTGATCATCTACCCTCCAATCATCAGACATACTAAATTGCAGTCTTCTAGCCTCAGTAGTTTTGATTTTATTTAAGGTGAAATTTAGCCATAATCGTGCTTCTGGTACCACTATAGGTGCGAACAACTCAAGCCACCACGGGCTTTGGCTGAAAGTTCCATAGGCCGCGGCTGAGAGCTTCATGGGCTTTGGCTGAGAGTTTCATACATCATACGCTGTATAGAAAACTCGATTACGACAATGAACCTTCGGCGCAATTTTTACTTGTTCCTTTGTAGTTCTTTGTCTTTTTGTTTGCTCTTTGAATGTACTATTTGTTCATTTGTTGCATCTGTTTTCTTTCTTTCCTTTTATGGAAGTAACTGTAGATACTCAGGTAATATGATGATTTTTTTTCTCTCTCCCTCCTTTTGGATACTTGTTTCTTTTATGTCTGCGAATCTTTTCTATCTTGTTGGGTTGCGGTTTGGAGTATGTTTGGATACGTAGACTATAGAATATTCATGCAGTTTATACATAAAGGTGTAGTCAAACAGACACGTACACACTCACACACACAAAGATGTGCATGAATACTTACACACTTACACACTTGCATACATATGTGCAAAAATACCTACATAATTATAAATTGGTGATATAAATATATAGATATATATATATATATATATATATATATATATATATGTGCGTTTATGTGTATGTATATATATATATAGATATATATATTATATCTATATAATATCTCTACTATATATAATCCTATTATATATATGTGTGCGTGTGTTTATGTGTGTAGAACAGGAAATTGGGCAAGTAGAGCGCACTTTCTTCCATATGTTTGTAGCGCCGTTAGTTTGAGACATATGTAACACTTCTATGCTGTAAATGAGACTTAGTTCAGGCAGAATTATCCGTCTTAGTTTCTTCACTCCTGTCAACTCCCTTTTCTTTTCTCTATCTTGCTCTCTCGTGAATTATATCAATATTTTTAATTTACTTTTCCGTTAGGGATTCACGCTATATTAGTTTTCAGATACTTATGGAGCATGACAGTATTATACGTATACATACATACACACAAACACACGCGCGCATACGCACTATTGTAATGTCTGGTAAATTACATATCTTCCTCTCATTTAATCTCCAGGTAGCAAGTAACGTCTTCACTCGTCTCCTTATTAATGAATTCCGCTCAAAATGCAGCTCGACGTATGTAGCTGCTTAAAAACGAGACACCCACCTCCTCCTCCCCCCAACCCCCTTTTCCTAAGGCTGCCACCCTCTCCCCCTCCCCAGTGGCAATGGAGATAGGAGAGCCACGGGAATTGCAGGAAGATAAAATGGACGTTTCGCTAATGGATTGGAAGGGCCAATCAAGGAATCATTTTTGCTTTCTCTCTCTCTCTCTCTCTCTCTCTCTCTATTTTTGCGGTGAAAATGTAGGAAGAGGGCCAGTGACCCCGCTTTCTTTTATGTGTATATGTCTCTTTTGTCTTCGTAATTTATGTGCAAGGCGATCATATGTGTACATTTACACATATAAGCGCCTCCGTGGCGTGGTCGGTATGGTGTTGGCGTGCCACCTAGGTGGCCGCGAGCTCGATTCTCGGGCATTCCACTGAGTTTGAGAGATGTGTATTTCTTGTGATAGAAGTTCACTCTCGACGTTGTTCGGAAGTCACGTAAAGCCGTTGGTCGCGTTGCTGAATAACTACTGGTTCCATGCAGCGTAAAAAAACACCATACAAACAAATACTAATAATTATGTAAATGTATTACCCTGGGGCATACATTCAAGGAGGTAATGCATGAACGGATTGTTGAACAAAGTCTCCCTTATGAAAGTGATGTATGGATGTTGATTGTGAATGGAAGAAAAAGTTGAAGCACTTGAGATGAACTGTTTGTGGACTGTCGGTGCGGGAGGGGAGGGGGGGGGGGGGGCGGTATAAGAACTATTGATAAGGTGAGAAATGTGGACATACATAGTAAAAATGGTAAACAGTTTACGGAAGCTGAAAGGTTGGATTGGAATATTTTATGCTGGTTTGGTCATGGGGGGAGTATGGACAATGATAGGCTTATGAAAATACGTGTTTGATTTAAAAGGAGCAGTGAAACATAGAGGTGTTGGATAAATGGAATGCGAGTGTTATACTAAGAAAGAAGAGCTTTGTTATCTAGGAAACATGAAAACTCACGCAAGATATTGTTGAAAGGCGTAGTGTGTGTGTGTGTTTGTGTGTGTGTGTGTGTGTGTGTGTAGAGAGTTCAACGCTTTGCTGATGAGCCCTCTGTTTAGCTATATAAAACAGATATTGCTGTTGAGGTTTACTGCACAGGGGATTCATCCACGATTCAGTCGTTAAAGTACAAATATATATATATATATATATATATATATATATATATATATATATATATATATATAGATATAATATAAGCACAACTACAGACATCCTTATTTGTATGAAACCACGCCATATCATTTGATGTGGTTAACGGTACAATTTTAGTTAATCTTCTATATTTAATCCTGGAAACAGTCATCTTTTTCTTACAGAGTGAGAAAAGGATGAAAAAGATATAAGAGCGTCTACAGAGAGAGAGAGAGAGAGAGAGAGAGAGAGAGAGAGAGAGAGAGAGAGAGAGAGAGTATCCACGAAAAGGAGAGAGAGAAAAAATGAGTCAAAATACGACGAGCCTCTCATTCATTCTGGGAGGGTGACGTGAATCATACCCTCCTCCTCCTCCTCCTCCTCCTCCTCATTTTCCACCTTTCCCCATTTCCTTCACAGGGGCCGCTTTTGAGGGCGACCATTGATCAAACCCTTTTTCTGAAATCTTCCCGAATTAACCTCCCGCTCTTTGCCCTCTGGAGCATAATCTTTCATTTGGGAGCATTTTTTCTTGGTTGGTGATAATAATGGATTTATCATTTTGGCTCTCTCTCTCTCTCTCTCTCTCTCTCTCTCTCTCTCTCTCTCTCTCTCTCTCTCTCAACGGCCGAACCAACCCACGCAGGAGCACACTCATTCCAGAGAGGATGTATGGCCCAGTGCCAAGGAATAGAATCATGTGCCAAAAGGGAAATGAAGGGTCCAGATGAGAGAAATTCGAATAACAAACTTCCCTTTCCCACTTGCTAATTCCCCCCATTCCCTACCCCTGCCATTTTGCCCCCACTCTCTCACGCCTCCTCCCCTCAATCCCCAGCGCCTTGGGCTGTTTACAGAACGTCTTTAAGACCAAAAATAGAAAATAAAAATAGATAATATAAAAAAACTTCTGAGTGAAGAATGTCATTCTCAAAGTAAATTCATTCTCGCATCATAACTTTGTCAGGATCAGAGACATATTGCTATAGAGAATGGTGAAATATAGATGAATAAATAGATAGTTACGTGTATAACTCTAGAATTATTTGTTCGTCGTCCTTGCTTCCTACACCTTTTATGGAGAGGGAACTGATGAAACGAAAATAGTATCCTGCAGCTAACTAGAGAGAGAGAGAGAGAGAGAGAGAGAGAGAGAGGATGATGGTGATGATGATGATGACATTTTCCCCTCCCTTCATGCAGCGCAAGAGCTTCTTCCCAGTATGGAAATTCTGGCTTTATTAAGTCATCGTCGTTCAATTCTGCGTTTAAGGTTTCCGCTCGAATGATTCGCTCCCTTACTCTCGCTTTCCCAGTCTTATTATGAATTTCTTATCATCCCGATATACAGTATATATACTCGTAAGCTGCAGTGCAGGTAGAAGCGTAAGATTCTCTCTCTCTCTCTCTCTCTCTCTCTCTCTCTCTCTCTCTCTCTCTCTCTCTCTCTCGTTAGGATAATTATTTATTGATATCTTTGCAATGGTATTTTATGTAAACCCACGCAAGTGTGCCTGTTTAAGACATTTTCTTTAGGAATAATTTATATGTATTTTTCATTATGCATACATGCATATATATGCATATATATAATGGATGTGTGTATGAATATGTGTATGTTAATTGCACAACTTAATGCTATTAATACCTTCGAGAAAATTGTGAGAATAATTACCTATTCTTACTTTCACCATAACATGGTTTCGGTATTTAGTCAACGCTTTTAATGTCGTTCTGGCAGATATAGGGATACATGTTTTTTATCTATATTTATATCATCCCATTTCACAAATGAATGATGAGTTAGTTCTCTCCTTGATACGCCCATTTAGATATGTGAACATGGATTAGGGCCCTGCATTAAAGATCTATCGAAAATTTACTCGCTGGGACATAAATGTTCATTATTTATTTTTTATTTTTCAAGCAATGTTGAATTAAGAGTAATTTCAAGTTCTACGATTTTAAGTTTTATACGGCTGGGAGAAAGCGAGGAATTGTCTCTACGAAAGCTGAGTACATTCTGAAATGTAATGCTTGAGCGTTTCCTGTGCTTATGCTCCTTTTTTTTTTTATTAAAGTGAAGTGTGTATATTAAATGTAAATAATAAAAGTTTATGTAGCATTATGTTGCGTCATAAAGAGGTGAACAGTTGAGGAACGTGAAGATGCGTAGAAGTGTTAACAGTTTAATCGTAATTTAAAGAATGAATCAGTGTGTTATGAGATGGCTAGGTCATGTGGGCAGAATGAAAGATGGTACGTTAATTAAAAGTTTTGAATTCGGCAGTGTTAGAATGGAGGAGCAGGGAAAGACCCAGATAGGGCTTTAAGGACGGAGTGAAAGAAGCATTCGACAAAAGTTCTTAATATCCAGGAAGGTAAGTAAGTAAGAGTGTGTGCAATATTGAGGTGAGTGGTTCACTGTATGGAGATGGGATCGACACATGCTTATGCAGTTTTCTGCTCTGGGTTTCATCTGTGGTTCAGCACTCAGCGTTAATATACATACATACATTATATATATATATATATATATATATATATATATATATATATAGATATATATATATATAGATATATATATAAATCTAATATATAATATATCATATATATATATATATATATATATATTATATATATATAATATATATATATATATATTAGATTGATATGGGATGTGTATGTGTAGGTATTTAAGCAGATCTACCTTCACATTTTAATTAACCAGTTATTCGGGTATTTAAATGCTATGCATCAGAATGTGATACGTATACATTACTCATTATGTTGCCATAGGAACTGACGTATTCTTTTTTATTTTACAGGTATGTTTTTGAGCGTTTTGAATCATTACATGATAACCTATGATGGCGGAACTCGTGCGTTAGTTTTCTGAAGAAAGGTAAGTTTTTATATTGCAAACTGTACTTGTGGTATACATCTCGTTTGGTCATGTGTTATATATAGATATATATATATATATATATATATATATATATATATATATATATATATATATATATATATATATATATATATATATATAGTCATCTTTAAAATAACCTTACCTAATAAACACATGTTTACAACACACACACATGTATAATATAGATATGTGTGTGTGTTGTAGAAATGTGTAAATGAGCTCCAAGTTTATTTGGTAATCTCGTGTGAAAGATTACTATTTGCTTCTTCTTCTTTCAACCTTTATTAATCCCACTGTATAGCAGGGTCGGCCGCTCGAGTCAACTTTCTCCATCTCTTTCGACCCCTTGCATCTTCTTCCCCCAGTCCCACCTCACCCATCCACCCATCCATCTGATCCGCTGACGGGCCCCCGCACTCCTCCTCCTCCTCCTCCACATCACTGACATTTTTTTTAGCTATTTGTATTCCGGTGAAGAAAGCGCTGTTAAATTTAAAGGAATTTGAGCTTCTCTGGACTCACTGTGAGACTGGTGCAAATTACCCTAATAGCTGTTTAGGAATCTAGAAGCTACTATTTGTTCACTTCTATTTGCTTGAATGCATACTTCATGCTTGCACTTCGTCGATAGCCTAGATGTTGTAAATCCTAGTAGCCTTAATCTATCAATCTATCATTTCATGCTTGTGAGAAAAATTTCCCATTAATGCACCGAGTTTTTTTTCGGGAGGAATCTATGTAAAAATTGTGTCAAATTTTTAGAATGCCAAGTTATTTAAGTAAAATGTATATAAACGTAAAAATGTCCTCCTCTGAAACAATTGCATCTAAGAAGCAATATTCCCTAACCTAAAAAAAATGGTAAGCACTTATCTAAACTCCTATGGTACGTCTATATCGGGAGGCAGATTGGTAGATGTCTCTGGCCGTGGGACTAGTCCTTATTTTAGATATATTTTTTAAGGGTCCTGTCATTCGCAGTGTCTCGTCTAGAACTTTTGAATGTCTTTTTTTCATACTTGAGAAGATTGGTTGAGTTCTTTCTGGACGGAATTTAATGTCTCATCAGATGTTTCCGAAAGTTAGGCTTAAAACTCTCTCTTGGCTGGGTAAGTAGATCATAGAAACTGCGCTGGGGTTTTCTTAAAAAGGGAATCCGGCGTAAAATGTGTGCTAAGTAT
>NC_087217.1:13639691-13652191 GCF_015104395.2 Macrobrachium nipponense
GAACAATGTGTCATAAAAATCCACTTTTATTTAGTGTAGTATATTACTTTGTAAAACAAACATTGTTTGTTTTTCATAACAAAATCTGCTGGTTTTTATGACACCAATAAAGATAGTTACACTCATTCTAAGGGAGAAATACTTACAACAACAGCAGCAACAGTACTACTAATAATAAATAGTATTAGAACATGACCGTTCATACCCATCTTCCCGAAGAGCAAAGCAAAGAATCACTGAGCCCAAGCAATGCATTCGAAATCTCTGGTTATACGCTGAACCCTACCAACTAACTCTCTCTCTCTCTCTCTCTCTCTCTCTCTCTCTCTCTCTCTCTCTCTCTCTCTCTCTCTCTAAAACACACCAGCATTTCAAAATCAGCAGCGTCCCGTCTTCCACGGATCGAGAAATAAGGAAATATCGGTTTCTGGGTATTTCCGAAATCAGGACATTTCACTTTGACGGGAAGTCCGGAGGAATCAGTCACTGGGTATTACCGGCATGGCAATAATATTCTCTCTCTCTCTCTCTCTCTCTCTCTCTCTCTCTCTCTCTCTCTCTCTCTCCTTCGTTGGCCCGGTTTGGATTTGCCATGGAGGATTTTTCGCTTTTTGTGTTTTTTTTGAAATGCCTTTGTTGTTGGTTGCTAGCACGCATTATTTTTCATCTTCATTTCAGTAGTGTGGTTTATAAGTTACACTCATTCGCTAAGTTGATATACGCAGTGTATGTATTCATATATACACACATATATATGTGTAGTATGTAAACATGTGTGTATATATATATATATATATATATATATATATAGATATATATATATATATATATATAAGCGAATCCCACAGGAAAATGATAGTCAGAAATCAAGCAAGCGCTTTCGTCTTTACTCAGACATTGTCAAGGAGTTAACTCCTTTGACAATGTCTGAGTAAAGGCGAAAGCGCTTGGATTTCTGACTATCATTTTCCTGTGGGATTCGCTTATTTATGAAGTCACGTGCATCTACAGTGATTTTTTTAAGCATATATATATATATATATATATATATATTATAGATAGTATATATATATATATATATATATAAATATATAAAACTATATATATTTGATATATATATATATACTATATATATATATTATATATATATAGATATATATATATATATAATATTAGTATATATATATATATATATATATATATATATATATATAAAATATATATATATATATATATATATATATATATAAAATATATATATATATTATATATATATATATATATATAAGATATATATAATATATATACTATATTATATATTATATAAATATATATATATATATATATATATATATATATAAATCTATAGTATATATATATATATATATATATATATGATATATATATATATATATATATTAGAATATATGATGTCAAACAGTAGAAGACTAGAGCAAAATAAAACAGAATAATTTATTAACATTAAATACATTTATCATTCACATGAGAAAAGAGCAATATTAATGTGATTTCCATGACGATGTTTTTCATAACCGTATTTTCATTTTTCCCCAAAATCATTTACTCTGTCGTTCTCAAAGTTGGCCCCTTCTCCCACACAACCCCTCCCCTCTTTCCCTCCCCCTCCAGATATCCCCTCCCCATCACCCTCCAATCCTTTTAGAGGTCTAAATTAGTCCGTGTGGACGCTTTTCACCGTCGACCTCCACTGTATCGTCTCTCTCTCTCTCCTCTCTCCTCTCTCTCTCTCTCTCTCTCTCTCTCTCTCCTCCTCTGACAGTGATGAGTGACAACCTGCCCCGGCAGATGATGAGGCTGCTTCATCTCTCTCTCTCTCTCTCTCTCTCTCTCTCTCTCTCTCTCTCTCTCTCTCATGCAGCGACTTTCATACATACAGATATTTTTATTTAGATTTTTAGATTATTTTTTTTACTATCAGTAGTTACTCATGCACATGGGTTCGCTACGCAGAAAAGAAATTAAAAGATACACCTATTGCCTCGTTCAGTGTTCAACTTGTGAAATCATTAGAAAACGCCTTTGTACAAATACATTAGTTGATTCATATACCGACACATACACATAAAATCATCCTCTCTTTCTGTGTGCGTGCACTTATGTATGTATGGTTGTATTTATGCATATACATGCAGACACATACCCACGTGGGTGTATAGTAGGTTGTATATATATAGATAGTGTATATTATATATATATATATATATATATATATATATATATATATATATATAAATATATCCACAAAGTCAGTGCCCCAAGTTTTTACCTATCTTGGAGTCTTTTTACTTAGAAAGATCCCTCTTACCTCTCCTACACTAGTATGGATAAGCTTGTAAATATTCTTTTCCACAGTATTTATAGAATGGTGATTTAACTGGCAAATAAATGAGATGATAAAATTCAGCTTTCAGTGGGTTTGAATTCACATCCAGGGTTCAGAGTAATTATAACCCCGTAGGGGGGTTAGTGCATGCACTGTGGGCATTGTTTAGGGTTCTTTGCAACATCCCTTCGACCCTTAGCTGCAACCCCTTTTATTCTTTTTACTGTAACGCTGTTCATATTCCTTTTCTTCCATCTTACTCTCCACCCTCTCCTAACAATTGTTTCATAGTGCAGCTGCGAAGTTTTCCTCCTGTTACACCATTAATTTTTGTCTCAGCGCTGAATGACCTCACACTTCCAGCGCCTGGCCTTTGGCCTGAATTTTAAGTTCCATTCTATTCTGATTAGAAGCGCACAACATTTCCAAACAATCCATGAAGGAGAAAGCATTTCCTTCCTCCTGGAAGTCAGTGCCACATCTCCGCCAAATGGCTGCCAACCTAAGGGGCACTCTTCCATACAGACCTTTGTCGCACGCCAGCATAAATGCCGTTTTATCAGGTGATATACATGTAAGTTAAGGGAGCTGACATTTAAATGATAGAATGTGCTTATTCCCTCACTACATTCCTTACGATGCTACAGAATATGTGTGAATATTTATTCGCCTGGTAATCAAGTGAGGGTAGTAGATTGAGCCGTCAGTCAGTTTGATCTCACATCCGCGATGCATACCAGTTCCAAATGCTCATCGCGGCAGTCCAGGCCACGGCAGAAAAAATTTTCCTCCCACTCGGATGTCAGTGCCATATGTGTGCACACCTGCTGTCGACCTCAAGCTGACTTTTATTGAAACATCTGCACGCCAGATAGATGACATTTCAAATCACTTTGAAGAATGACTATATTTATGATTGTTAGGGCAACTGGCAATTGAATAAGAGAATAACCAAATGCTATTGGAAGTATGGGCGCACTGCATTACCGATAACACCGCTGAATTTTTGTTCTTTTTATTCCAGTTCAGAAGTCAAAGTAACGTTTAAGCCAGTGAAGGTGACAGGTTTAGCCACTTTTTAACGTGATTTATACGATTTATACGAATATTATATGTGCGCTGGACAAATAAAGTATATCTTGCCCAGTAAAACCAGGAAGCGGGTAAGTGATTGTAATGCAGAGATAGTTGCAGTGGAGTATGGTTCGACGTACTGCTGGTGAGTTTTTTGTGGTGCTTGAAACGGCTACTCTTATGGAAGTTTTCTGCAGAGGTGGTTCATCCGTGGTTCAGGAGTTTGCGTTAGTGTGGAGTGATCTTTGTTCTTTCTTCTGTAAGGCATTCCCCTTTATAGGAAATGGCCGTATGCTGGGAAAAAATATAAATAAATATACGACTCCTGCGGTTCATATTTTTTCCTTTTCATTCTCCAACGGTGAGCAGATCCTGAATTTGAATACAAGATTATCCAAGATCAGGTCTCATCATAGAAGACTTCACGTAGCAACGGGTATATAAATTTATTTATTCATTTTCTAAGCACCTGGAAGCATGAAAATATGAAGCAAAACGTAGGCTGATACTAGCTATTTTCATATGTATTTGCTTAGATAATATAGGTAATTTATATCAAGGACCTTACGTAGGTTTAAATAAACATTTAGTTGCAATTCTTAATTCTGTCAGAGCTGGCCAAACAAGCGTATGACCCTTTGCCCCAAAAATCCTTTGTTATTTTGGAAATCTCTCTCTCTCTCTCTCTCTCTCTCTCTCTCCTCTCTCCTCCAAACTCCTCTTCTCTCTCTCTCTCTCTCTCTCTCTCTCTCTCTCTCTCTCTCTCTCTCTCTCTCTCTCTCTCTCTTCCACCATTTAATGAAATCACAGTCGGTAGACGGCGATGCCTCCCAGAATAAGATCAGGTGTCTGTTCCCAAGATGTTCAATTAGCGACCAAACTAATAAAACAGATGCGCGTCTGATTGGCCCCAATAAATCTTTCCTCGCGCGTTCCAGAGTAATCATTATACGGTTCTTTTTGCCGACACGACGCACTAGACTTGTATTATGAGTTTAGGTGATGCTTTACTTTCTCAGCCCCTTTTTCCCCCTCCTCCTCCTCCTTTCCTCCTCTACCTCCTCCTCCTCCTCCCCCCGTCTCTCTTCTCTCCGTTTGTCTTTTTCTCCTCTATTTACTAGTATCATTATCCGTTACTATCATCAGATCTCAAAACTTTCCTCTTTGCCCGGTTTGTTTATGTAATAGTTGTTTCTTGGGGGATTACCATTGATCCCTTTACGTTTATGTGTGTAATACACACACACACAACACACACACACACACACACACACACACACACACACACACATATATATATATATATATATATATATATATTTTGTATATATATATACATAAAAGTATGTAGAACTTGAAAAACTGGAAATTAGATTACCGTGTTTACGTGAATGATCATTTTTTTTTATTTTCATTTGTCGTAATTGTCTCTTTCTCAAGACATTCATAGAACGGGATTTATATATATATATATATATATATATATATATATATATATATATATATATATATATATATATATATATATTGTGTGGGTAATGCATTATGTATAATAGTACAACTAAAATCTTACACTTAGGTATACAGGTATTGAGTCGTATATGTCTGTCGGCTTTCTTACCATATAAATACATTCTTTCCGAAGAAATAATGGGAATCCTGGCGGCCATTCTGGGAGGGAATTCATACGAACAAAGGTGTAGTTTTGAAAGAAAACCCTGATGTTCTTCGCTCCATCCATTGTTACGCAGACATTCCCGTCTCTTTTGTAAAAACTTTCTGTCTTATTGTGATGTCTCAAAATAACCGTCTCATCTTTGCAGAACGGCGTAATGTCGTCCTCCCTGGCTTCCATTGAGAGGAAGGATTCGACGGTTCTTTTTTTTTTTTTTTTTTTTTTTTTTTCCTTTTTTTTTTTTTTTTTTTTTTTTTTTTTCCTCCTCAACTGAAGTTTTTACTTGATTTTTTTTCTAATTTGTTTGGTTATTCTGCTGCTGGACGTGCCTTTCGTTTTTTGGGGGGTCCGTATTTTTTCAGTAATTAATTGGCGCAGCCTTTCTTCTGGGTTCGTTCAGGGGCTTAATTGGGCATTGTTATGTTTTGAGGTCGTTTGGATGGTTTTTTTTTTTGGTAGTTATACAACCTTGTTTTTGTTTTGAGAGTTTTTTCTTTTTTTTATTTATTGTTCGGGTCATTAACTTTGCTTCTCTCCGGAGCTCGTTCTATTTGGAGGTCGTTTATAAGGTTCAGTGACCTTGTTTTTCCTTTGAATTCTCGTTGATAGCAGTGTTCTATATTTAGTTTATTTTTGAAAGTTCATAGATCTTGTTTTCCTTTGAGTTTATTCTTGATAGCTCATTGACCTCACTTTTCGTTTGGGTTCGTTTAAATAGTTCAGTGACCTTGTTGTATTTGCTGTTCGTAAATATTAGTTCTTTTGGTTTCTTGACTTTGGTTTTTATTCACCTTTTTAAGTTCATTGACTTTAGTTTTCGTAGTTAGAACCGGTAGTCCCTACACTTAATTTTTTTTTATTTTTCATTTTTTGTTAGTTTATGGATTTCCCTGACAATGGTTTTCCTTTTATTTATTTTAGCTAATTTTTTTTTTCACTTGAATGTTTTTTATAGCTTTAAACCTTACATTTCTTTCATTTAGTTCTTTTATTTTTACTCTGAGTTTTTTGGTGTACCTGACTTACTGTTACAATAGGTGCTTTGACTGTTTCTGTTTCTATAAGGCAGTTTATTGAATTTTTTAAAATCCTTTTTAGTGTTTTAGTGACTTTCTTCTTTTGTGCTATTACTGATTTTGCCAGCTTGTTTCATATTTTGTCTTTACTCTTAATAAGCCTGCACATTTCTTTTGAAAGATAAATTTTATTATCGTCTTATTTAAGAAGAATTTTGAACACATTCAAGACAGTAGTCATGGATTCTATATACACCATCACTAACCTTTCCTAAAAGCGTGCTAAGCATTACAATCGAAATGTTTTGAATAGCATTAACTTAGGATTGTGAGGCCTCTCATTTCCATATGTACAGTTTTCTTTTTCTTTTTTTCTAATAGTTAATTCTTCTTCCCTTTGTTTTATTTGATATCACAGTCATGTTTGGATGCAATTTAATGGAAGCTTGTTACCAAGTTAATTGTCTTTGGTATGTAAAGCATGAATATGCTTGTTCACAATTATAATATAATAATTATAATTTTTTGCAGGTAACCTTACAACTTAACTGTTGTTCCCTTGAGGGTCTCATGTGAAAATCGGAACCGAGATATCAGTAGGCAATGAATCTGATTAAGAACTTGCATAGAATAGGATTAAACATGCAGCGTTACTGTCCAAGAACTGACAGAGGTAGTATACTTTGTGTGGCACAACAAAATAATTTTAAAAAAATGAAGTACGAAATCTCTGTGTTGTCTAGGATGCATTCATGTTTTGAAGGATTCATCAACGAATTTATTTATTTTACATGTTTTGGTATTCATTATTTATGTCTTCGTCACTGTGTTGTTTGTGGTGCGTTCATTTTTTTTAAAGCTAGGATCGTTAATGAGATTATTTTTTTCTTACATAAATTGTTTCATAATTTTTCAAATTATATTCTCCTTATGAAGGGAGGAGGAGGAGGGGGGAGGAGGTAGTACGGGTGTAGGTACGGAGAGAGAGAGAGAGAGAGAGAGAGAGAGAGAGAGAGAGAGAGACCCATCTGGAACTTCTTAAGAGAAAAGGATTTCGTACGAATCTCATAAAATCATGCGGAACCCCATCCCCCCCCCACCCCAACATCCATTCTCGCCACCCCCACCCCATCCTCTTTTTTTTTTCTTTTTTTTTTTTTTTCCTTCCTAAAGGGAAAAATGGAATTACTATTTTGGAGTCTCGGATGAGGTCGATATGGGAAGGGGGGAGTTGGATTTGCGGGGGAGGGGGAAGGGGGGGAAACAGCGTTTGGGAGGGAGGCGGTTTGCTGGAAAGGAAAATGAAAAAAAAGAGAGGTTGGAATGGGAGTCGAGCCAAGAATCCTTTCCTTTTTGTGGGATTCTCTCTCTCTCTCTCTCTCTCTCTCTCTCTCTCTCTCTCTCTCTCTCTCTCTCTCAATCAAAACACCACCATATGCACAATATGGAAAAAATTGGGTGGAGATGAAAGTTTCAAACGTGATTTCTTTTTTATTGTACTTCAGGATTCCTTTGCAAGGCGTGTTTAGAATGTTTATTATTATTATTATTATTATTATTATTATTATTATTATTATTATTATTATTATTATTATTATTATTTGTGTGAAGCATCCGTAGAAATTTGTTATTTTCGCCTAATGAATTTATTTATTATTATTATTATTATTATTATTATTATTATTATTATTATTATTGCGTACAGCATCGATAGAAATTTTTTATATTAGCCACTTCAGTTATTATTATTATTATTATTATTATTATTATTATTATTATTATTATTATTATTATTATTATTATTATTATTAATACGTCGTACAGCCTATCAACTTTTGCCCTACAGAGCTCCCTCACCCTATCCGAATCTTTACCATACGAAGCCAAATATATCCCGGGATGTTCATTTACTTTCCCCCTCGTCATAGGTTTTAGTTGTGAATTCAATTACAGTTGAGATTACAAGGAGGTAATCTCATTCTTTTTCCAGGGAGATTACTGAAAAATGATTGTAGATGCGATTTGACTTCACTTTTAGATTGCATAATGATTAGTGTTATTGTATTTTATTTCGTTATTACATTTTGAAAAGGGTCGAGATTCATTCGTAGATTTCCTCGATATTAATTTCTGTTATTACAGTAACGGGAAAAGAGATGAATGGGAAGTTTGTCGTTTGTGTTCCGGAAATTTAATCTGTTGTTGTTGGGAGAATATTGAACGAATTATTTTAAGGATTATGTTTGGTGGAATATGCTTTGAAAATGTAATGTTAAACTTATAAGCTCTAGGCAAAGAATTTATTTTAGGATCATTGTTAAAGTTATAGAGCGAAGAGCCTACTTGAACGTTTTATGATTTTTTTTTTTTAGCAACTGACAGATTACTAAGTTTTCAATCTGTCTTGGCTGGAATATTGTTCTGTATTACCGGGAAATGAACTCCTTTATATTAATTTTGTTACAGAACCAGATTACTAACGTTGTGTATTAAGTTAGTAAAAGGTTATTGTATAAATATTCATTAATTCTAAGTGAAGGATTAAACTAATTTTTGGAAGTCTTACTGAAGTTAATCTAAATTTTGCTTCATAAAAATTAATATTTTGGTAGTTTCAGTTGTTGAAATCACCGAAATGCAATTAACGTCTTTTTTTTTTTTTTTTTTTTTTTTTTTACCAAGAGAAAAGATACAGCTTCTACTTCGGTTAATATTACCGAGTGGTTAATCCAATTTATGTATTTTCTTCAGGAATACTTAGGTTAATATGATTATGAGTGATTTTTGTGAATGCGATACCTAAAGAGTAACCTTGCTTAGTTTTACCAAGTTTACTTAGTGGTTAACGTAATTTGTTGACCCTTGTAATATGTACTGGATGATGGGTTTCGCTGTTGTTTGAAATGAGAGTCCATTTATTTTGGTATTTTCATTAATGGCACTTTATGTTTGCGCCGAATTACGATTTTCCTCATAAGACTTCCAGTATTTGTTCCTCTATGGAAGTCGAGAGTACTTGGAAATGAAATGAGCGTTTTATTGTGTAGGTTTGTAAGTGATGCGTGTAATTACTGAATTCTGTTATTACTGGAATGTTATTTTTTTCATACAAATTTTTACGATATTGTTTTGAATTACAGTCTTGTGAAATTAGAAGGGGAATTCAGTTTTTGTAATTAAAGCTTTTTACTTATTCTGTAAAAACGTGTGAATTTTGTACAATGAATGGCTCTCTCTCTCTCTCTCTCTCTCTCTCTCTCACTCTCTCTCGTCTCTCTCCTCTCTCTTCTATATATATATATATATATATTATATATATATGTGTGTGTGTGTGTGTGTGTGTGTGTATGTATGTATGTATGTATGTATATGTAAACATATATATGTTTATATAAGCATTTATGTATGTATACTCACATAAATACCTGCATGCATACATATATGCATATATATTGTATGTATATACATTATATGTATATTATTGTGTATATATCTTATATTACACGTGTATATATGTTTCTAATTATAGGCGCATATACACTTCTCTCCTACAAATATACCTACTTGCATACTGTGCATACGCAGGCATAATTTTTGTTCGAACGAAACATCCGCGTGTTTAATCAACGGCGTATTTATGTGGTCCATTTTTGTCGAGTCGCTTCCTTTTGTGAATTTAATTGGAGCTTTTCCAATGAAAAAGTTGATCTGGATTATTAGAGTCGAAATCCGATCGGATTTCCCGGGATTATGACGTTAATTCGAATTGAAATTGGAAAGTCAGTTCGAGGCATCATTTCCTCTCTCTCTCTCTCTCTCTCTCTCTCTCTCTCTAGGATTTTGTATGCTTAGATAGGAATAGCATTTTGCGTACTAAAAAGAGAATTGAGAAGTACGATAAAGATACTATACTCACCTCTGATTAACATACATGTTCATGTGTTTATATATATATCTGTGTGTATGAGTAAATTATACATATATATATATATATATGATATATATATATATATATATATATATTATATATATATATATATATATATATATATATATATATATATAATATATAAAACAAAGCAGTATCCTCTAACTACTAAATCAAAAGGACCCCCGTTTGCTTAAAGCTTCCACACCTACAGCCGACTGCATCACTTTCATAAAATGCTCGTGGTTCTTAAATAAGTGAGTCACTGAGAGGCTGGATATGGAAGTGCATCTGAATGAGTACGTCCATGTTGATATGAGTGATTGCTATGCAAGATGAAGAGTATTGAAAAATGCGTCGTCCCTCTATCAACTGTCTCATACGCTTTCGCGGAAGGCTTTTCATGTGTGTGTTCGTATGTGTGTATCTGTGTTTGAGGTTGTATATACGCATACATTTTAATGAGTAATGACTTGGTGCAAATGGGGAAAAATGCTGAAAATGCATTGGGTGCATTTTGCAAATAGAATTCTGTGGTAAGATTGAGGTTACTTTGGATTACATGTGAAATGAGCTTTTACATATAAATCTAAATGAAATGTAAGAACTTTGAGCTTAGAGTTTAAGATTATTTACAATAGTTGAGTTTGTTTTGGAATCTACCTTTGAATAGTCGATTGATTTGTGGTCACTATAACTGGCGTCACAACATCCATCAGAGATTGAGGATTGTGGAGAAACTTAGATATCTATTAAACAGGGACTCTTTTAATTTATTTTAGAGCGGAAGAAAGTACTTACCGAGTAGATGATGACATTTTATGATAAAATTCCGCAATATAAAACTTAATTCATTCAGTTCTTTTCTTTGTGAATATAACGAGATTTCCAGGATGTCTGTCCATGATACTGTCTTTACTGTTTGAGTGAACCAATAAGTATTTTTGCAGTGATGTACGTAAAGCTAAAAAGCATGCTTCTGCTTGTTAAATCCGCTCTTAAACATTTTTTTTTTTATTTTAAACATTTTAAAACAATAATAAGATACACTATTAAATTCTGCTCTGGTTACAAAATCTCCCTCCTTGCAAATTCGCTCAGAACGATTCTTATATTTGTAAGGAAATGTACTTTTTCTTTGTTAAATTATTTTTCCCTTTTATTCTTTATTCTGTTTTATCCATTTTGTGCTTCATCATCAATTCAGTGTATCCTCATCTTTCTCATGGTCTTTATCGGTTCCTTTTCGGCATTATTTTATTTATTTTTCCTGTCACCTGGTAGTAGTCAATCACGGTCTTTCATCTTGCGGTTTTCTCTCTCTTCCTCTTGATATTCTGCTTATAATGACCCACTTGTATCTTAAGTCTCTCTCTTTCTCTCTCTCTTCATATTCTGCTTTTGATAGCCCACTTCTCTCTCTCTCTCTCTCTCTCTCTCTCTCTCTCTCTCTCTCTCTCTCTCTCTCTCTCTCTCCATTAATCCCCTTCCCTCTTGTATCCTAAGTCGCACTTTCTTCTCAACCCTCTCCTCTCACCTCGTCCCTCACCCTAATCTCCTCCTCCTCCTCCTCCTCCTCCTCCTCCTCTCCTCCTCCCTCCTCAGCAGCAGCGTCATGCATAATTACAAAGGTGCAAAGTGAGGAACTCCCTTTGATTAATTCTCACGAAGGTTGGGGCGCTATCGACTTTTTTCCTTTCTTCATACTTTTCAGAATATCATTTTCTCTACGTTGGGTGGATGTCGATGGTTAAGGGAAGGGTGTATTAGTTCCCTTCTATTGGTTGTTAGTGAGGTTTGTATAATGTGTCAGTGGATTTACACTGTACAGGTAACCCACAGGAAATACCATGCCTATTCACTTATGTGAGACAACACGCACTCAATTGTAATACGTATATATGTATATATATATATATATATATATATATATATCTATATATCTATATATATATATATATATATCTATAAAAGATCCCATAAGAACGCCAAGATATAGAGACAAAATACTATATTTCAGAGACTGCTATCTCTCTCTTCAGGTAGATGAATGAGAAAAGTTACTGAAGAGAGAGACAGCAGTCTCTGAAATATAGTATTTTCTCTATATATTTTGGCGTTTTTATCGGCTCCTTTTATTGGATGGAATTCTGTTGTAACAGAACATTTTTAGTGTCATAACGTCTCATATTGCAAGAAAAATGGGCTGTCCATAAATTGTATGCTTAACCTACACTCACAAGCATGTTTACTTACTGTTCATTCACACACCAACAAACGAAAATTTACTCCATTGGTACCACCTTCATTGCATGTTCTAAATAATAATATACATATAATTGAGGATGATTTTTTTTTATACATATTCCCGGACAAAGCTCTATTGGGAACCATTCCATCCTCTCGAGGCTTTTCAAAGCATGCAGGTATCTTCAGGTATTT
>NC_087217.1:13654691-13657191 GCF_015104395.2 Macrobrachium nipponense
TATTTTTCATATTCGAATTATTATTTTGAAATCAACATTAAGGTTATATCTCTTCGAATCTTTATTATCTGCAAATTGACGTAAGTGTTGATAGTAGTATCTATAGGAAATGGACTTATCTAAGCCAAGGGAGTCGCTTTTGCAATTTTGGAAATGAACCGAGAGTTCATTTCGGATCATTCGCTCAGCGGACTTTTTCAACTAATAAAAATGGTGACTTAGAGTTGTTAATATGATACATAATTAGTATTGTATGTGCCCATTGTTATTTGATTATAATTATCACTGATATCGTTTTAACTTTAACCTTTTACGGAAACCATTTAATATCTGGAACATTTGGAAATGGTTTCTATCAGAAGTTGACTTTGTAACTAACAAAACGCAACTTTAGTTGTAGTCTGCGAACTGCGCTTATCGCCATATCGCCGCATGAGGTTATAAATCCCTTCCTTTTTGTGTTTATCATTTTTCTGGCCGTACAACAATTGTTAAATATTGTGGTAAATTATAAGAAAATATATTCAGTGAAAAAAAGCTCTTGACTCAAAATCGTGGTTTCTAATTACTGTCTGTACCAGCTTAAATAAGTTCCTTTTTGAATGGAAACCACGTTCTTAAAATTTAATGAGCAATAACGTCTACAGCAATATGCACTTTTAAACTCGTGAGTAAACTCATATTAGCAACAATAGATACATATGCTATCGGAATGTTTGAACCAGAAGAACGTCAAACCATGTCAGCAGCCTCACCATAAATTTTTTTTTAAGACTGTAAACGTCCTACTTTCGGATGGCCACTAATCATTGACAAAAACAACCGTGAGCCAAGAGAGCGACCCCACTCTGGAAACATCTGGCGTCAGTAGAAGTTGCCAACTTTGGATAATCGTCAAAAGTTTACTGAATCGGAATAGACGCTCATGTCACCAGCCATATTCCTGAGGCATCTAATAACAATACTGATTTGTACAGTGTTTTGTTGAATTATTCGACTAATTCTTAATTAGTTTTTATTCTGTTGGGTTTTTGTTTTGTTTGCAGTATCCCCGTCTCACTACGATGGTAGTTGTTAGAAAGAGGTTCTGGATCTGGTGTGATCAATGATTACCGAAAGAGAATGGTAGGAAATAGTATATAAGAGCAATGCAGATGAGCCGGAACATCTGTGTTTTTCTTCTTCAATATTTTACCGTTTAATACACATCCCAAGATGTGTCATTTTGATGCGCAGTCGCCCTTCAGAAAGGGATATATTGGCAAATGTTTTCCTTCCAGGCGGCCAACATACTTTGCAAGATGAAGAAAATACTTCAGAAGTCCAGCAGATTGAAAAGTCCCTTGAAAGATGGCTTAGATAAATATTCGATGTCAGAAAATAGATTTGTTTTCTTATTGCTTTTTTTTGCCGGAGTCAAATTCATTATTCATAAGTTTCAATAAAATTTGCAGGTGTTCATATTGTTGTCTTTGTACTTCTTATTTCTAATAGATAAAAGATGAATTAAGCCTGCAGGAAGTTTAGATGACAGCTAGTGTATTATTTTATTCGTGGCAATTGGTTTATTATTATTATTTTATTATTATTTATTATTATTATTATTATTATTATTATTATTGATTATTCTTATATGCTGGAAGAAGACCTTCATTAATAGAGGTTTTATTGAAAATAATGACTATTTCAGCCGCGTTTATTTTGTATAGGATTTTCTCTATTCTTCTTATTACTGACTTTTCGTCTGTACTCAATTTGGCTATTAAAACGCCAAATGGGGGATTAATGTAAAAACGTGGTAGTTTATCAAATTGAATATATTGTACAAAATATGGGTGTCTGAGCAAGAGGAATCCAGAGTGAGTCATTCAGTATCTTTTGTCGATTAGGCTTAGAATCCCATTTGTACTGCGTTTTGTACAATATATTCAATTTGACAAATACCATGTTTTGGACATTAATCGCCCATTTGGCGTTTTAATAGCCAAATTGAGTACAGACGAAAAGTCAGTAATAAGAAGAATAGAGAAAATCTTATACAAAATAAACGCGGCGGAAATAGCCATTATTTTAAATAGAACCTGTATTATTATTATTATTATTATTATTATTATTATTATTATTATTATTATTTTTTTATTAAGTTGTGTTACTAGTAGTAGTATTAGTAATAGTAGCTGGCAGTTTTTACCATCTTAGTAATCTTATTTTTGTGTGATGCCATTCATATAATATTGCTTAAGACTCAACTGGTATAGTGTTCTTAATTTTTTTTACTGACGTGCAACGCAACATCTCCTTATAGTATTAACAATGATAGAATAAACTGCAGTCAACTGAAGGTCAACTTGCCTTTTATTTTTTTTTCTTTCTTTTTTTTTTTTTTTATAAAAACTTCTGTTCCGATCGCGAAGTCAACAGATTGCGTTCACTAGAACCTGAGCTAAATAGACTTGATTATGCGAAATTTTTTCATTAATCAAATGATCTTGGGGTGAAC
>NC_087217.1:13662191-13694691 GCF_015104395.2 Macrobrachium nipponense
CGCCAGGTAACCTTGCGGAGGTTTGCACCAGTAGTGCTCGTAAACTATAGGGCGCTGAAGACATCAGTTACTGGGGTAATATCACTACTATTAGCTCGATCGGAGGAATTTTGTCAGTAGAAGTTACTGTGGTCGCTACTAATTCAGGTAATGTTGGTTGGATATTGTTGATGGTTTTAAAGATGTATAAACTATAGCGCGCTGAATACATTAGTTACCGGCATAATATCACTACTATTAGCTCGATCGGAGGAATTTTGTCACTAGAAGTTACTATGGTAACTACTAATTCAGATAATGTTGGTTGGATATTGTTGATGGTTTTAAAGGTGTATACGTTTATCAGGCTGTTCTCACACTATTGCATTTAGTAGTAGAGGCGCTGTTGCCACTAAATCCGTCACTGCTTTTACCAGTATTGATAATGGTGACGATATTGATTGTGATTTTCATGTGATATGTTGTATATTTTTATCAATTATTCAGTCTAATGCACATGATAGCAGTGTTTGAATGATCAACTCGAAGTAACCTTTAAAGTAACTTCTGAATGGACCTCCTCCTCTCTCTCTCTCTCTCTCTCTCTCTCTCTCTCTCTCTCAATCCAGCCTGCTTGGAATGACTGATGCTTTTCCCGTACGACTTCCCTCTGTAGAGAGCGATGGAGCCCAGCCATTGTTTGCCAGCTTTCATTAGGGATTGTAACAATGGGCCTGAGGCCTTACCTACGCTCCGTCAGAGAGAGAGAGAGAGAGAGAGAGAGAGAGAGAGAGAGAGAGAGAGAGAGAGAGAGAGAGAGAGAGAGAGCAATGCCCAGGTTAATAAGACATATAGACAAACTAACGATGACTATTTGGCATGGTTTTACACGGAGTAAATGTTTCGAAACTACAGTATAACGAAAGCATGTATTCTTGGTATGGATGGAAATATATATGTACGTATGTATGGATGTAGATATACTACACACACACACACACACACACACACACACACACACACATATATATATATATATATATATATATATATATATATATATATGTATGTGTATATATGTATATATATATATATATATATATATAGATATATATATATATATAATATTATATATATATATATATATATATATTTATATATATATATATATATTTATATATATATATATATATGTGTGTGTGTAATTGTCTGATGCGAAAAATTTTGTGGAAAGGAAACGCGAAGAATTCATCCACTATTCAACAATTAAAGTATGAAAGTAGCAGTTACCGTTACTACCTCTCTCTCTCTCTCTCTCTCTCTCTCTCTCTCTCTCTCTCTCTCTCTCTCTCTCTCTGGAGAAAACCTCTTAAGGGAAACGAATAATGTAAAAAAAAAAAATGTCTTCTGTACTTTGGCAACCTAAATAGGCGTAGCATTTCAGATTAACTCGACTCTCGAAGAAAAAGAGGAAGTTAAGTGATTTAGTGACAATTAGCTGAAATATTATTGAACATTTGATTTTAGGTCAAAGAGAGGCAGGAATTTCATCGTAGGTCTAATCACATTGCCAAACATTCCCCCAGGGGATGATAGCCTTTATTGGTATTTCTTCTTCGTTGTAATGGCCGTAGTGGTCACAAAAGGCCATTTCTTATTAAATAAATTTACAAAGATGGATTCTCCATCCCAAGATGTAATGACATTTCTCCAAATATATCCTTTGATATGGCATTCTCGATAACAAGTTTTCCTTCGATGATAGACCATGACAGGGGCGCCTTTATCCCACGAGTTTCCATTCGCCTCCAGCCTTTTGAATTTTAATGGGAGTTTTTGGAGTTTTTCTTATTTGAATATTACAAATATCCATTTAAATCCTCGTGATAGTCAGAATATAGCGTACGTTTTGTTACCTGTTAGTGTTATTGTATTTTCGTTATTTATATATTTTGTTGTTTATTTATTTGTGTATGTATTTTCCATCCATTTATTTATGTATTTACTATACGTTTGAAATAGGATGATGGCAGGTGGACATACTCGTCCATGTGATGATTTTACTTTGGAAAACGTAATAAGAATTAATGTTTATTTCTGTCTGTTTTTGAGCAGAATTCCCTAGAAGACTAGAATAGATGTGTTGCGTATTACCTATTGTGACTTAGACTTCCCAGAAGAATGTGATGTTATTGAATAGTGCTGCGGGGATAGTTTTCTGGGAACTGTAAGCGCCACAGTTAATTGAAATATCAGGAAAAGGGTGGAAAAATAAAACAGGTGAGGCAAGGAAGGCAACAGCATTATTATTATTATTATTATTATTATTATTATTATTATTATTATTATTATTATTATTCAGAAGGTGAAACCTACTCATATGGAACAAGCCCACGGCGGCAATTGACCTGAAATTCAAGCTTCCAAAGAGTATGGTGTTCATTAGGAAGAAGTGAGACGAGGCAAAGAAGAGATTCCACTCACTGAAAGAGATGGAAATTAATAAATTAATAAATAGATAGAAATGTAATATTGAAGTTTCAATTGCACGGCGTCCTTGGGGAGACTGTTCCACAGTCCAACGGTGTGAGGAATTAAGGACCTCTGGAAAACTGAGAAGTTAGGCTGAGGCACATTTGATAATAGAATTCATATGGAGGTGGAATGTACCCTAAGGCGCAGGGAAGCTATGGATCAATGTTACATACATGTACTTAAGACTAAGACCTAGACAATTAATTTAATGGAGATGAAAGCAAGACCTCAAAACGTTTAGAGGTATTTCAAGGCAAATAAGATGTTTATTAACCAGAGACCCAGATTTGCTATGCATTTTAGAATTTCATTTCTTTAAGAGAAACTTTCCCTTAAAAATTTATTTTCGTTTGTTGGTCAAAGCTGTTTTGTGAGGGGGAAAAAATGGTAATTCTTCGTTGAAAAGTTAGGTTTGTTGAACAAAGAATTTTACAAGGAAACGAAGGTAAATTAAAACGTTCAGAAGAATAGTCTTGGGGATGAAACTTTAAAACGAAAAATTTATTTAAAATTTGTATCAAAGTTTTTATCAAGAGACAAACCAAATTCGGTTTTATTTGGCCCGTTAAATGTTACGTTTATTATGGAAAAGCTAGTTTGAACTAACATAAAAGTCTTGTCAAATCGTTGAGAGGTTTAATTTGCTGAATAAGATAGTGAATATGAAAAGGCCCACCGGGACTCGTCTAAAGATATATAACCTGTAAACCAAAACGTTTGTTAAGAGAAAATCTAAGTGACGTCGTTCTGATCAAAACGTGTATCAAGGAAAATGCTGCCCCATCGTCTCAAAACTCAAGTTTTATCTAAACATTGCTAAAAATATATATTACAAAAAAGGTAACTCATTTCTAAAAGCGTAGTCAGTCGAACAACGCGTTTACGTAGAACGGCTATGAAATTAAAGCGACCGAGAATGAACGTTTCATCCGAACCTAAGGAAAGCAGTTAGAGGAGCGGAATATCATCTAGTAAATATAGTGTTATACATTTCGGTAACAAAGCACCGCCTGTTGTGTGTCTCCTACCTATAATGGAGGTCGTTTACCTTCTACGCTCAAAATGTTAATGGTGGATTGAACTCTCTCTCTCTCTCTCTCTCTCTCTCTCTCTCTTTTTTTTTTTTTTTTTTTTTTTTTTTTTTTTTTTTTACGGGAAGAGAAGAATGGCGGGGAAAGAGCGATGAATTCATTTTGTTTTTAGTGAGTGTAAAAGTGTGGTGCAATTTTTCCCGTCGGTGTTCTGGATGTTGATGGCGCTTAATTTTAAAGCATCATGATTCTAAACGTTGTTCAATTTCATTCATTTGTCTATGCTGTTCTGTTGTCTACCATTACTGCTTCCTGTTTAATATATCAGTAGCATCTTATTACTCTCTCTCTCTCTCTCTCTCTCTCTCTCTCTCTCTCTCTCTCTCTCTCTCTCTCTCTCTCTCTCTCTATTCGCAGAATCTTTGATATTTTGTGCAAAAGATGGTTAATATTTATCTCCTCTGATTTAAAACGATGTCATTAAGCTCTCTCCTTCACTACACAGACACACACCCGCCTCTCTCTCTCTCTCTCTCTCTCTCTCTCTCTCTCTCTCTCTCTCTCTCTCTCTCTCTCTCTCTCTGATGAATATAGATAAGTTTTGTAAGGCTATTTTCCGTTGGTATGTTTTAATCAAGGAAACTATTCATTAGTCTTTTGCTAAACCTTGTTAGGCTTAGCAAGTTGTTTTCAGGAGTTTTTATTTTTATTTTGCTAAGTGTGATTACAATGGCGAGGTTTCGTACACAGATTTTTATTAGAATTTGTGTGTGTGTGTGATTATTTGTTTGCTGCCATGCATACATATGCGTAACATTGTGTGCCTGTATGTTCCCTGACCGCTGGTGCCTATGTATAGGTATAAATATATGTCTGTATATATGTAATTGTGTTTGTACAAACATATTATATATATATATATATATATATATATATATATATATATATAGATATATATATGTATGTATATATACTATATTTATAGATGTATTATATATATAGTATTTATGTGTGTGTGTGTGTGTGTGTGTGTTTTTGTTTTGCTGCCATGCATACATATGCGTAACATTGTGTGCCTGTATTTCTCTGACCGCTGCTGCCTATGTACAGGTATAAATATATGTATGCATATATTTGATTGTGTGTATATACACACACATTATATATATATATATATATATATATATATATATATATATATATATATATATATAGATGTATTATATATATAGTATTATGTGTGTGTGTTCGTGTGTATATAAATGTGCATATATGCTTTTTCGCCAATTTAGAAACAACGCTTTGATTTCGTCATATTGCCTTATAAAAATGATATTGTAAAAGCATTCAAGTTCCTGCGGCATTTAGGGTAAACAAAGCGGTTGAGAGACAGACTTATAAGTTTGTCCTTCGCCAGCGGAAAAATTCTCCAATAAGCAATATTGCTCTGTAGCAGATAACGGTATCCAATAGCCCCTTTTTCTCCTGGAAATAATGATAAACGGAGATGGTGGTTGCTGTTGTTATTGTTTATGAAACTGTATTGTCATTTTAACAAATGACAGAACAGGATATGTGTGATAAGTAAATGAATGTATATATATATATATATATATATATATATATATATATATATATATATATATATATATATAGAGAGAGAGAGAGAGAGAGAGAGAGAGAGAGAGAGAATATCTCTCTCTCTCTCTCTCTCTCTCTCTCTCTCTCTCTCTCTCTCTCTCTTTGGGAAATGCAAAAATACCGATCTACAAGTTTATTCATGCTTGAAATGTGTGATTGCTTTTTTAAATTCATACTTTTTGTATGCTAAAATGCGTATGCAGCGAGTAGGGTTCAAATGGTGATACAATTTGAATATACACTAAAAGCATATATATATATATATATATATATATATATTATATATATATATATGTGTGTGTGTGTGTGTGTGGTGTGTGTGTGTGTGCGTGTGTGTGTGTATATATATATATATATATATATATATATATATATATTGCTATATTGCATGCATTTAATATATTTATGAGAAACCAGTCGAAGAAAGGCTGAATATTCAGATTCAGAATTCAAAAAGAGAAATAAAATGTGGAAAAGGAATATGACGCTGAAATAAGGATATCGATGCAATAAAAGAATATATACCGGTATAAGGATGTGTAAGGTCTCTCACCATCATCATCATCATCATCAACAACAACAACAACAAATAGGTCCCAATACAAAAACCAGTCAGGTATTTGTCCGTAAACTTTGGGACGAAGAGGAAGGAAGAAAAAGGGGAAAAGAAAGAAAAAAATGAGGTCAAATTGTAAGAAGAATCTTGAGAAGTTTAAGACTCCTGTCACATCCATCTTTGTAGGATTCTCTCTCTCTCTCTCTCTCTCTCTCTCTCTCTCTCTCTCTCTCTCTCTCTCTCTCTCTCTCAAGTAAAAACGTGTTATCGGCCTTTAATGAGCTTCTGGTTCGTCTCTTTCACTGATATTGCTGATTTCAAAGAGAACTTTGATGATGTCTCCTAAAAGGGAAGGAAATTCTTTCGGTAGTAAAACAAGCATCTAAGAGAGTCGTCTTTAGGTTCTTGAAGAAATATTGCAAATGACTCTGTCTAATGAAAAAGATAAATAAATAGAATTGAGATAGACACTTCTGTATGAAATTGTCGATGTTTACGTATTTATTGATTTCAAGGTCAAATGATCTTGAAACTTAACTTAGCAACGAATGATGTGCCTGGTAACGAGTTGATTGTGGTGTATCGCATACAGGATGATTTCTTTTGTTTTTCTCACTTGCAGGGGTTTTCCAGCAAAACACACATATGTATGGTATATATATTATCAGAATATATATATATATATATATATATATATATATATATATGTGTGTGTGTGTGTGTGTGTGTTAATATACATACGTACATACATGTATTGTTTATTAATGTAAACCTTTCTTTATGGCTTGGGAAAAATAGAAAAAAAGCAGTTTAGAAGAGTTGAGAATACACGGAATTCCGCTGCATATTTTCCCTCTGCGTGTTTCACAGAAGTTAAGCAGCTCACGAGGATTCGGTATTCATGAAGTGTAAAAATTAGATTTTTCTGTCCTCCATATTGCTTTCTTCTGTACATCGTATGTTTGATTTGTGTATCATTAGTAATAGAAGTCAAGAAAATACTAACTAATTGGTTAGTATTCTGTCTAGCTTTTCAGTGGCTAGACAAAAATATTGCTCACCATGTGGCCTTTTTCGACTACTGGAATAGGTTATTTGAACTTCTGTTTCCTTTAATATCTATGACGCGCGTGTGTGTGTGTTGTGTGTGTGTGTGTATGTATGTATACTATATATATATATACATACATACATACATACATACATACATACATACATACATACATACATATACGCGCTTGATTATTAATATTTAGATGGACACTTATTAAAGCATCTTTATTCAGGCACAGTCGCTATTTACTTTGTAATATTTTTATCACTTTCATTATTAAAAAACAAGTCATTAATTCGGGTATTTGACAAAACCTGAGATGATGATAACCACAAGAAAAAGTATATCTAGTATTTGCATGGCAACATCAGAGATCGTTTCTTAATGAGTATCGGCGCATCAATGATTTTTTTTTTTTTTTTTTTTTTTTTTCAAATGGGATAATGCGATTAATGAATGCAGCCAAAAGAATATATTGTATTTTTGGAAAATATTTTTTCTTTGTAATTCTGGTATTTCCTATTTCAGATGAGACATTGCGAATATTTCACATAATTTTTTTTTTTCAAATTAATAAATAGGAACGATATAAGCTATCTTTAGGACAGAACTTGCCATTAGTTATTTTTTCAAATTAATATATAGGAATGATATAAAGCTATCTTTGGGACAGAACTTGCTATTAGTTATTTTTTCAGATTAATATATAGGAATGATGTAAAGCTATTTTTAGAACAGAACTTGCCATTTATTTTGTTAGATCTATTTTGAAAGACCGCACAATGATAATTCAGTCCTCAACGTATTCAGCTGAAAGACACCGTCTTACTTTGGCAAACCCCGAGCCTTCCATTACTTTTCAATATTCTCTATTGGTGGCTCCCCAGACACTGCCCGCTGCGATTCATCTCATGAAAGACCATAACAAATAGATGCGCCCTAATGATGTCGTCGAGGGGATTAGTTTTCTAGGAAGGAGAAAAAGAGAGCAGGAAGGAAAGCACTTCCTGTGATGGTAAGAAGAGCGCGCCATCTCCCCCCACACTTTCACCTTCTTCAGTGCCTCTAGTCCCGGCCTCACAATTCCTACCCCCTCACTTTTTGTTACCTCTACTCATACTGATCGTTGGAATGCAGAAGAAGAAAAGGTTATATGATTTTTCTGTTAGCCCGTCATGCCCTTATGTCTATTTCAGATAATATCCGTAGTTTTAGTTTACGAATTCAAAACATTTATTCCATCGATACTTTCACACTATCCCAGGTCTTTGACCATTGGAGTCGGGATGCCAGATATAAAAAAAAATGAATAATGATGAAGAGGTTAAAGGGCTGGCAACCTATGCCCTCGTTTCATCCAAGCCCTCGGAAAATGTAAGAAAGAAGGGAGAAAATAAAGTCTCGATTTATAAAGGAAAACGGAGTCAAGAAGAGAATTCTGGTTTTTCTATTGAAGGAAAGAAATAATTATTTATCGAACCATGGCCGTCCTGATTTTGGCTCGCAATTGTTTGTCTTGACATTTTAATTATTTATTACATTTAATTCATTATATTGAAAGAAGTTAGAAAAGTCCGAGTTAACTATTTGTATTGTATGTTTTGTAACAGAGCATTTCGCTTTAATATTTAAGACTACCAGTTTAAAGTTTACAGGTGAAATCTGCGTAATTCACGTCATATGTACCTTTATATTCTCCCGTCCGTCATACTGTCTTCAAACCCAGGTAGGAGACGAAGGTCAAGGTATCTGTTTCAAATAACAGTGGGTTACAAAGAGGCCCGAGATCCGCCTGTGTGACTGAGAGAGTCTTCCAGAGCATCATCTTCCCGTTCGGAGTACGAAAGAGACGAGAGAAAAAGAAAAAAAAAAAAAAGATGGGAAATTCCCGTATTGCTTCGGCGGAGGTTTTGAGAACCGGGAATGATGGGAGCCGATATTTTTCTTGCTTGGAATCGCAGGAATTTCCAACGAGCGATATCGCACACGCCACGTTATGAGATGCAAAATTGGGTGACTGGAGGACAGAAGTGGGGGGGGGGGGGGGGGGAGTGGTGCGTAGGACCAAGGGGGACCATGGGGAATGGGACCGGAAAGGAAGAGGGGGAGATTGGGGAAAGTTGTAGTCAGAAGAGAAAAGTGAAGACGGCTGTAAGTATGTAGTTTGGATATTCATGTCAGACCGTGCTGTGTGTATATTGCTTATATATAAGTAAGGTAGGCTTTTGATAATAAATTCCTTCCCCATATATATTATATATATATATATATATATATATATTTATATATATGTAGGTATTATATCTATACATACATATATATATATATGTATGTTATAATTATATCTATACATACATACATATATATATATATATATATAATATTATATATATATCATATATATATTTATATATATGTATATGTATATGTATGTATAATTATATCTATACATATATATATATATATATATATTATATATATATACTATATTAATTATATATATAATATATATATATATATATATATATATATGCTGGCAATAATATAAACATTATACACATATATGCGTCCCCCTTAAAATTCATTCTTCGTCTGTAGACTTCAGTGAATTAAGTACATGATGGTCAGTCAACTGTGGTAGGCTCCAGCCATGAGATAGCTTGTAGAACCCCTTTTACGAGACGAACGCATGCAGAATATTATAGTTTATATATATATATATATATATATATATATATATATATATATATATATTGTGCTTGTGTGTGATCTTGGCCTATTGGGTTTTCATACCCGAACTTGCTGTTCATTACGTATGACGGGCATGTCTGCATAGAGAGGGAACCTCAAGATAAAATCTTTTCCTTCTTAATACTCGAGAGAAATACTGAGGACGTCACAGGTTCTTCCTCAAACGGAAGGGGCGGGGGTGGGGGGAGATGGATGATTGACGTGCCCTGGTGGGAATTGGTGCTGAGGCAGATGTAGGAAAAGATTGAGGGGAATTATGAAGAGGAAGAGAGGGAGGAAGAAGACGAGAGGAAAAATGTATAAGAAAAACGATAGAACCTGCTTAAGAAAATGACTTGTTTGGATTGAGATAAAGAGAAAGTGACAGAGTTTTTTAATCATAATAACTAACCAACAAACGCGCTTGTGCACACGCGCACATACATACATACATTATTTATATGTCTGTGTTTGAAAATGAAATATGCTTGTCACTACAAAGCCTCGAGATCCAACTTCGACGAAGTATGAAAGAAATCATGATGTCCGGTGGCGGAAAACGAACCCGCGATACCATAATCACGACGAGGTCACCTTGCCGACCTGACCCCGAAAAATCAGATCGGCAAGGTGACCTCGTCGTGATGTCTGCTAGCGGGAAACGAACCCTATGGTATCGCGGGTTCGTTTCCCGGTACCGGACATCATGATTTCTTTCATATTTCTTTGAAGTTGGAGCTCGACGCTTTGTAGTGACAGGCGTATCCAAAAAAGAGCAAAGAATTCGAGAAGTTTAGACGGCATTGTGGCTATTGCATTTACATATGTATCTAGAGAGAGAGAGAGAGAGAGAGAGAGAGAGAGAGAGAGAGAGAGAGATACAATGCACTTGTTTATAAATGAGTCTCTTCAAGTGTTCTCTGCTGGACCCTTTGTTATTCAGAATAAGGAGAGAAAACGATCCTTGTTGTAGCGCTACATACATCTGAGACTCTGCAATCATTTACGTCAAAAAGGAAATGTTATGGCTCGTAACTTCACTCATTTCGTAATTCTTGAACCTTCCCCCTTCAATCATTCCAGCAATTGCCATCAAAAATTGACGGCAATTCTCCCTCTTTTCAGAATATTGTATCAGACATAATTAATACATGATGATGATGATGATATATGTACATACACATACACACACATTATATATATATATATATATATATATATATATATATATAAATGTGTGTGTGAGTGTTTATTACATCACACATAATTAATACTTTATATATATATATATATATATATATATATATATATATATACAAACACACACACACACACACACACACACACACATATATATATATATATATATATATATATATATATATATATATATATGTGTGTGTGTGTGTGTGTGTGTGTGTGTGTGTGTGTGTGGTATTTTCGTTGTTTACTTTTTTGGTGGGGGGGGAGTGGGGAGTGTGGAACTAACTAATGAGGTTTCCACCGAGAGCAGAGCCCTGACGCGACGAGATTCCAAAAAAATATGTTTTATTCGGGTATGGTATTTTTATGGTGTAGCGTTCAAAACAAACCTCACTTAATTAAAGTTTAGCATTTGCAGCGCTGAAAAATATGAGCGGCCTGCATGTGTATATTTTTTCCAATTTTATTATCCATTCACACATGCATATTTTTTTCGCGGTGGATGTCTGACTCTCATTGTAGAGATTAAACGTAATGGATGCCTCTTTGTTTATGGTTTGGGCTTGCTCTTCTAGCTTTTTATATATTTTCCTTGTTTATTCCGTTAATCTTCTGCAGTAGCAATAAAAAGAAGTTCATTTGCGTTTTGTTTCAGGTGTAGAGTAAATGTTTCCTCTTTTATAGTAATTTTGTTTTGCGTACCTTTATTGATGTCAATTTATGTATTAATTTTGTCTTTTGGGAGCTGAATGCGGGATTAATACTAACTCGTTTTATGTACAAATGTATTTGTGTTTGCCCACCCGTTCATGAATAATTCTATGCTGGTTTGTAGACGCTTCCAGAGAGAGAGAGAGAAGAGAGAGAGAGAGAGAGAGAGAGAGAGAGAGATATATATATATATATATATATATATATATATATATATATATATTATGTGTGTGTGTGTTTTGTGTGTGTGTGTGTTTGTTAACATTAATGTGTCCCTCAAAATTCCAAAAGCACCGTTTTTCGTATATTGTAAATTTGTCTTTTATGTTAAATTATTTATCAACTGATCCCGTGTGAAGTATGATAAGTCAACATTTATTTATCCCCCCTCTCTCTCTCTCTCTCTCTCTCTCTCTCTCTCTCTCTCTCTCTCTCTCTCTCTCTCTCTCGTCTGTCTTTATTGGTGAGTTTTTCAGGCAAGAAATTTTCCTATGAAATGTGTGGTCTCGAAATACCGGGAATGTAATTTTGCCGGAAAATCTAAGGGCATTTAATGGAGACATCAGAGGAGCAAAATTCATCAAAGTTACTTTCATATATACAAAGTGAAATGGGAAAAAGATCTCTCTCTCTCTCTCTCTCTCTCTCTCTCTCTCTCTCTCTCTCTCTCTCTCTCTCTCTCTCTCTCTCTCTCTTTCAGAAGATTGGTAACCAAGTCAGTTGTGACGCCAAGTCATTTATAATTAATCCGTCATCAAATGCAGAATATTGATGGGACACAGGTAACCTTATCTTTTCCTCAACTCCTTCAAGGGAATATGTCGTAGCGCAGATTTTATGCGAACCTCTTGCATTATATATTCATTAATAATTTGTAGCTTCACTGGTTTGCATAGCAAAGATACTTATGACACTTGGAATAGAGAAGTTGCTCCCAAATGTTTGGACTCAAATAGCGAAGTTGCTTCGCAAGGTTTTTACAGTCAAAGAGAAAATTGGCCTTCAAAGACTCACTTCAGATAGCAGTTACTTCCAGAGTTTCACTTCAGATAGCCCTGTTGCTTCGAAACGTTCACTTCAAATGGCAGAGATGTTTTTAAAGGTTCACTTCAAATAGCAGAGTTGCTTTCAAAGGTTTACTTTAAATAGTAGAGATGCTTCCAGAACTTCCCTTTAAATACCATAGGTGATTCCCGAACTTTACGTTAAATAGCAGAGTTGCTTCCAGAACTTCACTTTAAATACCATAGTTGCTTCCCGAACTTTAATTTAAATAACTGAGTTGCTTCCAAAAATTCACTTTAAATAGTAGAGTTGCTTCCGAAGGTTCACTTCAAATAGCAGAGTTGCTTCCCTATGATTCTGATTCATAGAGCACTATTCAAGCAGGGTTATGTTTTCAATGAATATAGAGGACGGTGAGTGAAATGGGCAGACCATTATTTGTACGAGTATCTAGCAAAGTCATGATAAAGTTTAGCCCCGAATTGGGAAATAGTCAGTCATGGAAACAAGAGCAGGAAAAGGTATCTAAAATTCGGTTTTGAACCTTGATGAAACTGGTCTCAAAACGTTTATTTTGTTTATTTTTTTTAGTCCAGTTCATACGATTTCGTTACATTTCAGTTTTATTGACAATATTACGTAAGAAAAAAATTCATCTGGGCGAACTTCCCTCAAAATTTCGACCAATTTCACGAAACATTTTGGTAAACTTGGGCAGTATTTTATGATTTCAGTATAATCTTCAATATTCATGGTGACACGCCTCTTATTAAGCGAAATATTGAGCACGAGGAGGAGGCAGTTAAGTATATTTTGATAGCGTCCTTCGAGCTGATAACTGTGTCATTATCTCAAAAGATAAATATAACAGGAATTGGATGATTCCATCGTTAATCTTGATTAAATATACATATTACATTATGTATGAAATTTTGTTAACATATTGTATTTCAAATAAATTTAAATTATCAGAGTAAGTAAACCCAGTATTACGTTATACATCTTCTTTTAAGCAGGTATGTCCTAATATAATCAGAAATTCATTATGCTTTAGTATGTTATGCTCTCATAGCGTCTCCCTAACTTAACACGTAAATAAAGGGCGAGTGATATTACAGTACAGCTAAATGTCAGAGATCTTGAACACGCCCTTTCCGCCCCGTAATATCAAACAGCTCAACAACAGTCGGAGTTATGTTTGAACAAATGTTATTTCCTCGGTCTTCCTCGTAGAAGCTTTTCATTTTCACCGCCGGAAATTTGTGGTGTTTGTGTCTGTGATTATAGTGAGGGGCAGAGTTTCTGATTTAAAGCATAGTGGTATTTTTAATTCTCTCTCTCTTCTCTCTCTCTCTCTCTCTCTCTCTCTCTCTCTCTCTCTCCATGTTCGACGAAAAATAGCACAGTATAGATCCAAGACTCTCTCCCATGTACGATTTTGTCGACTTGAAAGCACAGTAAACTCTCTCTCTCTCTCTCTCTCTCTCTCTCTCTCTCTCTCTCTCTCTCTTGTGAGTTACCAAATGTGGTCGTGTCTTTGTTATGTTATGTAGATGCAAAACACACACACACACATACACAAGGAAAATAATAGCGACCAACAACAGATGAATCTCTAGTGACGAAGGTTTTATATATTTATTTTTTCCCGTTAATTGGGAGACCAGAATTCCCGAGCGACGACGGCAATGCCTGAGACTTTTGCTTCCTTATGAAAAAAGATATATATATTTTATTTATACATGATTTTTACTCCAGCAAATTACCGAGAAGCCGTTTCTGGTGGGCGAACGGTATGTTGGGTATGGGTTTGTTGTATGTTATGATTTATTTTTATTTGTGTGGTGTATTAATTGGTTATTATTATTTATTTTATTCAATTCAATGATAGCAAAACATAATGTAAAGTTTATGGAAGATTTTTATTTTAAAAAATCCTGAGAGAGAGAGAGAGAGAGAGAGAGAGAGAGAGAGAGAGAGAGAGAGAGAGAGAGAGAGAGAGAGAGAGAGAGAGAGGTATTGATACTGAAATTGTCCTGTGAAAAAGAATTCTTTAGTAGGAGCCTTATTTTGATTTTATTTCGCATGGATTTACCCTCATTTGTGTTGGCCAAACCCCCCTCAGGAATGCAGATTGGCCTCGGAATGCAGTAGGAATCGCAATAATGAAATATTTCAGCAAATTCAATAACGTGGTTCTGAGCCTTGTGCTCTGTTGAGAGTGAGGACTCGGTTTCGCTCTTGTAGCCATGTCGTGTGTGTCTAGTTATCCAAGGCATGAATGGCTGAACTCCGACCAAATAGGTTGTATGCTTTTTCTCTTAGCCTTGAATATTATGCCTTTATTGTAGCCGGTTTATGTGTGATTCCTGCCCTTAGCGTGGGTTATTTTTTGGTTTCTTTACCCTTATCCTGGAGGGATTATGTTTGTTGCCGTAGACAGTGTCTCTTTCCACAAAGGATTATCTGTGGCGTTGTTGCACCTATGGTCTCTTTCCCCCGTTATTACAGCAGGATTACGTTTGACTTTGTCGTGCCCTGTCGAATGGTCTTATGTACTGGTTACCTCAACTTTTTTCAGAAGTTTCTATTTTATTTGTATTTACTCTTATACGTTGTCACCCTTACGTGTAGTCTGCCAGTCATTTTATTTAGTCCATAGCTAAAGTATTCTATCTATTCGCCTCGGTTATCGCTTCAAAATACATGCTTTGTAATAATTCAAGCCTTCAAGTCCTTGGCAAAGTAAAATTTGACCCAATTTCAGTCATCCGTTAAATCTGTTTGACATCTCCAAAACGAATATGGTTACTCGTGTCATGTCATGAATTTTCGTCTTCTTCTCTATACATTGTCATATTTATAAATTTCATTGCTTTCGTTAGTCTTCGTTTATGTGTGTTAGTGCCTTTGCGTTCGCTGTTCTCATAGTAAAATGAATTCTTTTGTGAATATTAATTAATGTATTACTTTGCCAAATTTGAGAATGTATTTGCATGTTTGTCGTAGACAGACAGTATACCATAATCACATCTATAGTATATTATGCCTTTGTTATACCTAGTTCATGCATACCTGTGTCATAGTTAGAAGCATGTAAACTTTTGTCATAGCCAGTGCTTCCTTGCACTATCAAAATATTCATTTCTTGTCCATAATAGCAAGAGTATGAATGTATTTGCCAGTCACATTATGCGTTCTTTTGTCAATTATTGAGGATCCATTCGTTGTCTTAGCCATTATATATATATATATATATATATATATATATATATATATATATATATATATATATATATATATATATACTTTAGTTATAGGAAGTGCCGGTATATCTTTATTCCTTGAACAAGGGCAAAGTTACGAACATCTTGACCGGACAAATGTGTGAATCTTTGGAATTGAAAGGCTGTGTAGTCCCCAACCACGTCCGTTTATCATCATTCCTTGATTTCAGGAAATTAGGGATTCCATTAGGAATAAATCCCAAACTGTGTTAGAAAATTTATTTCCTATTATGATATTTGAAGTGGAATAATTATTGCCTCTGATCGCATTCTTATGGCATAGAGGAAGCACAGGCCATAAATTTAGACTGGTAGAAACAGAAATTGGAAGTGCCTGACACAAATTTTAGCATAATGACTTTACTTCTGCTCTGTTATGCTTTGTAAACTCCGGATAAGTAGACTATAAACACGCATATTCGCAGGCGTTTGTTTCCCATTGGGCATCTGTCGATCTATGCAGTGAATAAATTACCTGATAGTTAGTTGCTTGGTGGATTGCAAGGTCTGTAGAGAAAGGCAGGAGGCTAGCAACCTCATTTAAGGAGACCTGATATCCAGAAGACTTAGGTGAGTTTATACTAGGCTTCACCACACGTTGCATACATAAGACTCATCACCAACTCCTCCCAAATTCTTGTTAGCCATGCCTACTGGACTGCTCATCAAGACTCACGCCGCACCACTAACTCACCCTGATGAGGAGTCCAGTAGGCGGGGCTAACAAGAATTTGGGAGAAGTTGGTGATGAGTCTTACACATGCAGTGTGCGGTGAAGCCTAGTGTAAACTCACCCTAACACATTCTAGAAACAACATGGGCAAAAAAACTATACAGCTACATGTGCACCATATAATATATATATATATATATATATATATATATATATATATATATATATATATACATACATATAGGACATATACATTTTTATAGTTTCAAATATTTAGCCACATATATCACCCCATTGATATCGAATTCCCTAGACATTTGCAATAATGACACCGAAAGAGAAATTTTAATCTAACTTCCCCTACTTGATACATTCAGCCATCAAAAAATGCATATTTACATAGAATATCACATAAGGATTTACGATCAACTTTGTTTCACGTCATCAGTGTTAACACTGATTCACCTTTCCTTCAGAGAATAGATATGACAAGTACCCCGTAAATTTGGCCGATTTCAGGATCTACCCGTAAAATCGGGGAAAGCTGATGATTGCACAGAAGTACGTAACTTTGGTATTTACTAAGGCTTCTAAATACCCAGGTCACTGTTTACTAAAAACGTCTCATTTTAGGAGAAACGGCTCGTGTTGAAAAAAGAAAAAGAAAAATTTATATAAAGTGAATACAATGTTTATAAATCAGCTGAGATGAATAGCAAAACGGACAGGAGGGGAATTCAAAAGTCAGATAAAAAGAAATAGAATTCAAAAAGGATCTTTTTGCTCTAGGGACGAGTAAATAGAATTATATTTGCAATAGCAAAGGTGGATGAAGCGGAGAGTTAGAAAATAATCTAAGAATCTCGAGTCTTCTTTTTTTTCTCTCTCTCTCTCTTTCCTCACTCTTGAAGGACATCCTTGAGAAATGGGAATTTAATTTTCTCGAGTGGGTCTCAAATAAAGTGTTCTGCTTTCCATCTCTTCTTTTTTCTTCTGCGCCTTCGTCGACTTCTTATGGTTTCAACGGATTGTTGGGGAAACTGTATGACCTATATATGGACTTCCTATGGATATTCCCTCTTATTAGATTCCCCGCCTCTTGATTTCTTTCTCCGTTTGGCTATCTCTTCTTCTCCTTTTTCTTCTAGTTTATTCCCTCTTTTTGACTTTGGGTTTGAGTTTGCTTGGAAGGGGGTATCTGGGAACCCCCCCAACCACGTCGATTGGTGGAAAAGCGTTGCATGACCTGAATTTCAAATGAGATTAGGCTTTCATAATGCAGGTTGTCCTTCTCTCTCTCTCTCTCACACACACACACAATTTACTTTGATTTAACTCTATCTCTTTCTTTTAATGGAATAAAGAAGTTTGACTTTGATCTCTCTCTCTCTCTCTCTCTCTCTCTCTCTCTCTCTCTCTCTCTCTCTCTCTCAGTCAGCGTTTTATGATGTTCCTTAGGAAGGGGGAAAGGGAGTGGTAGCTTGTATCTCTGGAAAGACAGAGATGAAGCTCATCGCATTAGTCGTTGCCATGGAAGATCAGAATTGAATCAGAGTCCTTGGCGAATATGCCGTCTTCTCTCTCTCTCTCTCTCTCTCTCTCTCTCTCTCTCTCTCTCTCTCTCTCATCACACATCTAACCAGACAAATTAAAACAATTAATTCTACTCACTGTAATCTTTTCACTACTTTCAAACATACTTGAGTAAAGTCTCTCTCTCTCTCTCTCATCTCTCTTCCTCTCTCTCTCTCTCTCTCTCTCTCTCTCTCTCTCACATACACATCTATCAAGAAAAATTAAACAATAAATTCTTTTCACTTACTTTCAGAACATATCTGAATAAATTCTCTCTCTCTCTCTCTCTCTCTCTCTCTCTCTCTCTCTCTCGTATAAGGGGACATCGTTAAGCATGGTAAAAAACGTACCTTGATTATATACACGTCGGTAATTAAATTAGAGAACAATGTGTACAGAAATAGTAATAAAAAAATAATATGAAAGAATGAATGAAGCTAATTAAATATTCATAATCATTTCGAGGAAATGTTATTTGAATGCCATCGTTATAATTAATGTGAACGAGATTACTAAGACAAAAATCGTACCATTGAGTCACAATAAAACCGGTAATCATTTAATAAATAGCAACTTTAAGAAAATTAATAATTGGGAGAAGAGGATGATTTGGATGGAATTACGCATCAGAATCAACTCTCTGTGATGCTTTGATAATTGCGGTTATTGGCAGTGACCCTCTTTATTTATTTATTTATTTATTTATTTACTTTTTGTTATTTGACCTTTGTATCACGTAACAATTGCGTAAGTGTCAGTGCGGGCAAGCATTACTGGCTACCACTTTGATCTCTCGCCCCAATTACTGATAAAGGTTCTTGCATTACACTTCTAAATAGGTTTATTGCACTAGCATACACATTCAGCCATGCATACTTGCTTGGCGTATTATTATTATCATCATTAACACTACGTATATTTACTATCTTATCATTTTTTTTTTTGCTGTAATCTGTCCAAATACATTTAAAATGCGTATTTTTTTTATTATTGTTAGACAGCATGTCCGTTTGTATTATTATTATTATTATTATTATTATTATTATTATTATTATTATTATTATTATTATTATTATTACTATTATTATCTATGTTTGTTGTAGGGGCGCTTTGGCTGTCTGACTTCTTGAATCCATAAGTTGCTTTACTTCCAGAAACCGCTATAAACTGCATTTCGCAGAGGTCAGGTCGAGACTGTATGTAATAAGGCTTCAACAATTTCAGTTTGCGATATGTATGGGGAAGAATTAGGCACCGGCTATGATTGTTACTCCCTGGTTTTGTTATTATTATTATTATTATTATTATTATTATTATTATTATTATTATTATTATTATTATTATTATTATTATTATAAACCCTGAAACGTTATAGTTGAAATGAGAACAGTCCATGAAGTTGACACTTAAGAAATAGGGACAAAGATATATAAGGAGGTATACGGCACTATAATATGTAAGACTTGTTCAAATCCATCCTTGATGAGACGGTTCCAGGGAACGGCTAGCGAGGATGATCATTAGTGGGTGGATTACAGGGCTCAGGATTAAATTCATTTCCTGTTTATCTGAGAGGGATTTCATACTTTCCTCCATTTCTAAGAAGGCAGATATCAGGTTTTGTATGTTGTTAGGAGTAGCAACGGTGAACAATTCCCTTTTATTTTTATATGTGTTCGTTTAATTGTACGCTTACCTGTCTGTATTTATTGTGAGCTGTCTATATTGTACTGTCCTACACTTTTGTCAACTTATGTGAATTTATTTTGTGGCAGTGTCTTTATTTAAGCAGGGGCCTTCTTAGCTTACTGCGCTTGAATAATAATAATAATAATAATAATAATAATAATAATAATAATAATAATATGTAGAGACTCAAGGCGATACTCAAGTCAAAACTCAACGCCGGAAATATGATAAAAGCCATAAACACATGGGCAGTGCCAGTAATCAGATACAGCGCAGGAATAGTGGAATGGACGAAGGCAGAACTCCGCAACATAGATCAGAAAACCAGGAAACATATGACAATACACAAAGCACTACACCCAAGAGCAAATACGGACAGACTATACATAACACGAAAGGAAGGAGGGAGAGGACTACTAAGTATAGAGGACTGCACAACATCGAAAAAAGAGCATGGGGCAATATCTGAAAACCAGTGAAGACGAGTGGCTAAAGAGTGCATGGAAGAAGACTAATAAAAGTAGACGAAGACCAGAAATATACAGAGACAGGAGAAAGACAGACATAACAGAGGACTGGCACAACAAACCAATGCACGGACAATACATGAGACAGACTAAAGAACTAGCCAGCGATGACACGTGGCAATGGCTACAGAGGGGAGAGCTAAAGAAGGAAACTGAAGGAATGATAACAGCGGCACAAGATCAGGCCCTAAGAACCAGATATGTTCAAAGAACGATTGACGGAAATAACATCTCTCCCATATGTAGGAAGTGCAATACGAAAAATGAAACCATAAACCACATAGCAAGTGAATGCCCGGCACTTGCACAGAACCAGTACAAAAAGAGGCATGATTCAGTGGCAAAAGCCCTCCACTGGAGCCTGTGCAAGAAACATCAGCTACGTTGCAGTAATAAGTGGTACGAGCACCAACCTGAAGGAGTGATAGAAAACGATCAGGCAAAGATCCTCTGGGACTATGGTATCAGAACGGATAGGGTGATACGTGCAAACAGACCAGACGTGACGTTGATTGACAAAGTCAAGAAGAAAGTATCACTCATTGATGTCGCAATACCATGGGACACCAGAGTTGAAGAGAAAGAGAGGGAAAAAATGGATAAGTACCAAGATCTGAAAATAGAAATAAGAAGGATATGGGATATGCCAGTGGAAATCATACCCATAATCATAAGAGCACTAGGCACGATCCCAAGATCCCTGAAAAGGAATCTAGAAAAACTAGAGGCTGAAGTAGCTCCAGGACTCATGCAGAAGAGTGTGATCCTAGAAATGGCACACACTATAAATACCACCCAGTCGAATTGGAGGACTGTGATAGAGCACACACACACACACAAAATAATAATAATAATAATAATAATAATAATAATAATAATAATAATAATAATAATGTAGGGAAAAACTCTATATCACGAGAGTTTATACATTGTTCTAAGGTGTCCACAATAATAAGAATGTTCAAAATAATATGATTTGGGACTGAAGATAAATAAACCCAGGGAAGGGTTCGAAAGCTTTTATAAATTATACACGAACTTTGAATATTCATATTATTGTGGACCCCTTAGAACAACAACAACAACAACACTAATAATAATAATAATAATAATAATAATAATAATAATAATAATAATAATAATTGGATATACTTGTTATATTTCATGAGATGCTTATATTATGCTGCGAGATTATTGTTTTCAATACTTATTTCGATATGTAGATGTTTTAGTTTCTGTCTTGTCAGAGTACATATGATTTTGTTAATATATTTTTCTCTCTGTCTGCTACATCTGCTTTTAGTTGTTCTGTTAATTGGGTTTTATCTCTGCTGTTCACTCTGTGTTCCCTGATGTCAGGTCATTGAAAACTAAGATTAAAATGAGGTTAAATCTATTTCGTCTTATTTAGGAAAGTGATTGTTTAATGTGTGTCAGATTAGAGTAAGAGTTCCCTTTCGAGGACAGAAGTCCCTTCAGCTGCTCCAGGCCCATTTCCGGCCCTTTTCCCTGCTGCTTTGTCGCCTTTAATGGCCGGGGGGCCTTCAGCAGCCAACTGTTTGCCGGAACTGCGTCGGAAGGATTAAGTAGTAAGCACTCGGTAAGCTCCAGGCCCTTTTGGCAAGCGTTAGTTTCTACGCGGTGCGTGGCCCCCCCACCCCGTCCCCCCCTGCTTTTGTGGGAGGCTGAAAGACGCTGATGCCTCTGTTAGATTAGCTTTCCCTGGGTGGCTTAGCTAAAGCCAGTCGGGAAAGCTTTCAAGACTACATATAAGGATTTTCTCAAGGGGAGCGGAAGCTTCATACATTATTCTCGTTAGTGTTGCCCTTTTCTGAAGAATTTGTTCTTACCCTAGCAAATGGAACGCCTGACCTGTGTTTGCTTATTATGTTTAATACTGGAAATTCATTCGATATCGTGTATTTGTGGTTTATTTACGCACAGTACTTTAGTATCAGCATAATCGCCCATCTCACCTCTCTCTCTCTATCTTCGATACCCCGGGTAAAACAAAAATGCCAAGGATAAATTTTAGGAATTTTTCCCACACTAGGTGGAACAGATGCTCTCATCTTGACTTGAGATCATAAGACTTTTGAACATGGAGGCAAATTGAAAGGTTGAGGAGCCAAAAGCGAGAGCGAATTTATCGAAACACTTCATAAAACACACACACACACACACACACACACACACAATTACGTCCTTCCTCAAGTTTTCCGCGTTATAACGAATAGTCAATCCTGTGACGAAAAAATAGAGAAAGCCCACTTTGACCCGTAATGACAACACGAACGTGTTCATCCCCAAAACATTACACATTTCCTTCCAAAATCTGGTGGATTTAACATATTCCCCATAAAACCTTAGGGAATAATCATTTTCACGACAATCTTTTTGGCCTCGTATTTTCTCGAGGGAACCTTTTGAATTTCAAATGTTCTTGGTAGAATCTTATGGGATTCATATTTGCTTGACTGATTTTGTTGGACTTGACATTTTCGTGCAAAAGACGTTTGGATTCAGCTCCTCGACAGAATCTTTTAGACCTGTTATTTTCTTGACGGAATCTGTTGGACGGCTTTGACCTTTTGCCGATAAAACGTGCTGGACTTAGCTCTTCCAGAAGAGGATTGCTGCTTGCTTGTGTACCTGATTTGCTGCTCGCTCAGTCATCACAGCTTAATGCCTATTAGGGATCGCTTTTTTCGATAAGCCTTCTTCATATGTCTTAAATACTGAACGGTTCATTTCTTAGCTGTGTTTTTTTAGTTTACCCCTATTCATCTAAGATTACAGTCTCTGATCAATCTTTATAAAGTTCAAGAAATTAAATAAAATAATGGCAGTGGTAAGAATTAGCTGAAAACCTGCTAGATACGCGCGAGGTTTTTTTTTTTAATTTTTTTTTTTTAGCTTGATTTCTGTAAAGTAGCCGCCGGATTAATAATAAAATTTACACCTTTCACCTGGTTCTGGGTTAAAATTCGTAACGTCCTACGTAGCTACAAAAGGAGAATAATGATATAGATGATAATGATAGTATATTGTTCATGTTCCTGACGAGTATCCTAACTTCACATTCACATTAAAAATTGCAGAATCTGTTGAAGAGTGTAATATGACTTGATCCTTAAAAAGATGCAATGCACTCCCCTTCACATCGTAAGAGGAATGTCCAGACAGGTGGAATCAATCAGAACACCTAAATTCCTGAAAAATGATGAAGGAGTTGTACTTGGGACTGTGAAGGAAAAGTATCTTGTACGTATCAAATTGTACAAGAATTTACATGTTTGAAATACGAGTATGAGATATTTCTCGCATAAAAGGTATCTAACAGTCTTTCTCCCAAAGTATGCTGTACTTTTTTACGCTCTATCCATATTACTAGGTAAGTACATATACTAAGTGTTTATACAATTTTTGTCTTTGTAATTACACAGACGCACACGCACGAATACACACACGTATTTATATATATATATATATATATATATATATATATATATATATATATATATATATATATATATATATATAGAAGGCATATTGGAGGAAAAGGTTGGCGCTCTTTTTTTATATCCTATTTATTCAGATGCCGACGTTTAGTATATCTCGGAATACATTTTCCAGGCTGAAATCGCGGAGTTATAATAGTAATTGTGTATAACCAACGAAAGGTACACAATAACTATTATAACTTCGTGATTTCAGCCTGGAAGATGTATCAAGTGATACGAAACGTCGGCATCTGAATAAATAGGATATAGAAATAGAGCGCCTATCCTTTTCTTCAATTTGGCTTATATATGAGTAGCGCTCCTGTACTTCTGCTAATACTATATATATATATATATATATATAATAAATAGATATATATGTATAGATATAATATATGCAATAATATATATAATATAGTATAAATATATTTATACGTAAGATATAATCTTATATGATTATATATAATAATTATCAATTATACTTATATAATAATGATAGATATATTTGTATTAGATTATATTTAATATATATAATAATATATAAGTATATATATAAATCAAGCATAAGATATATCTTAACAACAAAACCAAGGCGGGCCATCCCCCATCCAGATCAAGACTCTCGAAAGTTACTCGGCATCTTTGAAGAGAGAGAAGCCCTATGGCTAGGGGGGCGGTGGGTGGGCGGTTTAATAAAGATGAGACAGGGTCAGATAAAGTCTTCACCTAGGTTGTAAGAGAGAGAGAGAGAGAGAGAGAGAGAGAGAGAGAGAGAGAGAGAGAGAGAAGGGTGTCACTGGAGTTACATAACACCGCCTGGTAATTATGAAAGGAAGGGTTGTGTGGAAAACTGAGAAAGAAATTCCAGAGGAGGAGAAAATGGAGTTTACGCCACTCGATTTAGGTGGTCGGGCCTGAAAAGGGGGCCACAGGTGGTCTTGTTGGCTGGGATATCTGTAGCAGATGGAGATAAAGGGGTCGAAGAGAGAGAGAGAGAGAGAGAGCGCGCGTGTGTGTGTGTGTGTGAGAGAGAGAGAGAGAGAGTATAATGTCTGGTTCACATAACAAGTGACTGATAATAAAAGTGAGAGAGAGAGAGAGAGAGAGAGAGAGAGAGAGAGAGTAATGCCTCAGGTTCACATAACAAGTAACTGACCTTAAAAGTTGTATGTGATGGAATAACTTATCTGTAAACATCTCCTCGGTAATGATTATATAAGTAAGCATCTATTTATCCATCTATCTGCTTGTTTTATGTGTATCTGTATTCACTTACCTGTATCTGTTAATGTTCTTACCTGATCCTTTTTTGTAAATAGATAGGTAGATCGGTTTTTACGTCTTTTTCTCTCTCTACTTACAGAGCATTATACTGTAAACAGAATATGATACTATAATAACTATCTATATCTCCCTGCATATACTATCAATGTTACAGGTACAAGATAGATTCATAGAAAAAAATAAATATAGAAATAAACAGATATATCATTATGCAACTAAGAAATATATATATATATATATAATATATATATATATATATAATATATATATATATATATATATATATATATATATATAGATAAGTAGATAAATAATTGTAAATCACACTGCAAGGTAATGTACCCGTAACTAGTTTTCCATTGATAAATTATTTGTGGTTGTATTATGTGCAACGAATTCGCAACCCACTTCTCCTGTGTTGGAAGCCGCGCACAAGAAAGATTATTTCCGGTGTGCAGCGTAAATCGCCTTTTTAAATCATCTGAAAGCTTTAAACTTTATTTGTTTTATTAATGTTTTTATTTTTTTAAAGTTTAAAGAAATAAAAAAAAAAATAAATAAATAAATAAAAAATAATAATAATATGTATGTACTTTTAAAGTCTTTTTCGTATTCGCATGGATAATTGAAATCTTTTTCTTAATTTCCTCTCTCCTCTCTCTCATCTTCGTCTCTCTTCTTTACCCTTCTTCTCTCTATCCTCCTTTTCTCTCCTCTCGCTCTCTTCATTCTCTCTCTCTCTCTCTCAATATAGGGTAATATATACAATTTTAACAGCTGTGTATTCTTTTGTTTTTCAATATTCGACCTTATAAAAAAGCCTAACTATCCGGTGCAAAATTGTTCGGGAAAAAAGAAAATCAAAGAAAAAATTTTTTATTTACCATCGATAAAACTTTGTACCGGCCCCCCCCTAAACACACACACATACACACACACACACACACACACACACACACACACACACACACTCTATAAAGGAAACCAAGCACTTCTATTTATCATAAAAAAGAAAAAGTATCTCTATCTGCCTATCTTTCCACACGTATGTACCATCATAAGCTATGCCTCCATTACGATCACGAAGGTATATACTTACGTATCGGATGATCACAAAATTGGCCGAAGAGAACGATTAGCTGGCTGAAAATGAGCAGGCTGTGTTCTGCAGCATTAGAATGTGGCAGGGAAAGGGGTCTTCCACATATCGAGAGAGAGAGAGAGAGAGAGAGAGAGAGAGAGAGAGAGAGAGAGAGAGAGAGAGAGGCAATGTTAAAGAAAAAACGACCGATCGAAAGACATGAGTAGAAAGCGAAATTTGAAGACAGAAATGAAAAGGAGAGGATTAAAAGGTAACGAAACAGCAAGGAGATAAGTAGGAGAGAGAGAGAGAGAGAGAGAAGAGAGAGAGAGAGGAATGTGTGAAAAAAATCGACCGATCACACGAAATGATCGCCAGAGATGAAAGTTGAAGGGAGAGAGAAATGAAAAGGAGAGGAATAAAAGACAATTAAGTAGGTAACGACACAGCAGGGAGATAAGAGAGAGAGAGAGAGAGAGAGAGAGAGAGAGAGAGAGAGAGAGGAATGTATATAAAATAAGAGACCGAAAATTCAGAGAGAAATAAAAAAAGAAGGGGAGGAAGAGAGACAAATAAGTACGCAACGACAGTGAAGCGAAATAAGTGGTAGAAAACAAAAAGAGTAAATGTAAAGAGAGAGAGAGAGAGAGAGAGAGAGAGACTGGGCAAACAATCATTACTCAACATAATGATAGCCTCCACCCCCACCACCACCACCACAACCGCACCGTACCCGACCGACCTCATTGGCAACAACAATCACAGCTTCCATAAACCTGCTCCTCCCCGGCCCCTGTGGCTGCCAGAATAATTGACCGGCGATCGTCAATCACCGTTACAAATGACAGCCATTAAAATCATCTCCTCCGCCATCTTGGTGAAGAGCGATTGACCGATAATGGCCCCACGAATATAGAGCGAGGCAGTGTCAATCGTCATAATTACTCCCATGACTCACGCACGACTAATTACGGACGACTGACTGTTATTACTGTCATCAGTCCGTGTGGCTCGTTGGCTCCGGTAGTAGTTCACGAGACGGGCAAACAAACAAACAGATATTCGCTGTCGTCACTTCGTTGCTCAATAACTCTTTACCATAGCTGCAAGAAGAAAACGCATACATAAAGAGGAACACCTACATACACACACACACACACAGAATTGCTACTGGTTCGAATTCCATCGAAAATATAACTGCAGCCTGTAGTCTACCTTTCCACAAAGTTTCACCGAAATTCATATGTAGCCTTTTTAGATAGATTGTAGCATGACAAATGGAAACAAACAAATATACGCTCATGAGTTTATAGCTTCCGTCCAATTTCTTTAGTGGAGGTTATTTACACAGGTAATGCAACGTTTATCTCAGTCCAAATAACAACGCTTCACTGTCAGGAATACGTTTAGAAACCGACCATTATATCCTTTCACATATTATACATTTGTGTCGGACGAGGAAACCTAATATTTCTCTTAATATTTTTTAAGGTGTCATTTTTGTTATTTTTATTTTATTTTTTCACCAGACTCTTACTGTATGCCGTTCAGCAAACTTCACCACTACTATTGGCTAAGCGCCTCAGTAGCATGGTCGGTATGGTCTTGGCCAGCCACTTCGGTGGTCGCGAGTTCGATTCCCGGGCATTCCACTGAGGGGTCAGAGATGTGTATTTCTGGTGATAGAAGTGCACTCTCGACGTCATTCGGAAGTCACGTAAAGCCGTTGGTCCCGTTGCTGAATAACCACTGGTTCCATGCAACGTTAAAACATTATACAAACAAACAAACAGAACAAAAACTACCATTGACTACTGCTGAATGAAATAAGCCTTTTACTACATTCATGCAGCCGTTCACTGCACACAGTAATGACTCCACATAGCGTAGTTAGGGCTTGAATTGCACTGCTAAAGGAGCACAATCGACTATGCAACAAATGTCATTTATTAGAGAGCATCATGTTGCAGTTCCATGATACACGGTCATTCCGGAGGTTTTATTGCAAAGAGAATCATGTTGAATTTTTTTTGGTGCTGGGGTAAAATTCCAGCGTGTTATTTTGCGCTCGGCAAATGCGGTACGTATGGATGGATACGATTCACTTGTATACAGGTATTTTTTTAATGTATAAAGGCATGCGATTAAGAGAGTTACTTCGGATTGTTACCTCGCTTATAAACAATGTTTGTCCTTGTAATAAGCATATAAATATATATATATATATATATATATATATATATATATATATATATATATATAATATATATATATATTACAGAATGTTGCCTGTAATCAATCCCACTCTCTCTAAGCTGTAAATCATGTACAGCAGATTATCTCTCTCTCTCTCTCTCTCTCTCTCTCCTCTCTCTCTCTCTCTCTCTCTCTCAGAGCCTGACTTTCATCAGCTGCAGGTATTTATTCACATGTGACAGTACTGTCCTCCGTAATATGAAATCATTCAGACCTTTGACAGGTTCATGATGTTTGCTCTCCATGCAATTAAGTGCTCCATTACCCAGCGGAGCTTGGGAACAAAAGGTTCAATGAAGCTTATTATGGGAAAATACTTTAAGCAGACTATAATCCTGGTGTTATTATTGTTCCTGTTGAATAATTAATTTGATTTTTTTTCAATGATGAAGGAAATGGGTGTTGAATAATTAATTTGATTTTTTTTTCAATGATGAAGGAAATGGGGCAGGCAAAATTCTAATCAGAATCTACTAATGGAAGATAATAGATCTTAAAGGAAATTCTTGGTGTTCATTGTCTTCACTTCTTTAGATGGTGATCATCCTGAATCTGTTTTAATTCATTTTTGATATTTTCCACTAATTGGCAATTCTGTTTCCTTAATGAAATCTGCATTTTCTTATTGTATGTATACCAACGCTCACACATCCACACATGAATGAACGACACAGACAACAGACATTAAATAGCTTTAGTTTGTTCTTGCCCTTTGCTTTCTATTTTCTCAATTGAATTTATTTTTTTTATTTTATGTGCCAACGCTCAAACATGAATTACGGACGAGGGACGTAGGTAACTGACATTAATTAGGTGTAGTGTGTGAGTGGCTTTTCATTAAGCAAGAAGGTACATTAAAAGTTTGCCTTGTGGACTTTCTGTGATGGCATAACCCCTAATCGTGATGCATTATCAAGCCTTTTTTTGTTTTATTATCATTATCGTTGTCTTTATATTTAGTTATAGCATTAGTAGTGGTTTCTTACCGTCTCATTATGGCTGTTGTTTTCGCTCAAATCGTTATGTCGATGTTCTCATGTAATTAGTTGTAGCAATATTACGATGATAATGATATTCTTGGTGTTGTTGCCTTTGTAACTGCTAATTTCATTACTTGAGTTTCATTGTTACGGCTTTCTCATCTCGACCTCATTTAATAATGTAAGTAATGTAATCAAAATTGACAGGTGGTGGGGCTCTGTAATTAGTTTGGAATCATGTAATTTCAGCCATTCCATTACAGATCCCGCAGTGTGCGGTATAACGGTCGCTTGTAATATTCGTCATTATTAAATTATTTTTTCGTTGTGTATAATTGGCATTAACTATTATCAAACAAGCCTAAATGCAATGCGCTTTAAAAGAATGATTAACTTAAAATGATATCCCCATATGTAAATAGAAGAGGGAACAGAGTAATAAAGAAAACCAAAATAAGACTAATGATAGCCAGGAAGAGGTAAGGTTAATACGTACATAAAGAAACAGATAAGAAAAACTTAGTTCTGGAAACTGTATTTCAATTTACCTTCGAGCAATATAACACCAGCGCAAGTCTGTGAAAAGCCACGGCACAGAAGCCGTGACGCAGGCCAAGGTTGGTGAACACTGGTTATAAAGATCATCTTTTTAACAGTAGCGTGAGGGAAACAGGAGATGACCTTTGTTGCTGGGACGCTAACTTAGCTTGTATCAATAACTTTTGCAGCCTCAGTGGGTGTTAGTTTCTTCCCGTTGGGTTAAGAGTACTTCTGTAGAAGGCGGTGTTGACTCCTTTATGTTATTTGTTTATTTATTTATTATATTTTTCAGGTTAAATATTTTATTTTTGAAAACCCAGATATATTCACCTGGAGGTAACATATCACTTAAGACAACAAGAATTAGTAGTTCATACTATCAACTAGAAAGGTAAATGACCTATTACCTCAAAGGTTTTATCTTATCTCGCAGAACCAACTGTATTAAAGGCGATGTAATGTATCTTGTAAGATAACACAAGTTGAAGGGACTGTACTTTATTTAAGTGAGGAAGAAGACTTTTATCTCAAAAGCTGTATTTTATAGATAACAGTCCTACCCATTTGTCAATGCAACGCCCAAGGTAACGTAAGGTCGTAGTTGTGTTATAACTTGAAAAACGTAGCTTAAAGGTAACATTTTTCAGTTGCTCTCTACTAATTTGAAGTTTTAACTCCTATGACAAGCAAAGCTGATGGTTTGCATTATGAGGTTGAGTGGAAAAACCCCATTACCTCAAAGGGCGTGAGGTAATTCTTAAGATAAAGCAAGGCAGTAGCAATAAAAAAAGGCCCTATTTTCTCACGGTTAGTACCTAAGCAGGTTTGTTTACGTAACCGTTAAACAGCGTAAGCTGTTACTTTTTACCAGAAATGGAAGAGTGAAAGAAAAGTTGGTGAAACGAACTGCCGTAAAATCTCGGAGACACGCTCGTAAAAGGAATGGGGGGGGGGGGGGGTGTTGTGATAAGGCCCGAGTTGACTAACTCCAGGAAATGCCTCTTTCAACGGACAAAAGGAACGGAAAAGTCCCGATGAAGTGAAAATGGTAAACAAAATGTGTTAGTGTAAGGCGAGCTCAGGAACAAAATCGTTAAGCATTTTCCTTGATAATTTAGCGGGTAAACAAAGTTATAAGACAGTAGGATTTTAACCCCTACATTATACTGCGATGCAATTTTTTTGCTATAGCATAATCACTAATAAAATGTTTGCTTAAGAACAAAATTGTTAACCATTCTCCCTCACAAAATTGTGGGCAAAAAATTTTTTTATATACATTTTTTGAAATGGCCTAATTATTGATGAAATATTTCTGGAAATAAACTGAGCTAACTATATGCTCTGAAAAAATAATGCAGCCCGGCAAATTGATGATGCAATGTTATCAGTACGTAAATTATGATGCTATACATCTTAGCGTAATTCAGCACCACAGTTATGGTTTGTATTATGGTATGAGAGGCAGCAACCAGAAAACATTAAAATTTAATTCGGCCACTGGAGAGAGAGAGAGAGAGAGAGAGATGAAATAAAATATGAATTGGACTTTCTATCGTATGCAACCATGACAGACATCAAACGATTCTGGAAGCGCATGAAAAGAAAGAAAGGTGACAGGGTTTATTGTAATCTTATAACGTGAGAAACCATTATCTAGAGTGAAATGAAAAATGATATTTGTGCGTATTATTAACCTCATCACGAAGGGAGTATCCTAATATTCTTCTCAAAGCTTAATTCTTATATCTGCCAAATCTTTTAGATTTAGTGTAATTGTTACACAGTGATTTCCAAGTCTTATTCAGCGTGGCCATTGTTTAATTTGCATTTTTTAGTCCCTTGGCTAAATTCCAACTTGAGAGAACCTATATTGGATATAATTATTATCATTATTCCTAGATGTCTGAATGAGCGAACCTCATGAACCCCGTTGGGGGAGTAGTGCCTTCAGTGCACCTCACGTAGTGCACTGTAAGGCATTACTTGAAGTTCTCCGCAGTGTCCCTTCGGCCCCTAGCTGCAACCACTTTCGTTCCTTTTACTCTACCTCCATTCATATTCTCTTTCTTCCATCTTGCTACCCAACCTCTCTTAACATTTGTTTCATAGTGCAACTGCGAGGTTTTCCTCTTTTACACCTTTCAAACCAATTTCCGTTTCAGCGATGAATGACATCATAAGTCCCAGCGCTTGGCATCTGGCCTAGATTCTATATTCCATTCCATTCCAGCCTCATGAAGTATTTCTCTATCTAGTATAATTTAATCTCTTTAATTAATGCGTCGAGGATTACTGAAACTGATTTTTTGATCAACCAAGTGGGTATGAATTTCTTAAGATATATATAAAGTAAATATGAAGTGAAAGCTATTTTGCAAATGCAAAATATTCTTGAAACTTTCCTTTGATAACTGCTTTCTTGCAGAATATTCTTAGAGTTTACTGTGAAAGCTATTTTCTCGTTAGAGAGTATCCTCGAAGTTTATAATAGAAGCTATATTAGTTATAAATAATATATCCCTGGTGTTTGTTTTAAAATCTATATTCTTTATGTAAAATACTCTTGGAGTTTATTGTGACAGCCATATTCTGTTGTATTATAGTAGTGAGTAGTAACATCCGAACTTCCCTGAGGGCTGCTCTACCTCTGTTTTCTT
>NC_087217.1:13699691-13702191 GCF_015104395.2 Macrobrachium nipponense
CGGTGCGTTTAATTCGCCTCTCGACAGCTTTCTTCAACTGAAATTTATGCCTGTTTTAAAGAAAGGAGACGAAATTGATCTTCCTCAAGAGCACTGCAGTGATGATTGTGCTCAAGTGCTTCGTATGATTTTTTTTTCTTTATTTACTTGAATGTTTATTGAGAGGGATAGATATTGCAATTTTTGTTTTCGATATGAAACCCCGTCTACCATGTTACGAAATTACGAAAGCACCCAGATCGAGGGTGATTTGTAAGGTCAGAATCGATATGAACTTATAGCGTCTCTGTTGGCTGATTGGATAGCGTCACTGACTGTCCTGATTTCGTCCCCGTCCACTTGGACTGTGGTTCGATCCCATGGGGGGACGAAATTATTATCAATTAAAAAATTCCCCCTTCGGTACATATATGAAAATATATCATTTGGGAGGTAAAGTGAATTTAGATATTAAAGGACATTTGTAGCTTGAGTTGATATATAAATGGGATCATGGTTCGATGTGATAATTATTCATAACAAAAGGCTACGTGCTGTAAACGCTCGAATGGCCAACATGGTGGAAGGGGTTTCCATATCGATTTCTAATTACGAAAGCAACCCAGATCGAGGGTGATTTGTAAGGTCAGAATCAATATGAATTTTATTAGCGGGTCTCTGTTGGTGTTTGGTAGGCGTCACTGACTCCTGATTTCGTTCCCCGTCCACTTGGTGGTGGTGGGGTAACCCTTGGGGGGAACCCGGGGGAAAAAATTATTATCAATTAAAAAATTCCCCTTCGGTACATATATGAAAAATACATTTTGGGGAGGTAAAGTGAATTAGATATTAAAGGAACATTTGGTAAGCTTGAGTTTGATATATAAAGGATCACTGCGATGGGATAATTTTCATAAAACAAAAGGCTTACGTGCTGGTCAAACGCTTCGAATTGGCCAACATGGTAGACGGGGTTTCACATCGATTCTAATTACGAAAGCACCCAGATCGAGGGTGATTTGTAAGGTCCAGAATCGATATGAACTTATAGCGTCTCTGTTGGCTGATTGGATAGCGTCACTGACATGTCTGATTTCGTCCCCGTCCACTTGGCTGGTGGTCGATCCCATGGGGGGACGATTCGATTCATCAATTAAAAAAATTCTTCCCCTTCGGTACATATATGAAAATATATCATTTGGGAGGTAAAGTGAATTTAGATAATTAAAGACATTTGTAGCTTGAGTTGATATATAAATGGATCACGGTTCGATGTGATAATTATTATTATAACAAAAGGCTACGTGCTGTCAAACGCTCGAATTGGCCAACATGTAGACGGGGTTTCATATCGATTCTAATTACGAAAGCACCCAGACCTAGAGGGTTGATTTGTAAAGGTCAGAATCGATATGAACTTATAGCCGGTCTCTGTTGGCTGATTGGATAGCGTCACTGACTGTCCTGATTTCGTCCCCAGTCCACTTGGACTGTGGTTCGATCCCATGGGGGGACGAAATTATTATCAATTAAAAAATTCCCCTTCGGTACATATATGAAAATATATCATTTGGGGAGGTAAAGTGAATTAGATTAGTAAAGGACATTTGTAGCTTGAGTTGATATATAAATGGATCATAGGTTCCGATGTGATAATTAATTCATAACAAAAGGCTAACGTGCTGTCAAACGATCGAACGGGAATTGGCCAAAACATGGTAGACGAGGGTTTCATATCGATTCTAATACGAAAGCACCCAGATCGAGGTGAATTTTGTAAAGGTCAGAATCAATATGAACTTATAGCGTCTCTGTTGGCTGATTGGATAGCGTCACTGACTGTCCTGATTTCGTCCCCGTCACTTGGACTGTGGTTCGATCCCATGGGGGGAGGGGGGACGAAATTATTATCAATTAAAAAATTCCCCTTCGGTCAGGCTACATATATGAAAACAAATATATCATTTGGGGAGGAAGGTAAAGTAAATTTAGATATTAAAGGACAGTTGTAGCTTGAGTTGATATATAAAGGATCACGGTTCGATGTGATAATTATTCATAACATAACAAAAGGCTACGTGCTGTCAAACGCTCGAATTGGCCACATGGTAGACGGGGTTTCACATCGATTCTAATTACGAAAGCACCCAGATCGAGGCGTGATTTGTAAGGATTTTTTTTTAAGGTCAGAATCGATATGAACTTTATAGCGTCTCTGTTTGGCTGATTGGGATAGCGTCACTGACTGTCCTGATTTCGTCCCCGTCCACTTGGACTGTGGTTCGATCCCATGGGGGGGGGGGACGAAATTATTATCAATTAAAAAATTCCCCTTCTTCGGTACATATATGAAAATATATCATTTGGGAGGTAAAGTGGAATTTATTAGATAATAAAAGACATTGTAGCTTGAGTATGATATATAAATGGATCACGGTTCGATGTGATAATTATTCATAACAAAAAAAGGCTACGTGCTGTCAAACGCTCGAATTGGCCAACATGGTAGACGGGTGTTTCA
>NC_087217.1:13707191-13712191 GCF_015104395.2 Macrobrachium nipponense
GTTGAGGTGTTAGATATGTGTATTTCTGGTGACAGAAGTTCATTCCCGACGTGGTTCGGAAGTCACGTAAAGCCGTTGGTCCCGTTGCTGAATAAACACTGGTTCCATGCAACGTAAAAACACCATTCAAACATACAAACAAACAAACACGGTCCTATTGATAAGCACCCATGAAACAAAGCCTTTAAAGAGATCGCAAATGAAGGAAAATATTGATGTTTACAGGCAAGCAAACAGGCAACCCCATAAATTTAAGAAAAATAATCCTGTTAGCAGGCAAACAAACTGGAGTAATCTCACTAACAAAAGGATGAGATAATCACCATGTTAAAATGCGTGTATCCAAGAAGTAATCCCGTGAACAGATTGCAGATCAGAAGTTAACTGTTTTAACATATAATCAAAGAAAAACCACACCAACAACCAACAAAATTGTGGTCGTCCTGTTGACGATGATAAGAATGAAAACCTATTCACCGCGCGAAGGCAACGTCGGTGGTAAAATAATAATGAATAGACTGATAATTCAGTTATGAAAAGAAGCCACTAATAGTATGTTTTGTCTAACGCAAGAGGTGCATTAAACCGAATAATGACCCTTTTGCTTAAAGCTACACTGACACACACGAGCGCATTTGCTTACACACACACACACAAACACACACAGTCTCTCTCTCTCTCTCTCTCTCTCTCTCTCTCTCTCTCTCTCTTCTCCCATTAAAGGTGATCTTGACTTGTGGGAATGACGGTTAGCAAGAACAAGACAAAACCATTCGCGGTTAGGATTGAAGAAAAAGTCCTTTGACGAAATAGTAATTGAGAGGGCATTCTCCTTCCTCCCCTGCTGACGTAGCTTTCACATGTTTAGGTGATGTGTGATGGTCATTTTTGTCTTGCAACCTGGAAGGCCATTTATTTGCAGATTTCTTTTGGTAGCTAATTGTGCTACTCTCTCTCTCTCTCTCTCTCTCTCTCTCTCTCTCTCTCTCTCTCTCTCTCTCTCTCTTGCAAAGGGAACCGAATAGGGAGATGTAGATGAAATATTCTCTCTCTCTCTCTCTCTCTCTCTCTCTCTCTCTAAGTTGAGACAATACAAATACATTAATTGTACCAATGTGTTTTCTGTCTTTCTTTCTTTGCTGATATAAATTGAGGTTCTTACTCGTGCTATCTTTTTAGGATTATTTTTCTTCTCTCTCTCTCTCTCTCTCTCTCTCTCTCTCTCTCTCTCTCTCTCTCTCTCTCTCTCTCTCTCTCTCTCTCATATGCAAAGGGAACCCAATCGGAAGAGGTTGACGAAATAATGTCCAATTCTTCTAGAAAAAAAAAAAAAAAAAAGAAAGGGTCGTGGCGTCAACTAACTTGACCTTTCAGGGAGAGATCAAAGAGCTGGGGAACGAGGTCAAACACTTGAGTGTAATGGATCGACCTTTTATTGTAAACACTGTCTCCATTTTATTCTGGCTTTTTTTTTCTCCCCATTAGTTACGATATGTTTCGTTTCACTCTATCCTCAGTTCATTTTTTGTATGAACATCGCAGGATCATTTTATTTAGTTTTGCTCTTTTTTTCTAGACCAAATCTTTCTTTATATTATATACTTGTTTAAAAGTTCCAAATTGCAGAATTCTTCGTTCCATTTCATTGTCTGTTGGGTTATAATAAAATCTTTTTATATAATATCCTAATTAAATCTTCAGTTTTTTTATTCAACTCATTGTTTATGGATTTTTAATACAATCTTTCCTTACGTGTTATTAGGTTTGCTCGTTCAATCATTCATGAAAATTGTTGTTCTCTGTAATGCTAATTAAATGCTTCAATTTGTTGTTTTATTGGCATTCGTCATTCAGATAACTTTCTGTATTATTTACTTTGTTATGAAGTCTTTCTCTTCATGTTATTGTGCCTGTTCTTCCCATCATTCATGAAAATTTATACACTCCTTGATGCCAATTAATCCATTTATTTCGTTTATCGGCATTCGACATTCTAATACCTTTTTGTTTCTCTTTTGTTTTAATTTTTTATTTATTTATTTATTATTATTATTTTTTTATACGTCGAATGTGATGAATTATGATCGCTCAGGGAAGGTAATTTTGTATTTGTATAATAATCACTGTGAATGATTTCCTCGAAGGTCAGGTAACTTTTTCTTTATAATCGCCGAGTGAATTAGTTGTAGTGAACGTAATTATGAAGAAGACTTTCACCCTTGCAATTACTTCTTATTGCAAAAACTTTCTTAATGAAGGCAGTTTTAGCCAATTTCGTTGAAGGGAAAGAAGTGAGCAATAACTCTTGTTGAAGGTAAATATGATTACTTGTGTTTTATTGTTTCTCTGACTCTCTCTAATGAATTAATATCAATGAGTCTCTCTCTCTCTTTCTCTGTCATAGCTGATAGATTACAAGAACATTTGAACAGGTGTATTTTCTATCTTTTTATTTCTCTGCTGATATAACTTTATATATCTACTCATTCTCTTTGTCGGGAGTATTTTTCTATTCTTTCTCCTCTCTCCTCTTCTTCTCCTCCTCTCTCTCTCTCTCTCTGTTTCTCTCTCTCCTCTCTCTCTCTCTCGCCCGCCTTCTCTCTCTCACTAAGTTGAGACAATACAAATACATTAATTGTGCCAATGTGTTTTCTGTCTTTCTTTCTTTGCTGATATAAATTGAGGTTCTTACTCGTCCTATTTTTTTAGGATTATTTCTCTCTCCGCTCCCTCTCCCTCGCTCTCTCATCTCTCTCCTCTCTCTCTCTCTCTCTCTCTTCTCTCTCTCTCTCTCAAACTCTGTGTGTGAAATAAAGAAGATAACAAACCAGGTCGGTCAACGGATTCTACACATTCTACATAGAAAGTTTTCAATTGATAAAAGTCTCTAAATTTCTACGGATTTTCTTCGTCTGGAAAATGATACCATTGTTGGTGTCCGTCTCTTGTTTACTGCTAGACTTAACATCCTAAACTCACCGATCGATCAACCTTATAAGAGAGAGAGAGAGAGAGAGAGAGAGAGAGAGAGAGAGAGAGAGAGAGACGCACACACAAACGTAAGCCTGCTTTCTTTGTCTTACTTTATATATATATATATATATATATATATATATATATATATATATAATATATATATATATATATATATATATACATGCGAACGGATCGCTTCCACTGACGATTAATTGGTTGAAAAAAATAGAGTATGAATTCTTACGAAATTTATACTTTAATAGGGGGAAAAATCATCCACTTCTTATACCATAACCAATATAGATATTCACACACACACACATATATATATATATAATTTCTAGGAGCCATTTACTTAAGGGGGACTAAATCAGTCAGAATGATTCTAAAACCAAAGACAATACAAAGGCACAACCAAGCTTTCGAGGATTCCTTTCATATTTCACCGCATGGGTTAAATTGGTAAGGAGGAATAAGATTTCGTAGACTTCAGATATTGCTAAATTTGGCGATGATTTCAAAATTAACGTACACAGAAACTGATTGTATGAAGTCTACAGTAAGGAAAATAAACGAGTGTACTATACAATATTAAAACTGCCAAACATTATGGGGGTATGAAATGGAACTACAATCAAATGAAGAATTAAATAGAATATCAGTATATAACGAAACAAATAAATGAAGCACATACAACTTGTATAGTAGAAAAAACAAGTACTATATAAGTATGTGTGTGTGAAGGGAGAGAGAGAGAAAGAAGATAATGCCTCCTTCATGCCCTGTAGCCTTCATAAACGCGCATAATAAGACCCATGTTGACATGTTGCACGGAAGAGCGAATGTAATCGTCATTGTTGCTTACCTTCAGGCCGGTAGTCTTACGTCATGTTGCCGTTCTCTTCCGTTTGTTGGAAGTTCGAGGCATATATATATATATATATAATATATATATATATATATATACTATATATATATATATATATATATATATATATATATATATAGCGTATGTATGTGACTGTGAATTATTGCTTGTTACTGATACACTGACTTGTGCGATCTCTCTCTCTCTGTACAGTTTTTTACTTGTGTTTCTTCGTAGTTTTAACATTTTTTATTTTTAGATAATTTCATGTTTGGTTTTTTTTATGATTACAGTTTTTTCTTTCCACATTATTAAAATTTTATTCTTAAATTCCAGTAATGTTCGACCTCTGGACGTGTCCGCAGGTACTCTGTGAGTAGGCATTTTTTTTTTTTTTTTTTGGTTTTTACTGTATTCTTATTCCCAGTATTTTTGTAGAAAGTTCATATATAATATTTTTATTTCTAGATCGGTATCTCTTACTTATTTATTCACTCAACATTGTAACGTATTTCCTAACAAGAAAGAAAGGATTAATATAAAGTATATTGTTTAATATTTTATATTAATTTTATATTAAGAGAAAAAAGGGGAAGGAAAACCAAGGTGGGATTAAGTAAGGGAAAAGGGAATCTGTAGGAAATTCCAAAAATCAAAAGTAAAATGACATACTATCGTTGAGGTAAATTTCTTGAAATTTTTACTTTTGGTTTTATTTATTTATTATTTTTTTTTTGAAATTAATTGAGTTGCAGTCTTTTGAGGCGAGAATGTTTCGAAACTGATTAAGGAAAAATGGAGATTGTATATTTATGTGTATGCCAAGAGGTTATACTCTTAGAAAAATTGATTGAAATCATTTGGCATAACTATACACATATATGCATATATACGTACGTATATGAATATATATGAAATATATACATTTATGTATATTTATGTATATATGTGTGTGTGTTTACATGTATTTGGGTGTAGCCCATATGTGGAACATTTTTGTGTATCTAGTATTCACACACACGTCAGTATCCATCAGAATATTGAGGGAGCATCAACGTGGTCATATGATATGAAAATGAGGCCCTTTCTTCGTAGGAAGTATCGATCTATTTTCTTTCATAAACTGGTGTCTCGTGATGAATGCCCATATACAAGG
>NC_087217.1:13717191-13744691 GCF_015104395.2 Macrobrachium nipponense
CTCTCTCTCTCTCTCTCTCTCTTCCAAATTCTCCGTGCTTGAATAATAAAGTACTTCGAATTTTTATGTAATAGTCCCTTAGAGTTTACTGAATCGGTCCTTATGAGTTTGGTAGCCCAGTGTGCTACACACCATCTGTTGCTCTTATACCATCGTAATCGACCCTTTGGGCTTAACTGAGCCTTCTAAATAATAGAGAAGGGAGATAATGATTTATTAAATAATTATTGTTGGTTTTTATGCTTCTAAGGTATCGCCCCTTTTTCAAACTCTTTTTTTGTTTTATATTATTTTGTTACACTTACTGTTGCTTTTTGTTGGCGTCTGAGATATCGCCCCGTTTTCAAAACATTTTCCTTATTATGTTTATTCTTATTTGTAAGTAGTAGATCTTGAGGTTCTCTTCATACGTCTCAGACTTTCCTTCAGAGAGAGCAAATATTTTTAGTGAGCTGATTGACATTTAATTCACTTGAAAAACATTAAAGTGTTTATTAATGGTGCTGTGTTTTATCTGCTAAAGAGATATTACACAGTTTTATCAAATTTAACGATATGTTTTTAATGCTTTGAAGTCTATTTTTCTAATTCTTCCATTACTTTTAACAGTCTCATTATAACATTTATATTTTCATTAGCGCAATTTTGGTTTTTGCTTACTTGGGGAGTGAGCCCACAAACTACTTTGTTGTTGTTGGGGAAGGTTATAAAAACACATAAAGATCTGCAAAAGGTGTTTCGTGTCGAGTTAAAGATATAGGAATTTTAGGGTAGGATATTTATGATTTATTTATTAGAATGAAAATGTTAAAAATAAATAAGTGCATGTTAAACACTACAGAAAAAATATTTCTAATAAAATATAGTGTATTTTAAAATATTTCGTTGGTGAAACAACGGGCTATTTGACCGTAGATTTTAGCACGTTTTAATTTAATTGTTGTACTGAATTTACAGGCTATATTTCTGTTCAGTTATTTTGTGTTTCCACTTATGACTGAGAGTATATGAAGGTGTTTAATGAGTGTCATATTTATTTGATCCATGTCATTAGTATGAGAGGTACTAAGTATGAGTATTAATTACGGAGACCACTTAACGTTGAATTAGGAATATAATGTTTACAACTTATGCGTGAGGGGAAAATCTTGCACGCGCCACGAGTAACCTGGAGGTCGGATCACGCCTTGTTCATTTTGGCGTTGAATGACTCTTGGCCCCAGTCGCTGGCAGCGCCTCAGTGGCGTGGTTGGTTTGGTGTTTGCTTCTCACCTCGGTGGTCGCGGGTTCGATTCTTGGCCATTCCATTAAGGAGTGAGAGATGTGTATTTCTGGTGATAGAAGTTCACTGTCGACGTGGTTCGGAAGTCACGTAAAGCCGTTGGTCCCGTTGCTGAATAACCACTGGCTCCATGCAACGTAAAAACACCATACAAACAAACAAACAAACAAAACCCAGTCGCTGGCTTCGATCTGGATCTCTTCCTTTTTCTCCAGATGACTCTAATGATAATTCACTCGTGGAATGATTTCCTCCTTTTACTTCGAGGCTTTGCAAATCTCCCTTTTTCAGTTGTTCATTTTTGTTATAACTTTTTTCTTTCATGAGAAAAAGTTGTAACAGAACTCCCTCCACTTATTTTAAGGGCTTCGGTGACCATAGTAACTGTAACATCAGATTAAGCATGATATCATTCAGTTTATTTCCCCTTTATAGGTTGTAGTTTTGAAAAAAATGAATGAATTCAGGATGGCCGTGAATACATTTAGCACGAGAGAGAGAGAGAGAGAGAGAGAGAGAGAGAGAGAAGGAAGTAATGGGAACGCCGTATCGGAGTTGGAGGATGATGAGGCAAAGCCGCTTTGATAATGGAAAGGAGGAGACCTGTTTGAGGACTAATCGCTTCAAGTGTTTGGGTTTGCCCCTTGAATGGGTTGGGGTCGGTGCAGGGGGGGGGGAGGGGGGAGAGAACGACGTGGGTTGGGATGGGTTGAAGTGGGAGAGATGTCGAAGATGCTGGCGATAACAACTGTAGTGAACTTGTGTAAATAACCTCTCTCTCTCTCTCTCTCCTCTTCTCTCTCTCGTGGCGAAATGGTAGCACACTCAGGTCACAAACTGAAGGGTCGTCGTACGATTCTCGATATGTACAAGAAGGGAGGTTATAGATGCTCATTCCTAAATGCCAGTATATTTCTCGTGACCTGAGATGTGAATTATGCTATTGTTTGATCATGTTACAGGTAGCAGCTGAGAGAGAGAGAGAGAGAGAGAGAGAGAGAGAGAGAGAGAGAGAGAGAGGGTGATGGTTGGGGGAGGGGGCGGTAATTTCCACACCATATGACTCTCTGCATTCGACATGTTATGGTATATTCCCGTAGAGTTTCTTGGCACGTAAATTACGTAAGGTAGTATATAGTATACTATACTATTCTAACTGTTTTGTAACATTTATGATATTGATACATTAAACTCAACTAATCTTTCGGATTTTTGGGGGTAAAAAGGTGATGATTTCTTTCAAGATTATTGGTTGCCTTTCCTCATTTTCAGTTTCACACTTATAGCTCTCTCTCTCTCCTCTCTCTCTCTCTCTCTCTCTCTCTCTCTCTCTCTCTCTCGTATCTTTCAAGGGTGCGTGTGTGATGCACACCTGGACAAGTTCGTCAGGTACCTATAATTATTAGACGGCGCTTGTGGGCCACAACTACGATGGAGCGTGAGAATAATAAGGAAAAATAGAGCAAACGAGGAATGAGTGTTCATTGCCCCTTAATGCAAATAGACCAACATATTTTCGCTATATACGTATTTTTTTCCTCAATTTAACCCCTCGTGGACTGGTGGGGTCCCTGAGACCCCCAGTGAGTCTTTGGTATGACATATCTCTTTCGCTATCTACTAAAAAATACCCATATGCGATTAATTGTGTCATTATTGGTTTATGAATATTCACAAGTGTTAATAGCTTAGGATGATCAATTTTACGGGAATGAAAGCTAAAAATATACCTCTGGGGTCCGTAGGGACCCCATCGGTCTTCCGTGTCCCTAATTCTTCTCTATTTTGTTTTGGTGCAATTCTAAAAACTATGTGTTTTCTAAGCTTAGAGCACCCTGCCTTATCGACAGGTTCACACAAATAAAGAGGTGCATAAGATTTGATGATATGTCAACACGTGCAGTGAGAAAAAATGGTGAATGAGGGAAGTTGGCACCTATATATGAAGTTTGGTATAAGATATTGAAGCATGCCAGGTTAACTATAAAGTTGGATCATGTGTTACTGTTGATGAATCTCTAGTATCATTCAGAGGAAGATGTTCCTTCAAAGTATATGTGCCATCAAAACCAAATAAATATGAGATTAGAATCTGGTGCAAAGTAGATGCTACAAATGCTTAACTCCTAAATGCACAAATATATATTCAGGAAAGGGTCCTGGTGGTCCGGAACGGCAACAAGCCATTAGGGTTTTTCGGGATCTCACCACAACTATTGCTAATTCAGGAAGAAATGTTACATGTGACAACTTCTTTACAGATTTTAGCCTTGCTCTAGAACTACTGAACAAGAATATTACTCTATTGGGAACACTTAAGAAAATAAGCGGGCAAATAACCCTATCATTTCAAGCATCGCGGTATCGCAAAGTGCAATCAACAAAGTTTGGCTTCAGCAAAGATCACCATCTTATGATATGCAGCTATGTCCCGAAGATCAATAAGGCAGTAATTTTACTGAGCACAATGCATTATGACAATAAGATACAAGAAGATGAACCTTTCAAACCCGATATGATTTTGGACTATAATTGGCAATAAGATTTGATGATATGTCCAACACGTGCAGTGAGGAAAAAAATGGTGAATGAGGGAAGTTGGCACCTTATATATGAAGTTTGGTATAAAGTTTATTGAAGCATGCCAGGTTAACTATAAAGTTGGATCATGTGTTACTGTTGATGAATCTCTAGTATCATTCAGAGGAAGATGTTCCTTCAAAGTATATGTGCCATCAAACCAAATAAATATGAGATTAGAATCTGGTGCAAAGTAGATGCTACAAATGCTTAACTCCTAAATGCACAAATATATATATAATAATATATATATTATATATATATATATATATATATAATGTGTGTGTGTGTGTGGCCTTTAACGATTGCAAGCGATCTCACCCCTGGGGCATCATTGCTGAGAGAGCGTCATCGAAATGGGGTTTTATTTTAGCCAGGGATGGGCCCTTCCCCATTCTCGGCTCTCTTAGCTAGCCAAGATTGAAGAAATCCTCAGTTTGATGACCCTACGTCTTGTAATGCCTCCAGATCATTCTTCTGTGATCGATAGTAAACAGGTGGTTCCTTTGCAGAGTCCAAAATCCAGCCATTTCTCTGTTAACCGTTGAAAATCCACATTTCAATCACTCCTTTGCTATGGACAGGAAGCGGCCAATCTCCAAGTTGGACGATGTCGAAATGCAGCGATTCCTGACGATGCCCTTCGATGTCTTAGTGCCCCTGCCACACTGGGATCAAACATTTTGCATATATAAAAGGCATTGAACTTACGGGTTTTTACGCCACGCCAGAGGTTGCCACAGCAGTATATGCAAATTTTTGATCCAGTATGCATTGCATAGCCTATATTTTGCATATATAAAAGGCATTGAACTTACGGGTTTTTACGCCGCGCCAAAGTTGCCACAGCAGTATATGCAAATATTTGATCCAGTATGCATTGCATAGCCCATATTTTGCATATATAAAAGTCATTGAACTTATGGGTTTTTACGCCGCGCCAGAGGTTGCCACAGCAGTATATGTAAATATTTGAACCAGTATGCATTGCATAGCCCATATTTTGCATACATAAAAGGCACTGAACTTACGGGTTTTTACGCCGCGCCAGAGGTTGCCAAAGCAGTATATGCAAATATTTGATCCATTATGCATTGCACAGTCCATATTTTGCATATATAAAAGGCATTGAACTTACGGGTTTTTACGCCGCGCCAGAGGTTGCCACAGCAGTATATGCAAATATTTGATCCTGTATGCATTGCATAGCCCATATTTTGCATATATAAAAGGCATTGAACTTACGGGTTTTTACGCCACGCCAGAGGTTGCCACAGTAGTACCACAGCAGTATATGCAAATATTTGATCCATTTTGCATTGCATAGTCCATATTTTGCATATATAAAAGGCATTGAACTTACGGGTTTTTACGCCGCGCCAGAGGTTGCCACAGCAGTATATGCAAATATTTGATCCAGTATGCATTGCATAGCCCATATTTTGCATATATAAAAGGCATTGAACTTACGGGTTTTTACGCCGCGCCAGAGGTTGCCACAGCAGTATATGCAAATATTTGATCCTGTATGCATTGCATAGCCCATATTTTGCATATATAAAAGGCATTGGACTTACGGGTTTTTACGCCACGCCAGAGGTTGCCACAGTAGTACCACAGCAGTATATGCAAATATTTGATCCATTTTGCATTGCATAGTCCATATTTTGCATATATAAAAGGCATTGAACTTACGGGTTTTTACGCCGCGCCAGAGGTTGCCACAGCAGTATATGCAAATATTTGATCCTGTATGCATTGCATAGCCCATATTTTGCATATAGAAAAGGCATTGAACTTACGGGATTTTATGCCGCGCCAGAGGTTGCCACAGCAGTATATGCAAAGAATGGGATCCAATTTGCAATGCATAATCCAATTCACATTATGAAGTAGTAGGCATTAAACTTACGGGTTTTTATTTTACGCCGCGCCAGTGGTTGCCTTCTATCCCATATGTGATTGGGCATTGATACCCATTTCCAAGGGTATCATGTGGCAGGGGGAGGGGGTGCACTAAAGTCCAGTCTTTGGGCACTGGCCGCCAGGCCACAATCCGCTGTAGTCCTTCCAGCGTTCAAAGCTGCTTCCATAACCATATCCAGGAAGGTTTTTCCATCACAAACTTCAGCGTCTTCCTTTTCTCAACAGCAGAGGTTTCCTGGCTTCTTTCTTCTGCGAGTAAACCACCAGTTCTCCTAAAAATGCAGAGGTTCCTTTACGTGCACCCTTTACGGCGTTTATCTTGTAGAGCTCTCGGACCATTGTAGCTTCTCGCTTCAGTTGTTGGAGAATTGCTGCAGATATCAGCCTCACTTTCTTGTGCAGTTCATCTCTGTTTAGAGGCTTCCCAATTGATGGAGTTTTAGTCGGGCCTTTGAGTGCTTCTTGGTGTCAACTGAAGCGCGTTGCAATCCTTTGATTTGGCAAAGTTCATCCTCGATGCTGTCCATTCGTCGGTAGAGGGCTCTGCAGTTGATCTGGGGCTTCCTCAGACATCGAGTTTTATCCGAAGCCTTTTTGTCTTCCGCTTTCCTCAGTCCTCTGAGAATTTTGACTTTCGTTTCCAAGCAGCTGAGCTTCGTATCCTGCGCCAAGGTCTCTTCTTGGAGGCTTAAGAGTTCCAGTAATGCTTCCATCTCTTCAAACTCCTTCGTCTCCAATTCCTCCTTCGTCTCGGCAAGTTCGAATTCAAGCCGGACTTTCCTTCTCAGCAGTTCATTCATCTTTCCATTTGCCGTTGGTTGTTCTGCTACAACAGTTTTAGACTTCTTTCAACAAACCGCTGACTTCCATTTGTTTCTGGGTGCGGCCATTTTCCAGTCGGAGGATCTCTCTGTCCCTCTGCAAGTTCTGTTCTCTCAGCTTTTCCAGTTCTTCGTTTTTCTCAGCTAATTCATTTTTGCTTTTGTCGAGCTCTTTCAGATTTTCTTGGGCCATCTGCTTCTGAATGGTGAGGACTTGTAATTCGTCCTCTAAACCTCTGATTTTCAAGGTCTTCTTCTCGTTCTCCGTCTTCAGCTTTTCTATGTTCTTCTCTCTCCTTCCATTCTCTTTTCGAAGTCCTTCCAATTCATCATTCAGCTTGTTTACTGTGATTTGCAGTTCTTTTATGCTGTTTTCGTTTTGCTGTAGATCTCGATGTAAAGTGTCCTTCTCCATCTCGAGAACTACGACCGTGTTTTCCAAAATAATTAACATCTGGTCTTTCTCCTCGTTTTCCTTTATTTGGACTTCTTTTTCCTTCGCCTTTTCAGTCATTTCGTTTCTCAGCTTCTGCATCTCTTCGGACATTGAATAGATGTGATTGTCCTTTTCATTGTTCAGTCGTTCGAGGTCTCTGATGTATTTTTCCATCTGCATTCTTCTTCAGTCAGGCCCTCTACCTTCTTCAGTAAATCGTCGATCAGCTGATCCTTTTCTAATCTCTCTTTCTCAGACCTTAAGAAAGCATTTTCATTTTTCTTTATCACTTCCTCGAACTTCTGATTGATACCCAAATGCGTTGCTTCTTCTCCACGATCTGAACGATCGCCTCCGTCATCATTGGAACGTTCGTCTTCTTCATTATCATTATCCGAAATATGAGCATCTTCAATGTCAGAAGGATCAATTTCGTCCTTTTGATTTCCAGCCTCCTCAAGACAGGTAGAGTTGTCCAAGGCCATGAAATCGACAAAGAACTGAACCATTTTCATGCCGAAATCACGAAGTATAAATACTCCTAATGACTAGCACAACAATAATGGCAAACAACATAATGCCGCGGGGAACTTGAGCCCCGGAACCAAAGCACTGTGCGAGCACAACTGTAATCAAACTTAGAAACATCTTTGTTTGTTACAAATCAGCTCTCGTTGCCTTATCATTACTTTTCAAAAAAGACACGTGACGTGCCTAGGATTCCTCTGAAATTCTGGAGTTATTCCTGGCTCCGCCGAAGCCGATCCTGTCTTCGCGGATGCCAGTCTTCACACACACACACACACACACACACACACACACACACGAACTATATTTTAGTACAAAATAGCTGACAACAGATTCAAGGTTTAGGTCATATATAAGAAAGCTGATTTGAATGCTAATTTTTTATCGATATACTTTCGTACAAGAATATTGATTTGTTATTTTTCCTTCTCAGTTCCTGCTGGATTTTTTTTTTCAGTACAGGAAAACTGTCGACACTGGTGACGTTTGACAGAAAAGACATTAGTTTAGGATTTAGCTTAAGCTGACCAATATATTTTAGCCTAATAAGCACTACCGTCAATATATCTTCACGTTATAAGTATTATTTCAGCTTTTAGAATAAGTTGTCTAATATATTATCACTTTATAAGTATTATCTTAGTTTTAGAATAAATATTCTTATATATTATGACTATATAAGTATTAGCTCAATTTTAATATAAATAAGCCAGTATATTTTCATTTCATAAGTATTTGCTCATGCTTCAGTATAATTTGGTTAATGTTTTCAATCTTCAAGTATTAACTCAGGTTCAGGTAAGAATTGATGAGCGTATTTTCTCTTCATTAGTATTAGCTTAGGATTTGAAAATGTATTACGCCAAAACGAAAGGCCCTCGGCGAGGTAATCCTCATCCAGCTGGAGTGAAACCATTCATTAGACTCTAAGTACATATTCTCTTCCTCTCTCTCTCTCTCTCTCTCTTTTCTCTTTTTTTTTACTATCTCTGTAACATAGACACACACGACACACGGTTTATCAACCCCTAATGATATGAGAAAGGAAATCAGGTGCCTCATTTACGATATCCAGAGACGCGGTTAATCCGAGGTTATGAAACGGGGTAAATGAAGATGCTATAGTCAGGTGGGCGCGCTCTCTCTCTCTCTTTCACACCAACAGTTACTCCAAATGTTGTGTCGTACTCCCGTAGAGTTTTAAACCCGTTTCTTCTTCATGTTTTTAGTAGTGCCGTATGCTTGAAATCTGTTGCTCAGTCATTTATTCGAAGCGTTGGAATAAACTTGTGTATAATTTCACGAAACGCGGACTTTAACGGTGACTATCTATTTAAACATTTTTGTTGGTTGCGTCTCGTTTGCAGGCTGCTATAGCACAAGCCTCAACAGTCTCTCTCTCTCTCTCTCTCTCTCGTACAAAAACGCAAACTACTTATATCAAATCAGTCCTTAATGTAATGACACCGGAAATTTGGATTCTCATTGACATTATCCTGATACACCGTTAATGAAAGTATATGAAACATGATAACCAACTAGGAATTCTCTCTCTCTCTCTCTCACACACACACATATAAAAACGCACATTACATATATCTAATCAATCCTTAAGAATCTCTCTCTCTCTCTCTCTCTGTGGGTGCATATTTTTAATGTCAACTTTCGAATAAGTTTGAGTAAAATTCCGGCGACATAATGTTGTCATGGTTATCGTATCAGCCTTAACCTCCTTGGCTTTCATCCCACAAATCTCTGGAGACACGAGTTTAGAGAGAAGTTAATCAGGTGAAGTTTTAAGATTATTAGTTTGCTTGCTTTTTTTTCATTTTTTTTAGTTCTTAAGAGAGTTATTTTGGTTGGTGGTTGTCGAAGACCGTGCTTGTGTGGAAAATATATTACTTCAGTTCATCATTTCTTTTCCGATTGATTTTGTTGTTTTTGTATTGCAGTCGCGAAACACTCAGAATGATTTTCGAGTTATCTGTTAATCTTCTTAATCGATTTTTCAACACTCGGATCCAGAGAGAAACTTTTACATTGATTTTAGCAGACAGTTTTTGCGAAAATTTTCAAATTCGATTGAACTTTTTCATCGGTACGGTCCTGAGTTCAGTGAGAAGAAATTGATCACACAAAAGTCATTTATTATCAGAGCTGCTTTTGCTAAGAGTTCTTTACTTTGAATAGAGATATAGTTATCGAAGATTGTACATTTGTTTTAGGAAACTGACATTTTTGTGCTTTTGGTATTTGTAAGAATCAGTCAATATACACACACACACACACACGACACACACACACACACACATATATATATATATATATATATATATATATATATATATATATATATATATATAGATAAATATATATATATTCGGGTCCGAATTTGCATAGAAGTTGCATGGGTTAGCGACGTTTTTTTCTCTCCCTACTGCTGAGCTTTGGAATTTTCTCGATGCATCTGTTTTTCCTGATTCCAATAAAAGTCTGTTGATTTCTTTCGGGTTAAGCTCCTCACTTCTTCCTTTTTTTTGGTGTTCTTCAGGCCTGGGCTGATGATGGACATTACGTCGCATTCACATTTATACTGAAAAAAATCGTATTAGGATACAGATCAAAATAAGACAGAATCGAACATTTATGAGCCGTACGATTTTTGTCAATCGTTTGCATAACTTCATTTATGAAACTCAGATCTGAGTGACAGTTACGTTCCACAACTTGATAGTTAAAGTTTTGTTTCTAATAAAACTATTCTATTCTAAATAAAGGTATAAGCCACATCTGCCAAGTAAAGGACGTGAGTCGAAAGATTTTGCAGCTATTCCAGTGTTTCACTTTCCTTCGTGGTTTATACCTTTATTTATGCAATTATCACATTCCAAACTTTCGTGATTCAGTTATACATTCATAGCCTGAAAACATGACTCACATTCCCCGTATGAGATATTCGTCTGAATCGTCGACTGATGACGTCCCTTTAACTTTGCGGCGTCAGACGCGAGCATTGGAACATAATTACTCTTCGGGCACAAAGCCCATAGGACTACTAATCTCATCGGCCCATATCTCGTTATAATCCCTTGGTTGTCCCCTTCCCACCCCTCTTGTTATACGGCGACTTTCTTAGCCCTAGCGCACTTGGCGTTTATCCTTGATTAATTGGCTGTGTGGTTGATGGGTGCCCAATTATGGGATTAATGTCCTTAATTGCCGGCGTTCAAAGGGGTAAAGTCTCTTGGAGAATGGAGAGGCTGGTTAGGCTTGTTTGGCCGTTTTGGGTCGTATGGCCAGCTTGAAGATTGCTTTTGTGAGGCTTTGGTTAGCCTTCGGTGTTAGTTTTAATTTTCGAAACGAAGCGGCTGTTGAGATCGCCTCCATTTTCCGTGCGATGTTTGTTAGTTTTTCAAACTCAGAGCATTCTGTTTTTATGGGAATATGCGGGCCAGTTCCAACGTGCTTCCAGAATTTCCAGTACTGGATATATCGCTGTATGAATATAAAAATCATGGTAAACACGAAACCAAATCTAAAGGTTCTGTCGATTTGAGACTAAAGGTTGAAGTAGAATATTAGGGTTCAGATAGCAGGACAGAGTTTGAAATGATACCACAAAGGGACACAGCGAACGCCTCCATTGTAGAAAAGTAACGAGGAAAGGGAAATGGTGATGGCTTTGTTATGTCCTTCACACAACCCTAAGAGAATGGTATAGGACAGTGTCAACTGGGCTCCTGTGGGAACCAGAAAACCAGAAGAGTTGGCAAGCCCGGACCTTCTTGGATGAGAGCGGCGGGAAGGGAAGCTGGAGATGAGTGGAGATTTGTGCAAGATAAAAGCACAGGAAGGACTTGACTTGCGGAATTTCATTGGAACATTTTGCGTCACAGTCATATGGTATTGATGATGATAATGATGAATAATAATTTAGCCGCAACCACGCGACGAACAAAAGTTTCAATAATAATAATAATAATAATAATAATAATAATAATAATAATAATACTGTGCTACTGGAAACATTCCGTGATGCCTTTAATGTTCAATATACGATTTTGAATGCATTTACCCTTAATTGGCTTCATATCATTATACGCAGTTTATGTTTGTAACAATTTCCAGCCCCTCGACAACCGACCCAGTGATAATGACGCTTTGTTTATATAGGTTTCTGCAGCATAATGGAGAGTTTTTTTTTATATAATTTTGGGATATTTTGGGCTTCGCTTGCCTATTATCTTGTTTCGTGAGTAAAAAAATGATTTTGCATTTTGATGAACATTTCAGGGAAGACAATGCCGTTTCAGTAAAGTGTTTTAATTGTGCCTGTATTTCTCTTTTTCTCTGATTTCGCTCATTCGAAAACTAATAATGACATTTGTAAGGTACGTCGACCTCTCTCTCTCTCTCTCTCCTCTCTCTCTCTCTCTCTCTCTCTCTCTCTCTCTCTCTCTCTCTCTCTGTCGGAGGCGGCTATTGTAGCTACTCTGACGTTGCTGTCTCTCTTCTCATAACTTCATTAGTTCTATATTTTCCTTTTGTATGTAGTCTCCTTTCGCCTGTATTGCATTCCGGTATTCGATCTTTATTTTGTAAGGACGCAAAAATGGAACTAGACTTTCCGTACTTTTTCCACTCGCATGGCTATGCTCTCTCTCTCTCTCTCTCTCTCTCTCTCTCTCTCTCTCTCTCTCTCTCTCTCTCCATGCCTTTGTGTTGGTCGAGCTGTGTTCCTTGATGTGTTTTCGAGGACTTCCAGAGAGAGAGAGAGAGAGAGAGAGAGAGAGAGAGAGAGAGAGAGAGAGAACTGGTTCTCCAGAAATATTTTGCTCGATCTTGTTTGAATTTTGTCATGAATTCATTTTCTTCTTTTCGACTGAGCTTTTACTTTCGATTCGGCTTTCTCTTTGCACTCGAATTTCATATTCACTCAGAAGTTCATTTACTCAATATTGATTTATTGATGACACTGATGCGAATATTAGATATGAATATGTGAATAATGTCATCAAAAATATAGATATAGAATAAGACTATTAATGCCTGTTGATATGATCGTGATGGTACAAGTTTGGTCAAAGAAGCCTTGTGGTTGGTTAAGTTTAGTTATGTGGTTCACTAATTTACATTTAAAGAGGTTTTACACATAACTAGAATTTACGATATAGCTGATATGGAACCTTGTGGGTAATTTTTTTATTCATTAGTTATTTTTATTGGTATATTTCTTTACAGAATGTCTTTTTATTCGTGTAGAAGTCTGTCCTATCCATGCAGTTTTAAATGTCTTTATCGTTTCTATTTAATGTTATTATTATTTTAACGTAAATATATGCTAATCAGATTGCAGTTGCACATTTTGAATCTTTTATCTGCTAACTGATCTTTTTGATAATACTTTTACTCGTGGGTTGTGAACTTTATATGTGTCAGATAACTATTACATTGAAATGATTGCAATGGAATCCAGATAAGGTCCTTTTGCAAATCACTCACTGCGTACATGGTTCATTTCACGTATTTATTTCCCAGGAGATTAATATCCCAGAGTTAGATAGATGTCTGATAAGATCATGGTATATATTTGTTTCCCATAATGATGGCAGTCAAGTATATAAATAAATTGCCGTTATATTTCGTAGTCATCGGAAGGTGAGATATGTTTCACTGGAATGAATACTATTATTCGTATTAAAGTAAGCACAGAAATGCATCTTCCAAAAAAAATATCAACAAAATTATATATTTTAATTTTTTAAATTCTGATTTGTTTATTGTGCTGGATTAACCGAGAAAAGACTTACAAACATGAAGATAAAATTCCCTGTAAAAATAAAACTTTTAAAGCTGAGGAATGATCTAAGGGATAAGATCAAAAGTTAAAAAAAAAAAAAAAGACAGAAAGAAAGAATAAAAGACTCTCATACGGAAATGGCAAGCACATCTAAAGATGAAAATGGGGGATAGGGGGAGTGGGGGCGGGGAGTAGGATGAAAAAGGGTGGGGGACGATAGAGGAGAGGATGACCTCCTTCTCTCTCTCTCTCTCTCTCTCTCTCTCTCTTTTTTTTTTTTTTTTTTTTTTTCAAATGCGAATTCCGTCGTGGTGTGCCAAATTGCCCTCGGGCGGGGTCGTAGTTTGCATTTTGGATCAGACGTTTTGAGGGAAAAAGGAAAGTCCAGGAATCCCTTTCGCATATTGGGATAAAGGCTCGGCTTCTAAGGGATATTGCCGAGTGGCACTGAAGGCACTTTGAGTGCCACTCTTGGATATTTATATAAATTGCATAAATATATGTATAATATTACATAAATGTGCATAAGTCTATGTATATTTTTCGTATTTTTACGTTGTTTGCGCTTGAAGTTTATTTTCTTGATGTATTTTTCTTTGTAGGCCATTTACTTGCAAGAATAGAAGAGATTACTGTCCACTTTGCTTATTTTGTATTATGTCTCTTTGTGGACAAATTTGTATTAATTATTGTATATTTTTTGTCAATAAAATAACTAACTATATTAGTGCATTTTTTAATGTGTCTCACTACGAGATGTATGTCTCCTCTGATATACATTTTTTATGGAAGTGATTCGGGGGGTAATGTATATAATTATCCAGCAGTGACCATTCCACTTTGAAGATCCTGCCCTTGTTAAGGGAAGGGATTTGAATGTTGAAAAGAACTCTTTTTGGTAAAATGATCATGAGAGTTTTAGAAACAGCACCGTTGGAAAATAGTTTATGAAGTTGGCGGTCCGTTGAAAAATAGTTTTTGAAGTGGATAGTTCGTTGGAAAATAGTTTATGAAGTGGATAGTTCGTTGAAAAATAGTTATGAAGGTGGCAGTTCGTTAAGAAATAGTTCATGAAGTGGATAGTACTTGAACAATAGTTCATGAAGTTGATAGTCCATTGAAAAATAGATCATAGAGTGTATAGTTCGTTGGAGGGTAGTTCTTGAAGTGGATAATTCATTGAAAATAGTTCATGAAATAGTTCTTGAAGTGGATAGTTCTGATAAATAGTTCTTGAAGTGGGTAGTGCTGAAAAATAGTTCATAGAGTGGAAAGTCATTTGAGAAATAGTTCGTGAAGTGGATAGTCATTTGAAAAATAACTCGTGAAGTGGAAGTGAGGTCGAGTGCACATCGAGAGAATGCGAAGGACTCTGTTTTACCTCAGAGATTACAAATATACACGCGCAGCCTTTCCCCAGATGCAGGTTGTTATTGTTTTGTTGAAAGCAGTAATCCTAAGAGAATATTGTTTGTGTGGGTTGTTTACACTGCGCAGGTTTTCCTTGCTTCTTGTGAGAGCGCCCCTCTGACTTCTTATTTTTGTGGCAATAATATCCTGCTTTCATGTCAGTGGCCATTATCATTTTCCGCTTTTGCCTCCCTGCACATTAACTTGACATTGTATTTGTTTTGACAAGTATTGTAGTTTTTAGACCTGTCTCACTTGTTTTTTTTTTAATCCTCATTTGGTCTCTCTCTCTCTCTATTCGGTCTTCTCTCCTCTCGCGTCATTCTCTTTCTCTCTCTCTCTCTCTCCTCCTCTTCTTTCCCCCGCTCTCTCTTAGAAGAGATCAGATATTTTATGGTGGGAATTTTTCCTCTTTTGGTGCTCGTTCCCATGGCTTGATTAGTCTAAAGAATCTCACTGAATTAGACGCAAGAGATTGTTTTAATTACCTGGGAAACTAAATTTGTAAATGCGGCTGTTTACCTTGCACTTTGGCGTACCCGTGCTACTTCAGGTGACAAATGTTGCAGTTGTATTTTTCACTTTTTTTAGTGAGTCAAGTCATTATTATTTTTACTGCTCATGCTACTACAGTACTGACGAAGTGCGCTGATGTTTGAGGAAAAACATTTGAACAGTTGATGAATCGTGCATATGAATAAGATTTATTAAAAAACATAAGATCGTTTTGAATAACATATAAAGATGTATATTGCTATTATTCAAAGAAGATAAGATACACTAGAAAGAGGCGGAATCTTGGTAATGTTACCAAAAATATTACCAAAGCCAAGACGTAATGACCGCTGTCATCACATTTCTTTTGAGTCACCCTTCCTATGGTAGTCTACTTACTACCCATTTTCTTTGATGCGTCTTTCCTACGTTCCAGTTTTTGTTACGCTCAGATTCCCTGAAATTCTCTCGGCGCAACAAGGCTCTCTCTCTCTCTCTCTCTCTCTCTCTCTCTCCTCTCTCTCTCTCTCTCTCTCTCTCTCAGGTGTTCATTAGATAAAGTTCTCGGATAGGTTTCCATTTATTCCCAAACGAGACTTTACGATGATTACCGAGCTATAATAACTCTTGCAAGGAAGTCAGTAAACAAATCCTATTAATAATGATGCATGACACTATGAGTAATGAACAACCCCTTTTCCTTAGTGAATAATGATAGTACCGTTTGTTTTACGGTAATGAATGCTAACTATATAGTTATACTAGTCTGTCCGTTATAGTGTTCAACTTTGTAATATATACTTCAAAAGCTTCAATGATTGTTATAATTAATGTTACTAAAGGTAGTAACAGAATCATACAATCATAATACGGTACAAACTAAACATTCCAGTCGGCAGCATTAACTTCTATCCAGGAAAAGCACTATTTCACAGGACGTGATCTGTCTTGTGTGTTCTGGAAGCCATTTCAAGGAAATATACAGAATCGGCCTCAATTGTGCGGAAAAGTCTGCTGTGTTGAAAGACGAATCTCCTGGAATTCGAAAGAAATCCTCATTTTCCCGGCCATTCTTGAAAGGCAGAAGTTTAAAGTTTATTCGGTTGATTTACTGAAACATTAGGGAAGTTAGGCAACCTCTGGTCTTGTCAGCAGTACTTGGATGGGTGGTCGACTTAGAAGACTAGACGTCGTCGACACATGTCCCTTGTAGCGACCTGGGACATTAGCCTGGAGACAACAAACACACACACACACTTTATGGTAAACAACTGATGCGTAACACTTCTGGACCTATCCAATTATATATATATACTATAATATATATATATATATATATATATATACTATATATATACATATATATTTATATATATATATATATATATATATCTATATATATATGTGTGTGTGTATGTATATGTATATAAAACTAAGAAGGAAAGCAAATTATCAGAAAAGTATTCGTATAAAAATTCAACTTTTTTTTTTATATACTAATACCTTTCAGATAATTGATTTCCTTCCTTAGTTTTCTATAAATATTGATATATATATATATATATATATATATATATATAGTATATATATTATATATATATATATATACATATTTACATATACTTACGGACTTACATACATACATACACATACACAGGCAAAGATTAAAGTGAAGAAAGGTAGAGGTTACGTTAAAGGATTAATGAACAACCTATAGCACTGTTTTCCTGTTTGAACAACATGGAAACTGTAGACGTATGCGACAACCCATTCATTACACAGGCGTTGGAGATAGACATTATTGTCTCCGCACTGAGAAGGAGACTCGAGCAAAGAAGGGGAAAGCCAAGAAGAAGAGGAGAACGTTTTCCCCTCTTGACGGATTTCGTCTAGAGAAGGGGACCAGAGGGGCGAGACCCTCTTGATGGATGTGTCTCTTCGAAGGGAAAGTGGTGGAGATGGAGGTGGGGGAACGAGGGGTGGCGGTGGAGAAAGGAAGGTGGAGGGGAGTTCACCTTGATGGATTCTCTTGACGTATTTCGTGCACTGAAGAATGCGCCAGTGCTGGAAGCTGGAAGAATTGAGTCACCTGCATTATTATGCTGTCGCAGGTCCTGGTGAATTATGCATCTGTTTAACTATTTAATTTTTGTTTACCCCTGTTATTCTTAAGGGTTAGTTGATTGGATATTAAATGGTGTATGTGGTTTTATATTAGTGAATATGAATAGTCACCCGTGTGTGAATTACAAATCACACACACACACACACACACACACACACACACACACACACACACATATATATATATATATATATTATATATATATATATATATATATATATATATATACCTATACCTATAAAGTCCCTTTAGACGTTTAGAGACCCCTTAAGCTCATGAAATATCTCCAATTAACCAGTCCAAGGCTCATTATGTAAGTAAAGCTGTAAGTAAACAAGTATTTCATACATGAAAATTACGCGCGCGCACACACACATATGTGTGTGTGTGCGCGTAATGGCCATGTATGAAATACTTGTTTACTTACAGCTTTACTTACATAATGAACCTTGGACTGGTTAATTGGAGATATTTGATGTGTTCAGGTAGTCTCTAAAGGGGTGTCGCAGGTATTCATTTTTGTCTCATTTTATATTAATGTAATTAAAAATGAACACATCGCTTCCAGAATATCCTCTGCAGGGTGTGTCTGCAGAAGCTAAAAATAAAACTTCGAGTTCATTCAAATCTTCACTAAGATTCTTTTTGAGAAGAGGACTTATAACCTTTCATCGCCGAGTAAATGGAACAAACAATCCTGCTTCTGAAATGGGAGAGGTCTTCCGGACCAGAATTCCTTGCCGTAATGGTGAAATTTCAGTTTACTATTTTGGGAATGATCAAGGATATATTCAACTTTGGGGTTTGGTATTCTGAAGCGTACCAGAAGGCAGCTCCATAAATCTTGTTCAATTTCATGCTTCAGAAGTTATATTCAGCTTGAATTCATGCATATATTTTTTGTTTTGAGATAATTTTATTCGTAATTGTAATTTTTTTTTACTGCCAGTTATATTTAGATGCAGATATTGCAACTAGTATTTTTTTTACCTCACAGATTTGATTCCGTTATACATTTAATTCAACATTTTGTATTTTTCGTTATTGCATCAAAAGGCTTGGTATATTTTTTCCTTCGAATAATGGTGTTTATTATATATGTTCGCGATCAATAAGACCATTCGCTGACTTCAAACGTACGTATCGTTTTGTAACAAGATATTTTTTTCCCCCTTTTATCTTCACCAACCTGAGATTATTTCAGAATTCTCAAGCAATAACTTTGGACGGAAAGTGGAAATAGTTCAGTTGAAGAGTTGTTTGTGGTTCGTCCTTTCCGTGTTTGTTATTCTTGTCCAGTTGTTTCCTTCGTCGGTGTGTGGAACTCATCGAGAGTTCCTGTTGTTCATTTGTAAAGTTGTTGCAGCGTTAAGACCCTGTTTCATGGAGTTGCTATTAGAAGACCTCTACTATCCATCCATTTATTGTTCATTTTGATTTGAAGAGAGAGAGAGAGAGAGAGAAGAGAGAGAGAGAGAGAGAGAGAGAGAGAGAGAGAGAGAGATTATTTTCACCCCTTAGGTTACGCAAATTGACTTTCTCTCCTCATTCTTACTCAGTGAATGGGTGAAAATGAAATCAGAATACGTTGCGTCATTGAGGTCAGTATCTGGTGTAACAATCTCATAAAAGGAGTAGACATTCCGTAGAGTTTTTTTTCCTCTCTCTCTCTGTTTTCAGCGAGTAATGGTTAAACATCATACAAGTCATAAAAATATTATTTCATTGCCATTGTTATATAATTTATTGTGTAATTGCTTTGTAGTTATTTGGCCGTTATCGATAGTTTTTTATCAGTTTGTTTTACAGTTAAACTAATTCAAACTAATAAGACTTAAAGACACCTCTCTCTCTCTCTCTCTCTCTCTCTCTCTCTCTCTCCATTAATCGTTGATTTTTTGTTAATAATGGTAAAAGCAAAATTGGCCTGTCCTTTCACTAAGTCTATTTGTCCTCATCTTCCTTCCCTCCGATATTTTTGGGGGATCCTGTCCACGCCCATGTTGTCTTTCACATCTCCAATGTGTGTCGCCCGACGAAGATAAACATAATGGTGCAGGTTGTCACCGTATAGGAATCCATCCCCTCATACGCTTTTAGAAATGTCGTCATATACTTATTCCGTTTGTTTCCATATGTGTACTTATATTTTTTTTTAGTTATCTATATTCTCTCATACATCTAATCAAGAGAGAGAGAGAGAGAGAGAGAGAGAGAGAGAGAGAAAATTAGGTTATGAGGTATACAAATAATTGTATGGAAGCATGTAAACAGCCGGGGGAACATGCTGAGATAAGTAAGGAATACATACATTTTATATATATAATATATATATATATATATATATATATATGTATATATATGTATATGTATATGTATATATATATATATATATATATATATATATATATATATACATACTATATATGTATGTATATGTAAATATGTATTCCTTACCTATCTCAGTATGTTCCCTCACCTGTCTACATGCTTCCATACTATAATTTGCATACCTCATAACCTAATCTCTCTCTCTCTCTCTCTCTCTCTCTCTCTCTAACTCTCTCTCTCTCTCTCTCGATTAGGTGATATATATATATATATATATATATATATATATATATATATATATATATAACTCGCCTCCATCAGCTGTCAGTATACCCAACTACGTTTTTTAATAATCCCCCATTCATCTGACTCTATACCTCTATTAAGTTTATAGGGCACCATTATGGCCCCATAAACCTATACAAGTCCCAAACAGTGTATCCATATTCGCCTCTTGCACTAACCTGGTTTCCCTCCTAGAATCTCCCTCCTCACCCATTTACCTTCTGCTCTCTTTTCTCTCCCGCTTCTCCTCCCATTTTATTCAGTCACATCGACAACAACGATAAGAAACGTCGACCTTGGACACTCGCAGATCGACCTTACGCCGCCCTTTTGTAAAGGCGAATTTCTTCCGGTAGCGGGGGATTTTTCTAGTCCACCACGCCCCTGGGTTCCCGAAGGTCGCCGAGGTGTGGCTCCCTTTGGCGAAGAACAAGAACAAGAACAAGAACGCTGACGACAAGAACAGAATGTCCGGGGGAAGGTGGGTGGCTGGAACGCTGTTGTCAGTGGCTGAGTTTTGGGGTAAGGGGGTAGGGGACGCCCTTGGAGGAAGCCATCCATCCCCCCTTCCCCCCTCTCATTAGGCGTGTTTGCATAAGGATGGGGGATACGCTACTTTTGGAGATGGGATAGAATCTGCTGGGTGGAGCTTGTGAGGTACTATGATAATGGTACTTTCTTATAGTCGTGTCATTTTTATTATTAACTTCCTTTATTGTACTTTACTTATATATTGTATTTCCTTTACATTTCATCTTTCTATTCGGATTTATGTTTGCCAGGTTTACCATGTAAATATAATTATTTCAGCTATACATATTCTATAATATATTTCAATTATACATTCAAGGCAGTGCGAGAATTATTCATCATTAATGTTGTCAGATGTATTGCCAGTTCATTGAATAGATGATTGATTACGTCCCCTAGTAATATTAAGTACGATACTCTTCAGCCTATTACATAGTCTCTATGAACTGAGATTTTTAGGAACGACAAGACATTTTTACTTCAAATAATAATAATAAATATTGTAATAGTTTTTCTTGTTAATTTTGTTGATATTTTCAGTACAAACAAAACATGTATTTCCTCACTGTGAAGGGATTATTATTATTATTATTATTATTATTATTATTATTATTATTATTATTATTATTATTATTATTAAGATAAAAAAAATACGGATCCTCTCAATAAACAAATTCACCTTGTCGTATATATAACAAATAACATCCCGTGAATTGCATGAAGCAGCTCAAGAAAACGAGGGAAGGCAAGGGGGCGCCTCCCCTCCCCCCCCAAAAAAAAAATGCTTGAATAAATAACAGACGTAGTAATGGCTCGTTTACCATCAGGGAGTAATGTCCTCGTTATTCTTCACATTCTTGGTGATCCCACCCTTACTTAACGGTTTTTTTTTTCTTCGAACAATGCGGCCATAGCCGATCGGTTTAATGTTACCAGCTAGCATGACGAATGACGTTGGCCTCAGTGGTGTTTGCAGTTGACTGATTATAATGATGTGGTGAAGATTGTGCGACAGCATCAACGCTTGAAACTGTATTATACTTAGAGCGCCTCAGTGGCGTGATCGGTATGGTCTTGGCTTGCCACCTCGGTGACCACGAGTTCGATTCTCGGGCATTCCACTGAGGAGTTAGAGATGTGTATTTCTGGTGGTTGAAGTTCACTTTCGACGTGGTTCGGAAGTCACGTAAAGCCGTTGAATAACCACTGGTTCCATGCAACGTAAAAACACCATACAAAATTTTTTTTTTAAATGTATTATACTTGAAGATATTTGCAGCAGGAAAGAAGTAACTCGCAAAGATTGATCCAGACAAGTCTTTATATCCTATCTGCTTTGTCCATCAACGCCTGAACTAGATTACTACTTGAAACAAATAACGAATGATGCTACATGTTTCGAATAAAAATCAGAATTATAATTATTGGAACTTTTATTTATCTATTTCTAAATATGTGTTTGGTATTGGTACGAACTCGGTGTGCTTTTCATTTTTCATTTCATTTTCTTTGATATAATTTCAATCCATACCTATTTTTTCGAATTTTTATCCTAGTATTAGGACGTATAGTTTTAATGTATTTTTGTTTATTGTTTTTTGCTCTTATTTATAAAACTGGTTGACAGCTAATGATTGATGATGCCTTTGTTTAGTTTGAATTTTATTTGCTTTAATTTAATAATGTAACTGATGGTTTTGTTTTGTCTTCGTATGTGGTCTTTCTGTGTTAGATAAATGATCTGGTTTGTTCCAAAAGAACGAGTGCTGGTAAACATCTAATATAAAATTATATCCTTTTTTTACTGCGTTAATATTTTTTTCCTAATTTCTCTGTTTACTTTATTTTTTTTTTATTTTTTTATATTCGCAAATTCATTCTGTTTGTTTCGTGTTCTGTACATTTCGTTTTCTTCCACGCCTCCCCCTTCTATTCCTGTTGTACTTCTTCCTGCTACCTTAGTCTCTCTCTCTCTCTCGTCTCTCCTCTCTCTCTCTCTCTCTCTCTCTCTCTCTCTCTCTCTCTCTCTCTCTCTCTCTCTCAGTCCCACCCATCATTAGTGCATGGCTGTCCATGCAGATGTCCTTGAGGATCATCTTCCCATGAGGGCTGGGTGCGTCTTTATCCTCACGTCGAGTGTTTTAGCCTTCACACCTGCCTTGCTGCAACCACACCAGCAATCAGCTGTGTATTTACCTTTTTAGGACCTGCCCGACTTCTCTGAGCTTGTTATTGATCTACTACATGGGAAGAGGATTCTCTCTCTCTCTCTCTCTCTCTCTCTCTCTCTCTCTCTCTCATATAATGATGCCTTGTGACTTAATTCCTTCGCCGTAATGTTATTCGTAAGTTATTGTTTGATGTAGTTGAAATACTCAAGATAGTTGACGTTTGACTGTAATTGATATACCTACAGTCTCTTTCATATATATATATATATATATATATATATATATATATATATATGTGTGTGTGTGTGTGTGTGTGTGTGTGTGTGTATATATATATATATATATATATATATATATGATATATATATATATTGCTACTAACAGAAATATACAAATTAAGGCAAACAGACCAGGAGCTAAAATTCGTGTTGAAAGTTGTGATGTGATCAAAATTCTCTCTCGCTTGTATTTTACGAAAAATTTAATATTTAACGCCGGTATGATTAAGACATCTATTGAAGTATCTCTCTCTCTCTCTCTCTCTCTCTCTCTCTCTCTCTCTCTCTCTCTCTCTCTTTCAGCGGTATGATTCTACCCACTCCCTCTCTGCATGAAATTTAAATGAGAATGTACTGAATGGCGGTGATGTATGCAACTCTCTCTCTCACCCTCCCCTTAAAAAAAAATCTCATCCCTGAAAACATACAATTGGAACTATTCAGCCTCGCTTACACGCACAGCGATGATACAGATGAGGAGGAGGGCACGGTCTTTTGTATGGGAGCCCAAGGGGCATTGCTTGTCAAGCGGTTTTCTTGCTTTTGTTTTCTTACCGCCACTCGCAAAGTTGGGCGGAAGTTTTGTATACTCCCCAGTGCCTCTTTGCTGGTTGGTTTGCCGTTCAATAGGATCTTTCAGAGAGTTACCGATGGATTTCAAAGAATCTTTTTGGAGTGGTTGGCTGTTGGCCAAGGAAAAGTTGGCGAGTTTTGGAAAGGGTTCAGGATACGGATTCAGTGACGGGTTTCATTGCCGTCCTAGTTTTTTTGTCGATTTTTAGATTGATGAACCTTCATGTAAATACAGATTGATGAATCCTCGTGTAAATACACAGAGAAACAGTCCGCAAATTAAGGTAGTACTGCGATTAAGTGTTATCTGTGTATTTTAGAATTTGGTTGGTTATTGTTGGCGGTATGTTTAGCTTTCTACGTCATCCAAACATACTCTTGAAAATTTGTTTTATTGCATTGAATTATGTTGTACTGCTATATCATATTTTTTTGCCATTATGAGAGAGAGAGAGAGAGAGAGATTTTTTCCTTTCAGGGCGCATATCCTGCCGCGAAGGATAAGTGAAACGCCCTTGGAACTAATAAAACTAATAAAACCCTGGGAGTATTTTATGAATGTGAAAGAGAGAGAGAGCGAGAGAGAGAGAAAGAAAACATCCACGTGAAGGGCGCAGCTCTCTTTACCTTCACCCTCCCTTGGGCGTCAAACGGTTTTTCTCTCCCCGCCGTCGACGGAAGTGAAGTGAAGTCGAGTTCCAGTTCTGCCTGGAAAAAGATGTATGGAAGGAATGTGGAGGGAGAAGGACTCCCGGGTTGTGCGTCTGGAAGGAAAAAGTGTCCTGGAGGGAGAAGAAAGTATGAGTCACTGCGGCGTCCTGTCTAGACGGAGAGTCATAAGAACTCCCTGGATTTCCATCTGGAAGGATGAGGTATTCTGAAAGTGAAAGAAATTAGAGCAGTCGTTTCTGTGTCCTTTTGTCTGGAAAGGAGTTATGAGGAATCCATTGTTTTTCATCTGGAAAGAAAAAAGTATCCTTGAAATAAAATTTCTTTTTTAAAGGCTTGAGTCATTGTGACGTCCTGAATGGCAGAGAGTATCATAAGGATTCCCCAGTTTCCGGGAGGAAAAAGTTTCCATGGAGTAAAAGAAAGTTGGAGTCATCATAGCATCCGGTTTGGAAGAAAGTAATCTTGTAAAGATATTTAAGTTAATCTGGATGGAGAAATAATCCATAAAGTTAAAGAAAATAAGTCATTTAGGCGTTCGGTCTGGAAGGAATTAGAAATGTAAGTAATCCCTGGTTATCCACCTGGAACGAAGAGGTTTTCTGGAAGTAAAAGACGTTGGAGTTATTGTAGTGTTTTGTATGAAAATGTAACTTGCAAGAGTTCCATAATTTTCCATCTAGAAGCAAAATGATCCTATCAGTAAAGGAACATTGGAATCATTGTTGCAGTCCCTGGAAGGAAGAGGAGTTTTGAAGGATTACCAGTTTTCCCATATGGAAAGATATTATTTATTTGGGGTAGGAAAAAAGCAAGTAATTTTAATCATTGCAGCGTTCTATATGGGCGAAAATAACTGATTGAGACTTACTCACTGGTTTTCCATCGGGAAGAAGGAAAGTCTCCTGTGCAGAAGGAAGAGAGTTCAAACGACTTCTAGTTTTCCAAATAGAAAGAAAAAGTTTCTGTTAAGTTAAAAAAAAAATAGTATTAATTGTGTTCTCTCAGGAAGGGTGGAGAGTTATAAGAACTCCCTGCCTTTCCAGACAGAAAGGGAAAGCCTCCTCGGATGCTGAGGAAAGTTGGAATTTGACTGGAAGAAAGATGAGGTACAAAGAAACTCATGTTTTTCATGTATGGTCACTTCGTCACTCAGCTGGGTTGGCGGACCTCATCTTGAGCGACTGCCACTCGCAACAGACTCAGAAGATATGTTTCAAGCATTTTTTAAAACTGGGTTATTAACTCCACTCTTAACGTTATTTATTTTATCACAGCTTGGAACTGGTATGAAAATTGGGGTTGGATCTCCTATTCTCACCTGTACACAAGTAGACTAAATTCTCAGGGCTGGACGGTAGAGACAGAATAATCCTTTATACTTGATCCTAAAGGCAGAGGAGGTGAAAGGAATTTTGGGGGAAGGCGTGAGGAGTTACAGAGGAGAGGCCAAAATGAGAAGGATTCCATCTCCTGGTGGGTGGTGTCATCGTGACGAACGCCTCTTGGTGGGTGTCGTGTGTCCTCTCCTGGTACAGACAAAGATGAAGGTAAACATATAGACTGGATTTTCTTTTGCTTCTCCTCTTCCTCTACTTCTTCTTTTCCTTTGCCTCATTCTTCTTCTTTTAATAAATAAAAAAAAGGCCGTGAGAATCTCATGTATTGGATTGTAGAGTTTGTAAATTAAAAAGATTTTGCCCCTTTTTTTTGTTGTTGTTGAAGAATTGAATGTGGCGAGTTGTTGTGAGAAAGAAGTAGTCATGTGTGAAGGTAGAATTTTTTTACTGAGACATTTTGAAACCTTGTATTACCTGTTACCTGTGTGTGTGGGAAGTGGGAATTTTGGTTAATACGAACAAAGATATTTGTTCTTCCGCTCGCATACGCCCATACACATTATATACAGTATATATATCTATATTATATATATATATATATATATATATATATATATATGTATATATATATATTATATATATATATATATATATATATATATATATATATAGAGAGAGAGAGAGAGAGAGCGAGAGAGAGAGAGGAGAGAGAGAGAGAGAGAGAGAGAGGTTTGATAAGATACCGGATGATAGAAAAGTCGCTATTAGCTCTGTAGGCGATTTCAGTTCTAAGGAGTGATTGAATCTAGTTTCTCCCTTTGGTTGCCATGGTAGAAGTGGTTCTAACATGACTTGTAAATCTTGGTGTGGGCGAACTATAAAATGAGGTGACGCGCAAGGCTTGGTATTTTAAATTTAGTATGCACCGATTACCCAGGTGCTATCAAGGTCTTGTTGCTATAGCCGGTACTGTGGGTCCTGAAGTTGGGTCTTCTTACACGATTTAGTTTCTTCAGTGATTACGACTAAACAAGCTGTCCTTGATGTGTCCTGCCCTTGTAAAATGTATATTGAATCTTGAACAGATTGGACTGGAATTTTGACCGATCTTTCACTTCTGAATTGGTCACATATATTGATTGAGTTGTGACCATTTTTACACTAAATTATAGTTTTGTTAACGTAAGAGATGATTGAATTCCTACTCGTTTGTTATCGTGCTTACTTGGAGAAACAGGAGGGCTATTATAATCTTTGAACAAGGAATAGATCTGTTTTTATATGAATATGTGTATGTGCGTGATATGTATATATATATCTATATATATATATATATATATTATATATATATATATATATATATTATATATAAATTCCAATCTATGTCTTCTTCACTTGCCAGAAATCTGAGCAAACTGAGAACATTTTTCAAGATATCTGGAGAAATCAGGCTATCCTGGAAACTTGTTATTCTTTTACTCTTCATTTTTTATTAAAATTGTTCCCCTGTTTGGTCTTCGGCGCCTGACTCATATCTTAAACTTGATTAGTATTGAAATATCTTATCCCTCCCGTTTTTTCTAAATATTAATTTCTGGCTACGTCACTTGCTGAGAAAAACAAGAGGCTTTACACTTTTGGGCGTCATCCCCATTCAAAGTGTCCTATGTGTAAGGTAAAAAGAAACTTCACTATATATATAATATAATATATATATATATATATATATATATATGTATATATATATATGTGATGTATGTATGTATGTATTATGTATTGTATGTATGTATATATATAAATTAAAAACATGCTCTGAAGTAACTTTTAACTGATCGAACGAAGTCATCTTAATGAGAGACATTCACAAAACGGCCATATTAACGTTATTTTCCAGAAATAAGTCCTCGTGTCATGGGAGT
>NC_087217.1:13749691-13764659 GCF_015104395.2 Macrobrachium nipponense
CACGGCCACCACTTTCAGCCCTCCTTCTTTCTTCATTGTAACTTTTCTCCTTTGTGCACCATTATTTCAATTTAACCTGTTTTAAGAAAGAATGAACTACGATACTGTGTACATACAACCTTTTATATGTAGAAGTAAACACTTTTATGTATAGTTACACATGCTGTATATGACCAAATTCTTGTTGGTATATGACCAGTGCTAATAAACGTGTAGTATATGTGATAATTGCGTAAACACGGAGCGTACTTCTACTCACTCCAGCTGAACAAACTTTGGATTTCAGTTTGAACGCGCCCTCTAACTCTGGGAAAATGCATCCTTGGACTTCACTTTCCCAATACTTCTTTTTTTTTTTTCTTCCAGAATTTTAAAAGCGTGTGGTAATTTATGCGCAAAGCGATATCCACACACCATTGCTCCTCCTCAGACGAATGAATTTCACACGAACGCGCGGCGATACACGAAAAAAAAAAAAAAAAAAAAAAAAAACGGGGGTTACGCTTCTTTACGTATGACTCTTTCATGCATACGCATGTGTGCTTTTTACTTTTTTTTATGCTCGTGAATTCCATCCTGTGTAGCAGTTGCGTGGAAAGGGACGCTGATGTGAATTTTACAGGCTCAGTGCTTCGTCTTGCCACGCTGCTTGAACCCACCACCTCTCATGCACGCAACCACGCGTGCACAAGTGTGCACGCATCAGGTCGAGTGCGTAGTGTCATTGCATTGTTCAGGTACTTCGTCTACTCTTCCTTTCCCAGGGATTTTATTCTGACGTCGATATTTGTATGTTTAGTTGATTATTAACCTCATTTCTTTTCATTTTTTACTCAAACTCAACTGAAAAATGTATGGGTTTTGTTGATGTGATCTTCAGATGTGTATGATTATGTTTGGAGTGTGTAAAGCTGCAAGTTCATTTTTTCTGCCTTGATGAAGTGTATATATTGTATCGTTTAATTTTTTTTTGTTCCATTTTATTTTAGAATGCCTCAGCGTTCTAACAAACATCTGACTGGAGTTTATTCCAAGCTCTCTCGTAAGTGACACTGTGAAGAGATATTTGGCTGAAAAAAAAAAAAAAATGGTTCGTAACAGATTTGAGCATCGATCAGAAGCACTCCACATACTGAATTCAAGTGTCAGCGTGCTGATTGCATTTAACGCCTGCCTTTAAAAAAAAAAAAAAAAAAAAAAAAAAAAAAAAAAAAAAAAAAAAAAAAAAAAAAAAAAAAAAATTGCAGCAGTCAGATATCATATACGTGCTGTCATAAAGCCAATTACTATTCTTAAGTCTTCAGATACTGACATGCTTCAGGTGCTGTGCTCTGTCATTGTCAGGTATTAATCACTAATGCATAATAGCATCCGCCCACGATCTCCATCCTCTCGAGTGGCGATCCAGATGATCAACTTTTTGTCGCAAAATTTTACTGGCAATCATTTTTGGGGGAAAAAATGGCTATTCATTCACATTGTACATCACAGAAAATAATTTTTTTTTTTTTGGTGGATTAAGAAGAATTCTGAAAAAAGTATTGATCCATTTACTCAAAGTCATGGTTTCCTTTATCTCAGGCAGAGCTGCTTGTGAAGAAAGCCATCCGTCATGTCCCATTTGACCGTCTTCCAGAAGGTCTTGACAAAGACCTGCAACGGTCAGAAACATGCTGATTCCCGTAGGGGGGCAGTGCCATCAGTGGACCTCATGCGGTGCACTGTAGGCATTACTTAACGTTATTTGCAGCGTGCCTTCGACCCCTAATTGCAACCACTTTCGTTCCTTTTACTGTAATTCCTTTCATATTACCTTTCTTCATCTCACTTTCCACCTTCTCTTAATTGTACTTGATTCTTAGTGCAACTGCTTTGTGGTTTTCCTCCTATTACACCTTTCAAACCTTTTATTGTCAATCTGCATTTCAACGCTGAATGACCTCATAGGTCCTAGTGCTTGGCCTTTGGCCTAAATTGTTTATTGAGTTCAGTTCAGAATAAAGCATACTGATAAAGAGAAGTGACACAAAAACTAGCTAATATGTGGCAATACGGTTCTGAATAGTTTGAGATGGTAAAATCGTAAAGAAAGAAACCGAGGACTATAGTTTGCTTTAATACTGTGTAATTCGTACGTGTTACTAAGTAGGGAGATAGGAAGACCCCTAAAACTAGGTACATGGGTTGAATAAGGTATTGGAAAGGAAGGGCCTACTTATCCAGTAAGTACGATCGTACGAACACAGTAGAAGTAAATGGTGCAGTGTGTAAAGGTGGTTCGACAACCTGCTGATAGTCTTCTTTGTAGGCGTTTGGAGCGGCTAATGTTGTGAAAGCTTCCTTTGCAGGTGGTTCATTCACGATTTAACAGTAAAGTTATGAATGAGGCAGTGATAATTTCCGCAGCCATTCTCTGTTTGGGAAAAAGGCTTAAAGTTTGTGTTTACATGTATATGTATGTGTGTGTGTGTGTATATATATATATATATACATTTGTGTGTATGTATGATATTATATATATATATATATATATATATATATATAATTATTAACTTTTTTGTATGAAGAACAAAAAATAATAATGATATTTTTAAGGTCCATATTAGTTATGAAAGTCATAAACGAAGCTAGTTTAATTTACTAGCACTATGCGATATCAGATTCCGGAAATGAAGGCCTTAACTGGTTTTGAAAAGAGCGTCTCTTTCTCTTGGAATATAAATCCTGCCCTAACTACCTTTATTAAAATATATTCTCTCTCTCTCTCTCTCTCTCTCTCTCTCTCTCTCTCTCTCTCTCTCTCTCTCTCTGCTCTGAATATAAATGCTGCCGTTTACTGAAAATATCGCATTCCATGAGCATTTTTGTCGAAAGTCTTTCATAAGTAACTTCTTTTGCTGGTAACAGTAACTTCTGACGAAACTGGTAGGTAACTTTTCCTTTTTTCTTTCCGTTGGAAAGTTAGTCAAGAGCTCCGTGTAACTCCCTTTTATATTTGAGCGAAGTTTGAGGCCTTTTTTTTTTTTAAATATCTAAAGCGTTGTTGATGGTAGTAAAAAGTTTTATTTTATTTTTTTTACTGTTTTATGATAATGGTTCAACGAAGCCGTTATCATTATTTTATGCTCAGGTGGAAATTACCTCGTTTCTGTCTTGTTAATTTTATCTTAGCTAAATAAGTGTTTTAATGATTTTAAATTTTACTAACATTTCATGTCATTTGATCTTGTTCCCTCGCAACGTAGAATTGATATTATTATTATTATTATTATTATTATTATTATTATTATTATTATATTATTATTAGTATGACAAATATGAATATTGGAATTGTACTCAACAATCTACCTGAGTCAGAAAAACGAATTATTAGAAGAACTGAAGATCGTATATAAGATTAATTCGCTAAAAACTGCCATTACTTTCATCAAAACATGTATCAAAGAAGGTGTGCTCCCTGCATATTATTGTTATTATATTATTATTGATAAATTCTTATGGAACAGTACAAAGCCCATTAATTTTTTCAGCAAGCTTCAACTGAGCAGAATAAGCATGATATGTTAAAACGTTCCTTTAAAAAAACCATGAATTTGAAAGAAAAAGAAAATGTTATTAAACGTACCTTTCTAAAAGACGATATTTTCAGGCAGTTGTGGTATAATAATAGAGTTTTAAAAAATTTCACGTGTGACTTGATGACGAAACTGTCTTAAAAACCTGGCAAGTGGTTCACATTTAGCGCCCAGCTATCATGGTAGCGATAGCTTAATTTCAATTCAAGTACAGAATATAATAATAGAGTCGAAATCAACTTATATCTCTCTGGATCAAACCCAAAAGGCTTAGGTTTGATCAGATCCTGGAAGGTTAGGATACACTAATCGTATATATTTCCTTTTTGGTGTGAGTTAATCCCAAGATAAAGATTAATCCATTTGAAGAGCTATGTGTGACTTGATATTTGAAGGTATAGAAAGGTCAAGTATAATGATTGACACACACACACACATGCATACACAAACAAACATATTATATATATATATATATATATATATATATATATATATATATATATATATATATATATATATGCACCATGGGAGAAAATGCGTGACTGGAATTCGGGCTGCGTTCAGTGAACTTTGATTGCCTGAATAAAAGAGTTAAATTTTATGGCCTGTGGCATGTCATTCATGATCACTTATTTCCTTTTCATTTCTACTAAAATGTCACCGTACTATTTTATACTGAAGCGTGTGTGCATATACTTTTATTCTCCGTACCACGTCGTGTTTGTATGCATATATACATACACACACACACACACAACATAAATATATATATATATATATATAGATATATATATACACTATATATATATATATATATATACATATATATATATATATATATATATATATGTTATATATATCATACTGTATGTATATATGTCTGTATGTATGTTATGTTTATGTATGTATATATAAAATATATAAGATAAAAAAAACCACGAACTTTTTTTGAATTAGAGCGGCTGGCGTAGAAGGGTAGAGCCTTTCAGTTTTCAACAAGTCCTTTAGGGATGAGGTTGCCAGCCTCATACCCCTGTCCCTGCTCCTAATAACTCGGGTAATTATTCACTGCATGGGTCGACTGGTAGGCGGCAGGCCGGAATCGGACCACCAGCACTTTGAACACAGGCTTGGCGGTCCTATCATATTGATAAAATTATTAATAGGAATTTAAAAATTTAATATATATTTATATATATAAATATGGATATATGTATTACTCCATACATATATAAATATAGCTATATATATATATATATAAAAATAAAAAATATAAAATAACATACATCTAGGAATGTAAACAGTTCATAAGTATATAGATATATATATATATAGATTTATATATATATATAGATCATATATATATAGATATATATATATATTTTTTTTATGATAATATTATATAATTATCTTATGAAATGTTACATTCCTAGATGTATGTTATTTTTATTATTTTTATTATTTTTGCGTTTTGATTGCTTAGATTTAGTACCATTCCTCCGCTTGCATTGGACAAAATTGTCTGGTAGGGTCAGGTTGGCTAATTTTAGATCATGTTGCAAATCCTGCGTAGTTAAGAGCTGGCAGCGAGAGAGATAGACAGACAAACAGACAAGCCTTTTGTGAAAAAAGCGCAGCAACGGAATCAGAGGGAGAGAAATAGAGAAAAAAAGAGTTGATCTTTAGAAAGTTCACGCGCTGAGAGAAAAAAAGGACGGGAGGGAATGAAATAGGCAGTTGAAAGGGGAGAGATGGGAACGTGGCGATGGTAAGTGTGTGGAAGGAACCCCTTATTGCAATGATCACTGAGCCGAAACACGGGAGTGTTGAATCCCCGCTCTTGACGTTTTAAAATTAAATCTTTTGGGGATATGGCCTTAGAATGAGTAGGGAAAAATAAGGAGACTCTCTCTCTCTCTCTCTCTCTCTCTCTCTCTCTCTCTCTCTCTTTATATATATACTATAATATAAATATACATAGTAGTATATATATCTATATGTATTATATATGAGATATATATATATAGATAGATGTAGAATACTATATATATAATATATATATATATATGAAATTATAATCGCTATTGCAATTTCATATGCATCTGGTAAAAATAACCAGTGGATTCTACATTATATATAATATATATAAATATATATATATTATATATTCATGTATAACCAGCACACAACCACGTGTGGAACAGAAATAAATTTGTGACTCGTATCGGGATTGAACCTAGGCCTTTAAATGGAAAGACCTGGGTTCGATCAGGGATATGCGTCAAATGTATATATATGTATTTATGTATGTGTGTGCAAGCAAGCGCGTATGGAGATTTGTGAATGATGTGCATAGTAAATTTATTTGAGGAAAGAAAGCTGGAAGGGAGAAAATTAGGGACAGGTAACGCTTTTAATGTCAAGAAGGCCCTGGGGACGCGGTGTAAAAAAAAAATAAAAAAAAATAAATAAAATAAAATAAAATAAAAGGAAGAAGAGGAAGGAAGAAGAAGCGTGATTGTCAGAAGGATTGTATGGGTTAGATTGATTGTGGCGGAGGAAAGGTTTTTATGGTAACTGTACGATCCATGAATGTTAAATATTGTGAGAGAAAGAGAATGTTTGTGGGAGAGTTGGAATAAGCGCAGAGATGGAAATGCAGAAGGGTCGACGACGACGTTTGTACTTGCACGGGCTCTTGTTTTACAGAAGCCCGTAATCAGAAGGTCGGTGACTGAGAAGGATAACGAGGATGGAGAGTTTCGCGGAATATTTTTCTCGTGGAATGTTTTTTGGGAAATGAGCTGGACTGTTTCGCGGAATATTTTTCTCGTGGAATGTTTTTTTTTTTTAATGAGCTTGACTGTTTCGCGGAATATTTTTTTTCGGTGGATGATTTTTGTTTTTTTTGGGAAATGAGTTGGACTGTTTCGCGGAATGTTTTTCTTGTGGAATGTTTTTTTTTTTTAATGACTTGACTTGTGTTTCGCGGAATTTATTTTTCTCGTGGAATGTTTTTGGGAAATGAGCTGGGCTGTTTTCGTGGAATGTTTTTTATCGTGGGATTTTTGTTTTTTTTTTTTTTTTTTAATTAAGAGCTGACTGTTTTCGCGCAATATTTTTCTCGTGGAATGTTTTTTTTTTTAAATGAGCTTGACTGTTTCGCGGAATATTTTTCTCGTGGGTTATTTTTTGGAAGTGAGCTGGACTGTTAGAAATACACTTTCCAGGACGAATCTGTAAGTATGCGAGTCTAGAGAACATGGCTATGAAAATATATCGTAACAATAGTAATAGATACAAAGGCAAGAGTAAGAAGAGTTTTAAAGTTAAATTGAAGTTAGAGGAAAGGGTATATATATGTATGTGAAAGTAAGACAAATGAGCATAATAAGAAAGAGATTAGGAGTGCATAATTGGTTAGAAACGTAGTTTCCCTTGGAAGGTGTATGTCAGAATTTTCATTGAGAAAGTCAAGATTGGTGACAGAGGGATTGATAGGGAAAGAATGGTGTCGACTTAGAAAAGAGAAATTGTGTTGATCTGTTGTTGTTTTTTTTTCCTTTTTTTTTTCTTTTTTTCTAAGTTATTTGAGAAGTTTTGAAAGTAAAGGTAAAAAGTTTTATTTGGAGTAAATGGACCTAGGAGGCTTATGACCGTATCAATGTATAGGAAATGTGGTTTTTGTGATAAAAGCAAAGTGATTATTTGAATATATATTTAGATGACAAATGGCCGTTTTTGTCAAATAGTGAACTGAGATAGAGGTATGTTGTTTCTTCGTCTTTATAATTTGGAAAGACATAAAAGAAGTGGTGTAAAGACTGAGATAGAGGTGTGTTGTTTCTTCGTCTTTATAATTTGGAGAGACATAAAAGAAGTGGTGTAAAGATTAACGCGTGTGAAAGGATAAATCAGAGTGGTTTAAGGTGGCTTGGTCGTGTGGGAAGAATGGAGAACATGTTGGGGAAAAGTCTGCATAATTCCTAAGCGTCAGGAAAAGGTTGATGAGAAAAAGGCGGTTAATAGGCATAGAGAAGGTATACACCAGGAAGGACATAAAATGAAGCCATTGAGAGAATGCATACACGGTAACGGTGATGCCTTAGTGTGTATGGGGAGTCAATTGCACTGTTGTTAACCCTTTAGTGCAGATGAATAAAGCGGTTAATGTTCATCCGCGATGCAAGAGTTGAAGTATGAATGTGGCACTAATCGTTATGATGTTATTTTACGATAAAATGCTCAATATTCCAAAATGCCGCTACATATATATGGGTGTGTGTGTCTGTTTGTGTGTATGTATGTATGCATGTATATATGCCTGCGTTTGTGTATGTATATGCATGTATGTGTGTGTGCATGCAAATAAGAGGGACAGGGCAGTCGTGACAGAATTGTAAGAGTAAGACAGTAAGGTAGAAGTGTTAAAACAGAGAGAGAGAGAGAGAGAGAGAGAGAGAGAGAGAGAGAGAGAGAGAGAGAGAGAGAGAGAGAGAACGTGGGACGTCGTTAGGAGAATTGAAACCTCTGAAGCAAATATTGAATTCCCTTCAATATGAAAATGTCGCGGCAAAGTCAGCGTTTTGCCTTAAGGCATCTTCGTAAAGGGTTCATTTCTCTCTTCCTGTGTTTTGTTGCGTGTAATGATATGCAGTCTCTGTGCCTGCTTTGTTGCTTGTAATGGTATGCATTCTCGGTGTGTCTTCTTTGTTGCATGTAAAGGTATACGTTCTTTAAGTCTGCTTTGTTGAATGCAATAGACAAGTGTATTTTCTGTGATTTCTATACCATTCTCGTTAGTTCTTTCCATTTTGATGTTTTCTGATCACGATCTATTTTCTGCAATTTCCGGTTATAATAACGAAAAGACTTCAAAATGGGAAAGCGAAGGAAATCTATTTGTGATCAGAAGACATGAAAATTTTATTTTCCCTTTTAGATCTTTCCTTTTCTTATGTTTTCTTGTTTGTGTACAAATAATTTGTTTAGTGATTTGTTTTCATTTCTTAAGCGTTTTCTCGGTTAACTTTATAAAAGTCTTAAATTGTGTTCTTGGCTATAGGAAAAGACTTTCCCTTATTTATAAGATTGCGATGTTTGTAAATTTAATGCTGTTTTTTTTCCTTTTTGACATTAATTACAGTTTCATATTCGATAATCGTAGTCCATCTTTAATCGAGATATAGTTTATTTATGTCTCATTTGCACGGTTTATTGACTTCCTATCCCCTGTGCTGCTAGGTTTTTGAATTCTCTTCCCACTTCCGATTCCTCACTTTTATTGCCAGGTTCCGAAATTATCTTGTTGCGTTTCCCTGACTTATAAATAACCTGCCTTCGGAAGTCTCTTCTTGCTTTCGTACTTCACATTCCTTCAAGCCAGACCTTGGAAATTTTTTTCATATGTTTTCCCTAAAGTTTTTAACTCGACTTTGGAACTCTCTTCTTATTTTCGTTATCCCAGTCTTATAATCGGTCTTTGGAGCTGTTTTCCTGCCTTTGGTTTTCGTAACTGATAATCAGGGTTTGGAATTCTCTTCCATTTAGGTTTCTGCAATAGAGACTATTATGCCGGCTTTGCCTGTCCGTCTGCCCTCAGATCCTTAAAATTGCTGAGGCTAGAGGGCTGCAAATTGCTACGTTGATCATCCACCCTCCAATCATGAAACATACCAAATTGCAGCCCTTTAGCCTCAGCAGCTTATTTAGATATAATCGTGCTTCTGGCAATTGTATAGGATAGGCCACCACCAGGCCATGGCTAAAGTTTCATGGGCCGTAGCTCATCCAGCATGATAGCGAGACCACCGAAAGATAATCAGCTTTCGATGGCTTTGATTATACTATGTACAGAAAACTCGATTGCGCCGAAGAAACCTCGGCGCAATTATGACTTGTTTTTGTTTTCCATGACTTTTATGACCAGACTTTGGAACTCTCTTTCTGCTCTTGTTTCATGACTGATAACCAGAATTTGAACTTTCCTGCTTCCGCTTTCTCCGTCGCTCATAATCAGGTCGTTGAACTTTATTCTTGATTCCATTTCCCGCGTCTCGTAGCTAGACTTGGGAACTCTCTGCTTCAGTTTTCCCTAGCTTATAATCTTTGATGTTTGTAGAGGAAAAGTTCTCGCTGCCGTGGGGGAGTTGTTCACGAAGTATAAACACGTCTTGTTTAAGAAGTATAACTTCATGTCTATTCGGTCTCGTCGTAAATCAAGTATTGATCGTGGAGCCGTATTTTGTTGTAGTTTTGGTATTTTGTCTGAACATTCCTGATATTTTTTTCCTTATCGTGATATAACTTGAGATTCCCCCATATTGTTTGAACTTTAGCTACCAGAATCATGTTTTTACCAGAAGATCAAAGATGAGCGAAGGTTACGAACGTGATCTTCGTGTTGTCGAGAGAGAATTGGAGAGAGATTCTCCTTGGTGAAATATTTGCTTATTAATGGTTTCTAGATAAAGGTAAGAGGCTCTCTCTCTCTCTCTCTCTCTCTCTCTCTCTCTCTCTCTCTCTCTCTCTCTCTCTCTCTCTCTCTCTCTCTCTCTCACTTGAGAGACGAGACGAAACACAAGTACCGAGATATAGAGGCAAGAGTATCAATATGAATTCAAATCAAATCACGAGCCAGAAACATCTCTAGTATGTACAAGGAAGCAGAGCTTCATCCGGACACAAAAGTCGTCATCCGTATCACTGTTGCAGCTGTGGCAACCCGCACTGTCCTTGCATTGCCGGTTCCGGAGATCATGGCTTTATATGTAAAAGGAAAGTTACGGAAATTCTGAATATTTGTAGTGCCAAGGGAATTGAGGAAATCTTAAAACTAGTGTTCTCACTCACTAGCTACTCCATTTATGATAAGGTAGTGAATATGTATTTTGAATTCTAAGTTTCTGAGTAAGTCGTAAATCCTATCAAAATTGGTCCTGTCCTAATTAAAGGGAGCTACTATGAAATGAGCATACCTTAACCGTCATGCAGCCTTTATTATAATCTTAAAAATCTCTTCATAGATTGTTACGGTAGTTTTTAATCTTTGTTTAGCGGCTTTCTTAAAACTAACGTATATTTGCTAAAAAGAAAAAAAAAAAGATACTTCTTGCAGACTCGGCAAATCTAAATCGAACAATTTGTAAAATGAAAGCGCCTCAACTTCGTTTCCTGGGTATTTTGTTTCCTGGGTATTTTTTTTCTTGGGTATTTTGTTTATCATACAGTTTTGTGACAATTTTTTTTTTCATCTCCAAAATTTAATCCGTACGATTTGGACTATTTCCTCCATTGTATGCTAATTCATTTTGATTTATGTTACGTCTCTCTCATTGTGTTTGCCGCTGCTGAGAGAGAGTATATCATGAATATATCTAAAACTTTTAATTTTACACGCACATTTTGCTCGATTATTTTTCTCCATGAACTTTGATTAATACACGCATGATAAATCTCTTCTGTCGTTTATTCTCGTTTCTTGTAAAAACAGTTTCATTATTATGGTCACACATACTGTGTATCATTTACATATTTCATAGCACTTTCTGTAAAGTAGGAAGTCATCGTATTACTTTACTGATGTTTATCTCTTACGTTTTCTTTCCTTATTTTAGTAATATTCATCAGGCTGATATTGTGAAATCTTCATATAAATAACACATCGTATTACTTACGTTCTGGTTTTAATTATATTCCAGTGTAAAACGGACTATATTTCCGTGTGAATCTTTTGTCTCCGCGACCTTTCCAGAGTTCCAGTGAAGCTCGCTCATTTCAGAAGAGTAAATAACTAAACAAATAACTGAATATGCTTTCATCGAATGTTCTCGCATGTGACATTTAGTGCAGTTGTTTAAGATTGAAATAATAACATTTCTGATACCAATATGCATTGTAAGGTCAATGATGATTTTGATATGAGGATCGTAAAGCATAAATGAAGTTTATTTTATATGTTTCATCAACATTGTTGAATGATTGATTTTGTTATTATTACGGAATTGTTGAATTTTTGATGTTTTTGTCATTTTTGCTGATCACTTTAGTAAAGCTTCATTAGGTTATTCATTCTGTATGGCTGTTGGATCGTCTTAAACCTCCAATATTATTGTTAATGTTGAATAAATTACGTTAAACTTGAATATTACAGCAATCTTGCATAAGGAAGGGTTCGACAACGTTGCTAAAGCACCCTCCTACCCACCCACTCTCTCTCTCTCTCTCTCTCTCTCTCTCTCTCTCTCTCTCTCTTCGGCACATCAAATTCTCGAGGTGATGTTCATGTGTTGTTTATGTGTGTCAAATGGCGCATTAAACCCGGATTGACCTCACCACGCTCGGATGTAACATCTCCAAGCACTGGATTGTCTCTCAGTTTACATCCCGGGAAGGGGGAGGGGGTTTGCATTGTGTCTCACTGTTTATCGCGGTGCATTGTGTTGTCTCTTATTATTTATTTTGGAGCTTTATTTTCCTTCTAATCTTTCAGTATTGGTTGGTGGTGAAGCATTATGCTATTTATTTTCAACGTGAAACACTACATTGGCTCTCAGTATTAATCGTTCGTCTTTGTTTATTCTCTCAGTATTAAGGTTTCATGTTTTCTTTTTTGGACCTCAGCATTAAGGTTACATGGTTTTTGTGGTACTCAGTATGAATCTTGTAGAATGGTGCATGGTCTCAGTATTATTTCCTTCTCTTAGTATTGATAATTCTGAATGCACTTATTATGTATCATATTTTCGTTTCGTATGTTTTTTTCAGCATCCTGTTTTGTTGCACTAAACGTTTGCATTCTGCCAGTGTTAATTATTAAGTACTTTATATAATCTCTCCTTATTAGTCGTGAGTATTGATTACACAGTACCTTATTCAGTACCTTATTGTCTCTCGTTATTAGTCGTGAAGTAGTTAGTGTGTTGCCTCTTATTATGCTCTATCTTACCAATCTTTCAGTTTCGTATTTTCCTTTAGCGTTAATGTAATGTTTACGTCTTGTCTCTATGTATTTAAATGCTATAATGTCACATTCCTTCAATATATCAAGACTAACTTCATATGACCTTGAGCTGAAATAAAATCTAATATTATTATTATTTTTTTTTTTCTAGCACAGTCCTCCAATTCGACTGGGTGGTATTTATAGTGTGGGGTTCCGGGTTGCATCCTGCCACCTTAGGAGTCCATCACTTTTCTTGCTATGTGCGCCGTTTCTAGGATCACACTCTTCTGCATGAGTCCTGGAGCTACTTCTGCCTTTAGTTTTTCTAGATTCCTTTTCAGGGATCTTGGGATCGTGCCTAGTGCTCCTATGATTATGGGTACAATTTCCACTGGCATATCCCATATCCTTCTTATTTCTATTTTCAGATCTTGATACTTACCCATTTTTTCCCTCTCTTTCTCTTCAACTCTGGTGTCCCATGGTATTGCGACATCAATGAGTTATATTATTATTATTATTATTATTATTATTATTATTATTATTATTATATTAATTGATTATTGAATAAATGTGATTCACGATGATCGAGGGAAAGAGTATTTGTAAAGGAATGGTTGAACCTAAATTTAGGTCGACTGTTTTTTTTCTTGAAATGTGGTATTTTTAGCGTTAATCGTTATCCTATGGTTCAATGGGAGCGGGCGTGCACGCGCTCGCACTCGGTCGTAGAGAACCCATTAATATTATTATTATTATACTTCCTTTTTGATCTGGAAGTGGTTCTCTTCATTCCTCTACGACTCGAGTCGAGTGGGAGGACGTGTTCCGGACACGGTTTCTCAGTTACGTCTTCGTTCTTTGTCTTTCTGGCTCTTTTTTTTCGCTTTTTATCTTTTTATTATTGTTCCTTTTTTACTTGTCTCCGCTTGTTATATTTTGTTCTTTTTATGTATTTATTTATATTATTGACAGTTTAGTTCTAGTATTCTTTTTTTTTTTTTTCCTCCATGTCATTATTTTGTTACTTTTCATTTGCTTTTTTTTTATTTCTTACGATTCCTATTTTAATCCTGTATGTTCATTTAATAGCCACTACATATCTTTTTAATCCATAAAAAAACATGAAATTGAAAGAGCGATATAGGCTACTTAGGACTACGCTTTTGGCTTCTTCTTCGTCTCCTTTTATGCGTGATGCATCCGAAATGGAAAGTCAACTGTTTATCGCTCCCACGAAAGAAAACGAGAGTGATGTTGCTGGATGCAACGTACAGAAAACGGGAATGGCAGCTTGGTGGTTTTTTAGAGAAAATGGGAATTGCCGCTTGGAGATTGTTATCTACGGATGAGATGGGACTGTGAGATTATCCATATCGAATCGAAATACAGTAATCAAGTAACAGCGTTGCCGATTATCTTGATAGTGGTTTTATCAATTGGTTAGTTTATTTTTCTATTCTTTATTTAGTAAGCGAGATCTCTTCTTTCTTTTTTTTTTATTTCCCTTCACTTCCTCTTACTTCTTCTTCTTAATGAACACCATACTATTTGGAAGCTTCAATTTAAAGTCAGTGGCCCCTGTAGGCTTGTTCCATATGAATAGGATTTATCTTTGAATAATAAAATAATAATAATAATAATAATAATAATAATAATAATAATAATAGTAGTAGTAGTAGTAGTAGTAGTAATAATAATAATAATAATATAATTAAAAGCCGCAGTGGTGATAAAAATTTTTATGTTGAAGTTAAAAATGTACATAATTAATTGTAACACTACTGTGGCTTTGAATTCTCGATATTACTGCCACGTAACAGGGGTTCCATGGTTCAGTCATAATACTAATAATAATGTGAATTTACCTCATAGAGGTATTATTCAAGCTTCATATTGATGGCCGAAAGCTGCCACCTGCAGACAACAAACAGAATACTACTATATCGCTCATCTTCCGCCCTCATTGTTGTAGGATACCTCTCCCACAGCTGGAAGTCGAATCTAATTGCCACGACACCCAGTAGTGGTACCAGTCCCCATTGTTTCTCTCCAGAGAGTTAATAACGAACAAAGGAGAGGTGAAAGAAAAAATCAAATGTCCCTCGGCTAAATCATTCCGCACGTGACAGGGGAAAGTGGTCCCGGGAGGACATTATTGCTGCTGCCACCTACCATGTTGAAGCTTCGTGTTGTGTCGTAACGCGAATGTTGTCAACACAGCGGATCTTACAACCTCACCGTCTCCCCTCCTCCCCCCCCCCCCCCCCCAACCTCCCACCCCCACTCCCTGTTATCTTGAGAAATAGGAAGAGAGGGGGAAGGAACTTGCGTGCGCTCGTGTGTGTGTGTACTATATATATAATATATAAAAATAAAAAAATATATATATATATATATTATATATATATATATATATATCTATTATATATATATATATGAACTGCAT
>NC_087217.1:13765159-13788263 GCF_015104395.2 Macrobrachium nipponense
ATAAATAAAAATTCATGAGGAAAACTGTCATTGTAGGTGAACTTGAATCTCTGTTGCTTTTGCGAAAGCTGGGTCTGAATGAAGTAGGTTGTAATAGGAAAGGTTTAACTGTTCGAATAGCCATTTTTGGAAGTGTAATTCATCGGATGGTTAATAGACTGACAGTTGTTAGGCCTTGTGACATCAGGTTCGCTTGGCTACCTAATGCATAGTGGATAAGTCTGGCTCAAATTTTCATCATAGTAGTATATTTTAATACAATGGTTGATTTTGTTTTGTGTGCGTACTAACGTTTGCGCAAGTTGGACACACAGACTATATATATATATATATATATATATATATATATATATATAATATATATTATATATATTATATATATTATATAACTTGAGACTTAGTGTGCATGCGTTTCTTAATGCCTCTTTATAATCCGCTCGAAGGAGTGGCTACTGAAGTATATATATATATATATATATATATATATATATATATATATAATATATATATATATATATAATATATATATATACATATATATATATATATTATATATATTATATATATATATATATATATATATATATATATATATATATATATATATATGTGTATATATATGTGTGTATGTGATGCATAGTCATTTTTTTTCTCGAATGCTTGAATGCATGAGAAGACTAACCAACTTAGTAAAACAGTAGGATAAATATTGACTAAATAAATTTCTACAAAAGAGGAAAAGGAGAAACGTGGAATTACAGTGGGGTATCTTTACTCAGTTAATTTACCCAGTTCTATTCACATTTTCCCCGATGCTTTCATAACCCCGAACATACTACATTGTGGATCTATCGTTGACAAATAAGTCTGTAAACAGGAAACTAAATAAACCAAAAACGATTTTTCTCATACATGAATTTTACATTTTCTCTCCAAAGCGATGGGATGACGATAACAGCCGGAACTACAGCGGAGCTTGGAAATTACAGCTGGACCAAATATCGGGACAAAATCCATAACGTTTTATACATAACGTGAGCAGATTTTGCGGTTGGAATCATTGGGTGTATCGAGATGAATGATTCCGTTTTTCCAGAGCGCCTGATACTCTGATTGGAAGTTATGCTGCTGTTGCAACACGGCTCTCTCTCTCTCTCTCTCTCTTTGTTTGTTTTAGTGTTTTTATTTACCTCTCTCTCTCTCTCTCTCTCTCTCTTTGTTTGTTTGTTTAGTTGTTTATTTACCCCCCTCTCTCTCTCTTTGTTTAGTTGTTTATTTTCCTCTCTCTCTCTCTCTCTCTCTCTCTCTCTCTCTCTCTCTCTCTCTCTCTTTCTTTGTTTATTTAGTTGTTTATTTACCCCCCTCTCTCTCTCTTTGTTTGTTTAGTTGTTTATTTTCCTCTCTCTCTCTCTCTCTCTCTCTCTCTCTCTCTCTCTCTCTCTCTCTCTTCTCTCAGTTTGTTTAGTTGTTTACTTACCTCCCTTTCTCTCTCTCTTTGTTTAGTTGTTTGTTTACCTCTCTCTCTCTCTCTCTCTCTCTCTCTCTCTCTCTCATATTATTATTATTATCATTCAGTGAATGAAGCCTATTCATGTGAAACAAGCCCACCAAAGGGGCCATTGACTTGAAATTCAATCTTCTAAAGAATATGGTGTTTATTAGGAAGAAGTAAGAGGAAGTAGAGAGAAATACAGAAAGAAGAGATGTAACCGGTTAAAAATATAAATTGATAAATCGATGAAAATTAATTAAAATGATAGGCAGAATAGTATATGATTATATATATATGTATATATATATATATATATATATATATATATATATATATATATATATATATAGTATATATATATTTACACACATACATATATACATAGTGTGTGTGTGTTCTTGTGGGTGTATACGAACTACAGAACTATCTCTCTCTCTCTCTCTTTCTCTAACACACGCTAAGTATGATTAATCATACAATCATGGTCCAGAAACTTTTTAGCTTATAAAACCGTTATTTTGCAATAGGATAAGACATTTGTGCGGTGCTATCATCATAAATCATCATGAAATTATCTTGATGAGCGTTACTGTCATCATTAATCATCGTACTTTGTTTAGAATCTTCAGTATATTTTTATTATTGTTATAATTATTATTATTGTTGTTGTTGTTGTTAAAAAATATGAAATCATCATTGTAATGCGCAAATTCAGTTTTGTCGTGTCATTATACAAATGTATTGCCTACATAATCGTCATTATAATCTTCAAAGAACCTATTTATTATCATTATATAATCTTCATACAAAAAACCATCCTCATCGCTAGTAAGTTTCTTATCATCACTATAACTCATCATACAAAAACATGATGATCATCGGCAGTAACTTCCTCGTCATCATTTTCAAGGTCATCATTATCATTGTAATCTTGGAGAGACTTGTTTTCATCGCATACATTTCTCTCGGGAGCCACAGCTTAATCTCTGCCATAATAACCTCATCTGCAAAACGCCTCGGCTGGAAGTTCGGAAAATCTCTCTCTCTCTCTCTCTCGTATTAATGATACCGACGGCTGTCCAAACTCCCTCACTCGGGGCACCAGTCTCTTTCTCTCTCAGTTTTAGCAGTAGCAAAAACGAATCTCTCTCTCTCTCTCTCTCTCTCTCTCTCTCTCTCTCTCAGCATCGTAATACTGACATCGTTTCATCCGCATTGTTAGTATTATTAAACTTCTATTGCGATGTCTCGAAAATAGGTTGAACTTTTTAGCCTTGTTTAAAAGCAGCTCAAAACATGCACCATTTGACAGTCTATTCAAGTGTAGCGTACGGTCACCATCATTTTAATAGTAGTCAGTATTATTGTTATTATTATTATATCTATTTTATGTGTATGCCAGTCAAAGTTTTCTATTAAATTTTTATTTGCCCTCTTTATTACTTGTTTGCCCAGTATATCATCAGAATGGCGGTGATAGAAAAAAATAGTCAAAACAGGAAGTCCAGACCGTAGAGAAAATTACGTACCGTCCGGAAGATTGGACCAATGCTAGGACCAATGTACCTTCATTTTAGATGCTGACGCAAGGTCCAGTGGTGAGAGGTATACATACAAGATATATAAATAGAGATAGACATTGAGATCTATATTTATTATTACTGTTATTATATGGCCAAAGTATGTAAGTGATTCCTTTTGATAGCTCATGGAGAGGGCGGTTCGAAAATTGTGTGGTAAAGTTACGAGTGCAATGCTAAATTGTATTTGTGTTTGATAAAAATTCTTGAGTTCATTATTGTTGGAGCGCGGCTGGAACCCGGGGCTACTGTCTCCCTACCCGTCCCCAACCATTCCCTACCGACCTTAACCTGTTCTCGCCCCCCACCCCCTGGGCGGACAAACCGGTGTGAAGGGGATGAGTAGCTGTGGCATGTCTCCCATGCTGCCACACGGGGAAGGACTAACAAGATCAGTTACTCTCGGATTTGATTATTATTATTTATTATTATTATTATTATTATTATTATTATTATTATTATTATTATTATTATTATTACCTCCCTTTCCTGATGTCCATCTCGTAATCAGCATGATCTTTATTATTGACGCTTTTACTGTATTTGCTGGTGCTCTACGTTTATAGTTCTGTAAAGCACACTACCGAAAAAAATTAGTTCAAGGTATTTGTTATACATTTGGTGTATTATGTATGTGAATTCTTATCCCTTTCTTCGACAAAACATATAAAGAGAATTGAAGTGCAGGTTTGAAGAGGACATAATATAGTGTACGATCTAGCGAGTAAAATGGTGAATTGTGTCTGGGGGGATAAATGAGGGTTTCTTGAAGAAGACAGGTTATTCTCTCTCTCTCTCTCTCTCTCTCTCTCTCTCTCTCTCTCTCTCTCTCTCTCTCTCTGATATCCAATATCCTGTCACTTATGACTTATACTATTCGTTTTTCTCTGGCATAGCCTCCTCTTCCTATCTCTCTTGAGTTTCCATCAACACGGTAATATTATCCTTAAGGAATTTTCGTGTGATGGTTTTATAGTATCGTCATGCTTGTTGTTTAGAAGTTTTAATTCCCTCAGTTGTTTAATTTTAAAGGCGTAATTTATATTTTTTTTACTTGATTTTTTTAATGTATGCCAAAAGTCGAAAAGCAGTTTAAGAGATATCTGGTTGAAATTCGAGATTTTTGATTAACATTCTGGAAGGGGATAAACAAAAAAATCACAGAAGTATTAGCATTTAAATACTTTATCGATTAGCCATAGAGGACACCCAGTTGCAGAAAGAGTACAGAGCTTCAAAATTCCTTCTCGCCAGAGACCTAGGAAGTTTAGATTTTTATAAATTTGTTTGTGATGTTTGTCTTTCCTATGAGTATTAATAATGCTAAGTAAAGGGTCGTGTGTCCTTCTTTAAATCTTAGCATTTCTCGATAAAGAAAAAAAAAAAAAAAAAAAGCTTTACATACGGATACACCGGCAAGAAGATACTAAACTATAATGCCTTTTAGAGGGATAAATGGGACTTTCTATAAGGCAAGATATTCCTCCTCACCTCTCTCTCTCTCTCTCTCTCTCTCTCTCTCTCTCTCTCTCTCTCTCTCTCTCTCTCTCTCTCTCGTATCCAATTTCCCGTCATTTACAGCTTCTATATCTCTCTCCCTCCCCCTCCTCATCCTTCTTACTCAAGCCAGGTCTCTATCAACGCAGAAAACTAGATTTTGCTTATGGAATTTTCAGGGGGAAATTGACCTTTTATATAGAAATATATTTTTTTTCTGGAAAACTTGGGTCTACTCTGACTTCCGATACCTATTGCGTTCAGTAAGGATAAACTGTGCTCATTACAGGAAAATGTATATGTTTGTACACGTTGACAGGTGTGATCAAACACAAGGTGTTCACGAATATATGTTTTTAGAGGGTTAAATATATATTATATATAAATATATTATATATATATGAATATGTATAATATATTATATATATATGTATATGTATAATATATAATATATATATATATATATATTATATATATATATATATATAGAGAGAGAGAGAGAGAGAGAGAGAGAGAGAGAGAGAGAGAGAGAAGAGAGAGAGAGAGAGAGAGAGAGAGAGAGAAGTAATAGCTATTTTTTGTAAAGAGGTCGTTAAAATGATGTTTCCAAAATGTTCTAGTGAAAAAGAGAAAGAGTTAATGTTTTCATGATGAGGTTTTTTAGTCGAGAGAAGAAAATTAAATATACGACTTCAGAGTGCAAATCTCTATCTCTATATATCTATACATACATATAGTATATATTTATATATTATATATATATATATATATATATATATATATATATATATATATATATAATAATTATATATTATATATTGTATATATATATTTTATATATATATATATATATATATATATATATATATATGTATATAATATATATATATATATATATATATATATATATATATATATATATATATATATAGTATATATATATAATATATATATATATATATATATATATATATATATATATATATATATATATATATCTATATATATATTTAGATATACATACATAGATGTGTTTGTATATTATAATCAGTAACTAAGGTAATTTTTGGATGGAGCTTAACTATCTCAATGTTAAATAATGTAAAGCAGTAGATATTTGATATGATGTTTATTTGGAAAATCAAGCCAGATATAAATATATAATACTATGCGTTGGTAATCACGCTGGTCATAGATACGAACGAATTGTCGATGCCTTTGCAATCAAGCTGATGTTTAGAAAAAGCCTATATGTAATCACGCTGATTATGAATACGATGTTATATAAAAGTAATTCCCCTAATTTGTGTGCGCGATTAGGTGCCTTTATAACCGAGATAATTACATCCTGACGTCAATTAGGCCATACGTTGCAAGCATTGGCTATCCCTTCCCCCCCTTTTTTTAACTAAACGCCTGTGCGGATGATGTGTTTAGATAAAATATTTTAGCTGAGTGATATATGTTTAGATTTTTAGATATTTGAGGCTTTTTAAAATTTTATCTGGTTAGTGTTCGTTGATGATCTTGTCTTTTTTCGAAAGTTTGGAAATTCAATTGTTATATTTGCGAAGGGTTTAGGTCATTGATGTGTTTATAAGGTGAGTTTAGGAATATATGTTTAGAACTTTGTTCATTGATGTTTTTATGAAACCGGTTTTTTTCCCCTTCATTTCGGCGGTTTTTTGGGGGGGAGCAAATTCTTGCTTGAAATGTTTGGTTTTGTGACCACTTTTTAATTTTTTTTATCCACGTATTTCATGTTTTATACTAAGTGGAATTTTATGGTATCATGTAAAGTATGTTTATTGTAATTTTTCATGGGTGAGTTTTCGTTTAGTCATATTATTTTTCGCGGCTTTTTATTGGTATAACGTATGTTTTAAGCATATGTTTTATTTGATGAAATACTCTATATTTTTCATGGGAAATTATTATTTTCTGTCCAGGTCTGTGATGTTTTATTTAATGTGGTTAATTTATGTTTTCTTTCTGGGAATTGGTATTATCAGATGTAATTATGCAGTGAATGAAGTTATTTTCGTTACGTAGAAGAAACCCGTCAAAGAATAATATTCAATTTTAGACTTTCTTTGAAATTTGTTTGAGTGAAGATAAAGATCTAAACTCTGTAAAAGAGAGAGAGAGAGAGAGAGAGAGAGAGAGAGAGAGAGAGAGAGAGAGAGAGAGAGATTAGGATATCTTTATTGAGTCATCGCTTGACTGCTATTAAGATTCGTGCAAAATCAATGTATAACACTGTTGTATAGAAGAATTGTAATTTATCGTTACTCAGTCTGCACGCATCGTTTTATTAATATTGCAAGTAATTACAGACAGTAAAATAATTAGAGTACGTGTATTCTCGACAGTGCGGGTGAGAAATAGAAGAGGAATACAGCAAAACCCAAAGACGTTTAACTACAACTTTGCAGTTGAAGATTGACCAACGGCTTCCTTAGACTTAAATATCAAATGGCTTCATCTCTCCACTTCCAGTGAGATGCGACCACCTGTGTATTTCCCCCCTCTCCTTAATACTGGATTATGAGGGAATATCATTTCCACTTATCGTAGCCGAAAACGCAAATTCATGTACACCCTTAAACATAAAATAAACGTTTCCACACTGGAGTAAGGAGTTTTTTTTTTTTTTTTTTTTTTTTTTTTTTTTTTTTTTTTTTTTTTTTTTTTTTTTTCTTATTAGTAGAATCTAACGTTTGGCAGCCCACAAATATATATATATATATATATATATATATATATATATATAGATATATATATATACATATATATATTATATGATATAAATATATATATAGTAAGATAAAGTCGACATATATTAAAACATTGTTCAAGAGCGAAGTCTGAGAGAGAGAGAGGAGAGAGAGAGAGAGTAGAGAGAGAGAGAGAGAGAGAGAGAGAGAGGGGACTAGTAACGCTATCCCACACATGCTGCAATAAAAACTAGAACGTTTGAATTTTTTATATTTTTTCTATACTGCAATGCTCTATTGACAGTGCAGTTTAGAGTATTATTTTTTTTATATATATAGATTCCAAAGATGGAAGCGAATTAGATTTCTGGAATTTTCAAGCTAAATGTTAAGGGACAAAACCAAGAATTTATTTGAGGCTGACTGCTACAGGTTCGAGGAATTTGAAGCAAAAAAAAAAAAAACATATATATATATATATATATATATATATATATATATATATATATATATACGTATATATAGTAACTGGACCAGACTTAGACATGATTATGATTACTAATCTAAAAAATCATAATCCATGGCTCTGATTACGTAATCATATTCAAATTATAACAAATAATTAAATCGTGTAATCATTATTAGATCATAATAAAAAACATTACTCTGCAGCGGTAATCATAATCAAATCATAATCATATTTTTATTGACAATAATCAATTATTAAAATGTGATTATTGTGATTATTTATCTGTAATTTCCATGAAGCTCTTCACTTTCAAGTCAAAGTATGAATTGGACTGGCTGATAACTTACGGTATAGGAAAAAAAAAAGACTAATGCAACGCTAAATATTTAGTAGCACAATAAGCAGATTAATATTTTAAAATAAGAAGTAGAAATGTAGATGGTGAACAAATTGATCGTGGAAATCAGAAAACCACAACGAAAACTGTATGGATTACTTAATAATAATAATAATAATAATAATAATAATAATAATAATAATAGAGTTATTGATATAGAGTTATTGATTATCTCTTTAAACATCATGAAACTATAAAAAAATTATAAAAATAAGGAAATATCAAGAATACCCTGAAAACCAAAAACGGATTCCATACAAATTAAATTGAATAAAACGTCTGTTTAAACAGAATATAATACAATAGATAATAATAAGTGGACGAGTGCTGGCCGAATGCCTTTCATATTCACGAGCAAAGGTCACTTGCGTCTGACATTTGAATTGGCCTTATGACTTTTCTCAGCTGGCCGCGTTCATAACAGTAATATGATCATAATTGTGGATGCGAATTTCTAATTGCCAACATTCATTTTGTTATTATGGCATTATAGTTTAATGAGACCACTAAGTTACGTTTCATGATTCATAGAAGTGAAGCTGAGTGGGAAGTGAACGAAGGAAAAGCTATTGATAACGGTAGGGATGAAAATGGGGATTTTGATGATTGCAAATTAGACAGTTTTTATTTGCCAAAGATAATTACTAGTGAATTTGTTAATGAGGATTTTGATAAAGGCAGAACTGAGCTATGATGATTAGTATTCAAAGGCAAGTAAACTGCAATATTACCGTCAATGATGACTATGTTTACTACTGGCCAATATTTAGTAATTAAGATCGCGAACAAATACAAGAATAACTATTAAGAAAGTACGAAAAATTAATATCGTTGATAGGATGGAAACTATGTACACAAATAATAGTATTACTAATGACGATGAATGCAAATACCAACAAGTTCCTATGATCAAAGGCTTAACGATCCGATCGCCACCGAAGGTTGTAGCCAAATGCATCAGATTCGTGGGTTTTTGCCCCGCGCTGACATTTAGAGTCTTTGTTGATCATTCTTGCTTTTTTTTTTTTTAGCATCGAGAATTCATCGTTTAAAATAAGAGGAGTGAGAAGGTTTATCTCTCTTTCTTTCTTTACTTCTCTCGAAGGGTAATCAGAAGAGATGGTCACTTCTCTGCCAGTTTATTCCACTACTCTCTCTCTCTCTCTCTCTCTCTCTCTCTCTCTCTCTCTCTCTCTCTCTCTCTCTCTCTCTCTCTAGACCTATAGTAATAACAAATAAACGACTTGTATACTTAATTGAACGTATGTGGTGTGTGTGTGTGCATTTATACATCGAGCTACAAATGTCCTTTAAGATCTAATTCGCTCTACCTCGGAATTGGTATATTTTCATATGTTAACCGAAGGGGAATTTTTTAGTCGATAAGAAATTTGTCGACTCACGGGCGCGGACCACCAGATAAACAAATTCAAGATGCGATGCACAGTGAAGCATTCTAGACCCCATACAGCTACCGCTTCACTCGTACGTCCAGAATTTGTTGGTTCGATGGTTTGCGCCCGTGAGCCGACGAATTTCTTATCGACTAAAAAATTCCCCTTTGGTTAACATATATGGAAATATACTAATTCTAAGGTAGAGCGTATTAGATGTTAAAGGACATTGTAGCTCGATGTATGTATATGAATCACGGTAATGTGATATGACTCATAGATATACATATATAATATGTAATCATTGTTAGAGAGAAAGATAGAATATTCATGGTCACTATTACCAGGTATGTGTGTATTTTGATAAAGCTACGATGACCACTTAATTTTTCAAATATTCACACTTATTTTGATACTTGTCACTGCAAGCCTGTATCGGAGCGGAAGATAAACGAAGAAACTTTCACCTTCCGTAGCAGAATCCAAACCAACTCACGAGAAGTTCCAGCGAGAGTCAAAAAGCAGACATATGTTTGGTTCATCTCATGCTTTACACGCGTAGCTGTATGGAATTCCGACACATTTTTCTAGAGCCAACTAATAAACAAAGTAAACCATCGCGTCTTTGCGTTTGTAGCAATTAATGCTCATGTGTGTGTGGTGTGTGTGTGTGTGTATATATATATATATATATATATAGTATATATATATATATATATATGTGTGTGTGTTGTGTGTGTGTGTGTGTGTGTGTGTTTATAATCACTTTAGTACGTGATTCATTTACACACATATCCACAGGTGAAAATAAGAGGCGAAGAGCTTCCTGGAAATAAAGTCGAAACCGTCAGGACCTCTTTACTTTTCACCTGTGGATAGTGTGACATATATACGCATGAAGCTGCAATGTCCTTTAATATTTAATTCACTCTACCTCTGAAAATATATTTTCATATATGTTAATGAGTATATATATATATATATATAATATATATATATATATATATATATATATATATATATATATATATATATATATTGTGAATGAGAGTACATACAAATATAATTAGATAACCAGAACAAATATTACTAGTACTGATATTGCCGCTACTACTACTGTTACCACTATTACCTTGTTTTCCTATATTCTGATTGATTTCTGGGAACAAGTAGCTAATGTGCTTCTTTTATTTTATAGAAGATATATTGATTACTCCTGACTATCGTCTCTTTACCTTATATTAATTAACATAGAATTATGTAACCATTGAGTAGCATCCGTTTAACAAATGCAAAATATAGATATGTTCATATTGTTTGTTTTTATGTACATTTCGTATATGTTAAAGAGAGGTTTGACACTGGTTACAAAGTCCCATGTTAACTGATATACCTTTGAGATACACATTAGGAAACAGAAAGAAAAAAAAGAATAGAAAGAGGCACGTCATTGGTTATTCATAGGCACAGATCAGAATCCAAGTAAATAAAAGAAAGGAAGAGAAAAGACACACACGCAGAGAAAAGGCAAATCTATAAAAATTGGGGATTGGAAAACTTCATAACTTGCAGGTCCAACCTTTAATGTCAACGCAATTCCAAACCGAGTTTCCGCTGGGAAAATTGCTCTCGGGACTTTCTTTGCGCCTCAGAGGTCGCACTTTGGCATGCAAATATTTATTTGCATTTTGTGCCAGGCACTTAATATTTCTTTTCGGCGTCAGATTTCCATCTTTTTTTTTATTTTTTTATTTACGATACCAACTTTTTTTTATTTTATTTTATTTTTTTCACGTTCGACTTTGCTCTGCGACGACGTAGCCGGTGGAGAGTATAGCGCGTGTGTATGCGTGTGTGTGTGTGTGTTTTAGTGAGTGTGGGTGTATTTTATTAACAAAATTTATGTCTGCATTACTTCCAGCCATCTGTTTTCTCTCTCTCTCTCTCTCTCTCTCTCTCTCTCTCTCTCTCTCTCTCTCTCTCTCTCTCTCTCTCTCTCTCTCCATAACGAACCCCTTTTTTTCATCATTTTTAATTTTTCATGCTCATAAACGTGACGCATAAGTAACCTACAGTGGTTTCTTGAATAATCATATTCATTCATTTAAAATTCTTTATAGTTCTTTATTGTTTGTTAACCACAAAATAAAATTGATAAATAAATTCCTTCATGCTAAATAGTATGCCTCTTAGTCATCTTTAGGTGGTTTGTGATTATTTACTCGCAGTTTCTTGAGTTACTTCATTTTTCTCGTTTTACGAGATGTGATATATTTTTCTCCTATAATGTCTGTCAATTCTAGACGACGCTTGTGTGACCGTGACCCGGGGTCATCTCTTGGGGCTTTTGGAGCAAGTGAGCGAGGCTCTCTGGCTGAAGGAAGGGGATTGCTCCGGGTTTACATCGGCCTTTGGAGGATTTAGCGGTGGGATTTCTCCATCAAGAGGATAGATGGAAATACGTTTTAGACACACACACACACACACACACACACACACACACACACATATATATATATAGATATATATATATATATATATATATATATATATACGTATTATATATATATATTTATATTTATATTATATATATATAACTATATATATATATATATATATATATATATATATATAGATATATATATATAATATTCATCAGCACACAATCGCGTGCGGAACAGAGATCGATAAGTTTCTGACGACTCGCCTCCGGATCGAACCCAGGTCTCTCAGTTGGAAGGCAAGGAAGGATCTTTTATCTCCGTGGTTCAGTTGGTAGCGACCGTGCCTTTCAGTTGTAAGACTTGGATACGAGCCCGTTGTGAGTCAGAAATGTATATATAGGTTATATATGTTTATCTATGTATATATATTATTTGTATATCTTTGTGTGTATGATGTGTGAAAATGTTACCATGTGCGCATAGAATCATAGAGCAAGTGGACGCAATATTAGCTTGATTGTTAAAACATAAAAAACATCACGGCCTACTTATTACCCAGGACAAAACGAACGAAGGGTTAAAAAATATGTTTCTTTGGGGTATAAGCCTCATAAATTCATTTTTGCAACTAAAGCATTTGCATTTCTGAGGGCCCTTTGATTTTAGTTTATCTGATTTTGTAATGTTTATCACGAAATCGATATCCGGGATTTTTCCTCATAATATGCGGTCTACAATGAATTATTTGCGTTTATCCGAACCTAATGTAATCCATCTGTCACGCAAGACTAATTTTCTCTTTCTTTTTCTGTGGTTATAATGAAAGTTACTCATGATCAATTAATCAAACATCAAAAATTTTATGTTTTTCAGGCACAACAAGTCTCTCTCTCTCTCTCTCTCTCTCTCTCTCTCATATTTTTAATGGGCAGTCCATGATAATAATGCAGAAAATGATAAGCCTGTGTCGCTATGAGTGTACAAAAATATTGTTGAAATCAAGGTGCTTTTTACTGCTATTATAGTAATCCACATTATTCTCTCTCTCTTTCTCTCTCTCTCTCTCTCTCTGAGGCACTCATGAACGTGACCCAGGGTCAGCTGTGGGAGCTTTTAAAGTAAGTAGAGCGAGGCTTTAGCTCCAGGAGAGGGATTACGTAGGGTTTGCATCGGTCTTTTGGGGGATTAGATACAGGACAATGTTGTCAAGATTAAATCCATCAGAAAAAGAGTGAAAAAGATGCGACTTATTTTTGTTTCAATTTAGCGATTTTTTTTTATATTCGTAATTACGTGTGTGTGTATATACCTAATATATATAGATATATATATATATATATATTGTATATATATATAGTAATATATTATAAACACAACACACATATATATATATATATATATGTGTGTGTGTGTGTGTGTGTGTGTGTTTATGTATGTGTGTGTGTGTGTGTGTTCCAAACCTAACTCGGAAATGCATTGAGCACATTCAGCCAAACTTGGAATACATATGACTTACTATCCGGGAAAGAATACTTGGGGGCGCGAGGTGGGGGGGAGGCGGTAAGACATCATTGCCACCAAAATGGGGTGGGGGTGGGAATAATCGACAACGAAAGACATTAGTGTCTAATCCATAGTTTTTGAGGTCGCTGAGATGAATAGTGACACTTCCGATGCCCTGGAGGTGGGGTGAAAAGGTGTGAAATATAAGATATCAGAAATGCTGGGCAATGTAATTAAAGCTGCTATATTAACAGAAGAGAGAGAGAGAGAGAGAGAGAGAGAGAGAGAGAGAGAGAGAGAGAGTGCTTGTCGGTTGTTATTCAGTTTTCCCAGGCAGCACCAGGTTGGTCAGCTAGTGTATATATGTGTGTGTTAGTGTTTACAGCCTCGTGCATTCGATTTATTTATATATGTATCTGTATATATATGTGTGTTTGTGTGTATATGTATGTATGTATTTGAATGAAGACGGGAAATTCCATGGCTTTTTTTTTTTCCTCCAAAAAATTGATCAAGGATCAAGACGAGTAGTAGTATTATAAGAGAGAGAGAGAGAGAGAGAGAGAGAGAGAGAGAGAGAGAGAGAGAGATAATATCTCCATCCTTCAGTGGAGGTGCCATTATGTCGAGTCCAGGTGGACTATTTATCAAGCCAGTCGAAACGAATGTCTGAAAGGTTTGATAATAAAACTCGGGAGTGGCTGAATGTTTGTAGCCGACGGACCAGGACCAAAATAAAAACTGAAATTGCTTCTTAACCTTCTTTCCCATTGGACCCAATCGCCAAAACTCTGGCTCTAAAATTGTCAAAAATTAAGGCTTCAACAGTTATAAAAAACAATATGGTTCCGTCGAGCAATACTGCTCATGTTGTCTGTCTAAGTAAAAAAAAATAAAAGAGAAGTTAGGACTGTTGCGATATGAACTGGTGCTCTAATAAGAATCAGCTGATTAAAATTGCAATGATTTACTGTATGCTAACTCTCTCTCTCTCTCTCTCTCTCTCTCTCTCTCTCTCTCTCTCTCTCTCTCTCTGAAAACAAGGACTTTTGTTATCTAGTACAGTAACTTATTTCTAATTTACATGGAGGCTTAGATAAATTGTTCACTTATTCGACGTATTTGTTCGGGAGTAGACATGTTATTCGCTCACTCTTCTTACTTTCAAATAGACAAATAGGTATACCCACCAATTTTTATGTAGACTCGTCAAGTAATGAAATATTTGTCCGTTTCTTGAGTAACCACTTATTTAGAGAGTTCAGACTTTTTCGCTTGTCATGCTCTCGTATTAAGTGAGTGCATATTTATCACTAAATCATTTGTTTTTATCGGGATGAAGAAGATTATACACTTAATCATCGTATTGTCACTTCCGTCTGTCGAAGTTGGAAGTATGTTACGTGTACCAGTGTTTGTGCGTGAGTGTGTTCATGTGGCTTTCAGCAGGATATCCCAAGAACGGATGAACAGATGTTTGGTGAACCTTTGCAAGTGTATTCGATAGGCAACTTTAACCACCCCATTAGGGGAAAAAAGTATTAAGTAACTAATTACTGATTTACTGGAAAACTGACTTGTCATATCGGTAAATAATAACGATAGTTCCCAAATAGCGAAGTTTACCAAGTTTTGCTTTTGAAGATCAAGCGTCAAAGTGCGGTTCAAGGTCACTGTTAAACTTCACACTTACTGGTTATAGCAAGGGACTTGGGGAACTTGAAGAAGAAATGTTCTATACAGAATATTCTTCATATCTTTATTGAACGTCAGCCGATTAATTGACTTACATATCGCGCCTTCTAAGGGATTCAAGATGTTTTTTGTTATTTATTCTCTCTTTATTCTAGATCAAGTGATGGGTTACTTGTATCGAGTGAGAGCTCATCTCGTATTGAAACGGTAATCCTTAACTGTTTCTTGCTCGGTTAGAAGCGCAATCATCCGTACACAACAATTTCCTGTATTGAATTGTGGTCCACCGGTAGCCGCAGTTCTTGTGTTGTGCGTTGTTCTTGGCTCCTTCGCCGAAGCTGATGCAAATACTTCGTTTTATAAATCGCCTTCTTATTTAGCTATAGCATACTAAGACGTATATTTGTATGATATCATGGAAACCGTATTTGATCAAGAAAAATCGTGTATGTCAAGTTTTCATGCCGTTATTATTGAAACGCCTGAATGGAATTCGGTATCAACAACCCCCCGCCCCCCCTCTGACCGCTGGCTCAGAACGGATCTCTGTCCAAGGCTGCGCTCAAATAGTGGCAGGCAGATGTCGCCTTTATTGGAGAACGCAGTAAGACCTCGTTTACATTGATAAGTAGTAAGCTGTATTTAAATTGAGGACCGGTGACTTTTTGATCTCACAGTGAGTCAGAAAAATCTAAATAGCTTTGTTGTTGTGTATTCGCTGCTGTGCTGGGCACATTTTGGGTTCGCTGTTAAAAATATGTAAAATGAAGGAATGATTTCGAAATTATAGGTATTGGGGACTCAGATGACGGTGCTTAATGGGACTTCAAGTTTTTCCGACAAGTAAGACCATTTATCCTGCTCTCTTGTATATTTGTTCGCGAAATGCTTCTAAAATTATTTGTGGGTTTCTCTGAAATTGTTCTGAGAGGTGAAGTAGGAGTCAAGGAAGAATCGAATGGGTTTTGTCTCAGAAGTGCTTCTTTATTTTCTTTCTTTCTTTATTTTAGTCTTCCATTTTTCCTCTATTTGAAAGGATACGAGAAGTGCTTCTTTATTTTCTTCCTTTATTTTAGTCTTTCTTCCGTTTTTCCTCTCTTTATTTGAAAGGATACGGCCCGTCGGCTGAGGTGAGATTTCTCTTGAGTGCTTTCTGATTTGAATATTATTAGTTCAAGTTCAACGCTTATTGCCGCATCTATTGATTGATCTTCTGGCATGCATACAGACCCTAAATATACGGTATACGCTAACTGCAGCTAATCCTACGGTTATCATACCATGAAGATTGGAGTTTATAATCTAGAGATGACATTATGCAATATTCGTTAGATTGCACGCTGGACTTTTACAATATTTTTGGTAAAAAACGGATCTATATTTACATTTCAAAATTATAAATATTTACATGGAAAAAAATACTTTATATAAATTTTTCGTAAGTAATATAATTTATTACTTTTCGTAATTGTTTGTAAGTGCTCTAAGCCGCAATTTGCAAATAGAAAGGTGACCCTTAGGTGAAGTGTGTTTTCAAATGTGTTTATTTTGCAGTTGCCGTTTTGTGGTAATGAAAATATAGTGTTGATTGTTAACTCATCTAAAGATTCGCTGAGTGAATTTATTATTATGTAAATGATTTCAATGCCGTTATTTATCGAACTGTTGTAGTTAATGAGAATGGTGATATGTTTCTATAACCTTAAACTAAAAGAAATGGCAATACTCATTCATTCTGTCCATGCATCCATCCTAAGTATTTCCATACCCTCTCTCTCTCTCTCTCTCTCTCTCTCTCTCTCGTTCTCATCATCTCTCCTTCATCTCTCTCTGCTCTCCTCTCTCTCATCTAAAGGTATTAAATTTTGTTTGAAGACAATTTATTTGCCAAATCAAATGTATATATATATATATATATATATATATATATATATATATATATATATATATATGGATGTAAAAGAGAAGTTTTTCCTATGTCATATATATGAATATAAAAGGACTTTTATTGCAATGAATTAACAGTCCACCTCTCTCTCTCTCTCTCTCTCTCTCTCTCTCTCTCTCTCTCTCTCTCTCTCTCTCTCTCTCTCTCTCTCTCTCTCCAAATCCTCCTCATTTACATGAAAAAGCGTAGCAGGAATACACGGAAAGGAAGAAGGATTTGGGCCCCTTTTGCGCGTAAGCTGGCAAAGGAAGATTAATCGCCGATACTCTCTACAGAATAATATATATACCTGGTCTTCTGTGCCTATGAACTTTTTTTTTTTTTATGGGTTGGGGGTTTTATGGGTCTCTGTATTTGTTCATTGGATTGATTTCTAGGATTATGTGTGTTTGTGTGTTTTTCCATTGTTATGTTTATGGGTCGCAGTTGGCGTCGGTGAAAAATAGGTAGCTTGACTTTTGTTTGTGGGAGGTTGAGAATTCTCTATGTGATTGATTTGTTTATTTTTGTGGGTTGCTTTTATATGCAGTATTTGATCGCCGGAGAGGTTTTTTTTTTAAGGTTTGTTTACGCGTGTATGTGTGTGTGTTTTACTGTGGAAATCACTCCAGTCTTACTTAGTTTGTTGAATTTTTTTTTCTTTTTCTCGGTTCGTTATTAACTTTTATTGAAGTTACTTTCTTGTTCCCTTTTACACTTTCCTCTTTCCTATTAGTCGTTATTTACCAACAAATATCTTTGCCTACATGATACCTCTCTCTCTCTCTCTCTCTCTCTCTCTCTCTCTCTCTCTCTCTCTCTCTCTGTCTGCGCCATCCCCTTCAGATTTTTCCTCCTCCTCCTCTCCCCCCCCCCCCTTCCTCTTCCTTCTCATCTCGACCCAGAATTCCTTTCGTCCTTTACTCGAGTCCTCCACCCATTTCCTCCGTCATCTCCTCCTCCAGCGGGAGATACGCCTTCGAAGGCTTTTGGCTCCGTCGTGATTTCACTCTCTACTTACTTAGTCGGCGCTTTGGACCTCAATGTGACTCATTGCCTTTGGTCGTAGACCACTTAAGATCGTTGGGAACTTCAGGGAGCCTGGAATTTTTCTTTGCTCTCTCTCTCTCTCTCTCTCTCTCTCTCTCTCTCTCTCTGCAGAGGCCCTTTGATCGACGTAATTACCGTCGATAGATCACCGTGGCACCGTGAAGGTAATTGCTATGCGACTGTGTGTAATTAGATAGGAACGCCTTCGTTGGAGCCATACTGCTGTGGTTGACCTCAAGGATGCTGTTGTTTGCGGTGGTGGTGGATGGGGGGGGGGGGGGGGCCGCTTTCCCTCCTCTTGAACTTGAGGTTTTAATATGTAGCCGTCATTAGTTTGATGGCTTAATTGTTTCAAATAGTTTATGCGTATGTGTGTGTGTATATAAATAATATGAATAACTTGATCACGAAATATATAACACTTGATGCTATGTATAAATATAGGTAATGCCACGGAGGAAAATGAAGAGCGAGAACTGCTTTTAAAAGGGTCGTTAAGATCGAAAGATCTCGGTAGTTCTCGTTTTTCATTTTCTCCGTGGTATTGCCTATATATATATATATATATATATATATATATATATATATATATATATATATATATATATATATATATATATATAGTATATATATATATATATATATATATATGTATATGTATATATATATATATATATTGTATATATATATATATATATATATATATATATATATATATATATATATATATATATATAATTTTACTATATTACACTTGGGTGCACAAAAAATTTCTTAGTGTATATATATATATATATATATATATATATATATAATATATAGATATATATATATATATATATAAATGTGTGTATGTGAAATCTTGTATACCTATGTCCATATATTTTTTTCGAGTAATTGCTCCTAGTCAGTTGCAAATTGGCCCACGAGCAACTTATTACAAAATATTTCCTGCGGTGCATTACAGTTTGTTAGATTGATTCCTTCCAAGGCAAAGTGCTAAAGCAATGATGTTCAAACACTTTCGCTTTCCTTGAAGTCGGATGGCAACTATTGCAGAAAGAACTAGTAATATACAAATCGGAAAGTCTGAAAATGCTTAAAAGTTTAATAAAAAAGTGAAAAGGCTAGATAAAAAAGACTAATTACAACAACATAAAAGATTAAAAAGAACGATTATTCAATTTGTCCAGTGCAGTTGGACAACTTTTTTCGTCGTTTTTTGCTATTTATTTTCTATTTAAGCCTCATATCTCGCAAAAGGGCAGCATTTATTCCATCATTATTCAGGGGCCACTGACTTGAAATTCAAGCTTCCAAAGGCTATGATGATCATTATAAGAAAGACGTAACAGAAGTTAATGTGAATTACAGAAAGAATAGATAATATATTGAAAAAATATTTATTAACAAATAAATGATAAATAGATGAAAATGCAAGTAAATTATTAGAATACAAGGATAATTGTTTTAGGGTAGTGATGTAATGCATCTTCGCTTGAACTTATATATAAATGACGCATATCCCCAATAATTTTGTCTAGGTGTTGTGCTCGTGTCTCTTTCCGTTTTTAAACTTATTTAATAGAGACTTGGTTTAATGGAGACTGATATATCTTCCCTTTCTGCCATAGAGACGACCCACCAAAATTTGGAGGTAATTGCGATTTTGAAATATTATTTATAAAAGATCAAAAGAGTTAAGATATAAAATATAGTAAACACTTTCAAACGAAATAAAACTTTTCGCTTTCATTCAATCCTGTGTTGTTAACTCTCCATGAATAATTCAGTGACATGATATACGTTTTGAGGATATATTCGTATCTGTTGCACAGCATAGTAGAAAAACATTTCATATTCGGCATGAAACCGGTAATGTTATATTATTCTGAATACGCCTCTCCATTACGAGCACTTTTGGGTTATCTTAGGCAAACGCTGATCATTCAGCAGTGTGTTTATATATGTACATATATATATTTGTATTAAGCTACAAATGTCCTATAATATCCAGTTCGCTGAAGTCCTGATTTCTCTTCTGTGCGCTGGTTCGAATCCACGAGAGGACGGATTATTATCAACTAAAAAGAATTCGCCTTCTGTTAACATATATAAAAATATGTTAATTCCGAGGTAGAGCGATTTGGATATTAAAGGACATTTGTAACTTAACGCTTATATATGAATCATGGTGATGTGATAAAAAGTAAATATTTATGTGTGTGTGTATATATATCTATAGACATATACATATATATATATATATATTTAAATATTCATACCTATATATGTAGTTATATATGTACATTTAAATACACACACTACATACACACATACATATATATATATATATATATATATATATATATATATATATATATATATATATATGTGTGTGTGTGTGTGTGTGTGTGTGTGTGTGTGTGTGTGTGTGTGTCACACACACACACGTGTAGTCGTTTATTGATGTTCCGGTCCTTTTTGACACTGAATGAGCTTTTGTCTTGCCGTGGGATTAATCGTGATTGTTTTTGTTTTCTGAAATCCACACCAAGGTTCTGGGAAGGGACTTGAGTGCCTGATATTTTTTCCCTCAGGACTTTCATTCAACCGAAAATTCAACAAGAAACGTAGAAAAATAAAAATATATATTTATTTATTGCTTTCATATTTTCAGACGGTGTTTCTTGGCAAAGGTTACACTGAACTGAAAGTAACCGAATCATGTCCTTTGTTTGAAAGTAACTTGTATCAGAGAGGCATACGACTTTGTATATATATATATATATATATATATATATATATATATATATATATATATATATATATATATATATATATATATATATATATGTATTGCGTGTGTGTGTGTATAATGTTTCATCAAGGTGGACATCGTTTCCCAAAAAGGTTTGTCCTACGGAAAAGTGTGTTAGTGTCTGCTTCCCTTTGGCTGTGACGAAGCCGCCTCTTCAAAGAGAGCAGCTTAAATTCCTCTATTTTGTTACTGACTTCCTGCAGTACCTTGAAGGTGGTGAGAGATTGGACGCGGTATGAAGTCAAGGAGTTCTCTAGCAAATTCATGAACGTAAAAGAAGAATAAGCAGAGTGGATCTGCCGTCGTTGATAAAAGTGATTCGTGAGGTATATAATCTATTGGAACTTTACATTTTATGGAGGAATCGACAGAATTTATATTTTATGGAGGAATCAACAGAATTCATATCTTATGGAGAATTCAACAGAATTTATATCTCATGGAGGATTTAACAGAATTTACATCTTATGGAGAATTCAACAGAATTTATATTTTATCGAGGATTTTTCAACAGAATTTATATTTTTTTGGAGATTCAACAGAACTTATAATTCATGGAGGATGCAGCAAAATTTAAATTTTATGGAGGATTCAATAGAATCTATATTTCATGGAGGGTTCTTCAACAGAATTTATATTTTCTGGAGGATTCAACAGAGTTTATATTTTCTGGAGGATTCAACAAAATTTATATTTCTTGGAGGATTCAACAGAATTTATATTTTCTGGAGGATTCAGCAGAATTTTTTAATGACTTTGCTAAGAAAAATGTTGGGATTGCTTAGGTTCAGCAGACTTTATATTTGATGTAGTATTCAATGGAATTTTGAATTAACATTTTGGGAAAATATTTGTAGCTGTGGATTGTTCAGGTTTCGTAATGTTTTGTTGATAATGGTAGACGACCATTATATAGGCAGTTATGTACAAGTATTTTCACTTAATTATTTCTCATGTTTCCTTTAATTCTTCGGTTTTTTTATTCATATTTTTGTGAGTTCAATATTTTCTAGATACCTTTAAGAGTTCACAATCCACGTGAATTTCGATTTTTAACCTCTAAGAATTCACATTCCACGTGAATTTCGCTTTCCAAGTATTCAACTGCCAGGTTTGCTAGCTCTTGAGAAGAAATTTGCAGTTTGGTGTTAACCCAACATTACGTTAAGAAATTAGATCCCTGGCTCATACTATAACAGATATGAATTTATGGAATTATGGTCGGTAGGTTCCCAGGTTTTAGAGTCCGGAGGGTGGGTGGGGGGGGGGGGGGGGGGGCGTGTGTATGGTGGTTACATAATTTCTGTGATTTATAAATTAAGGTTTGCATGAATTACGAGTCACGGGGAAGAGTTTAATCACGGTTGAACTGATAAGTAAAGCATGTTTTCAATCACATGAGAGACTTATTATGTATATTACCTACTAAATTCGTCTTGCAAGACTACTTCGGTAGTTCTTGTAAAGTTGGTTTTTGAGTTCTAAAGTATATTTGAAGATTTTCGTTTTTTGAATTTTTTTTTAAGTACCCTGTAAAATATATGACACCCTTCATACTACTACCTTTGTTTTTGACTTTGTTACTTTTGTTGTAAAAATGCTCAGAATTTAATGAGAGAATTAGAGAATCGGAAGGAAAATGGAAACTTTCTCTCAAGTTCTTTTGGACCACCGCACTGCGTCTCAGTTGGTTGACCTCTATATTGCTGTAAATATTTTGTACAGCTTTGGTGTAACTTGAGACACTCGCCGGAGGGCGGTTGCAATTAGAGGCACTTGCCTCTGCACATAAAGTTTTGCCCACTTTGGGTGCTGCCACGGGGGTTGTGCACTTGTGCTGTAATACAGCGGTAGCGTAACTATTAGCAGTGGGATGGCGTGACTCGGCCTCGTCGTGGCTGAAGTTGACGAGCGGCGGAAACTTCAGATTTCAACTGACATGCAAGCTGGAAATTTCTCTTCTTCGGGTTTTAGATAGTATTCGGTTGATGTAGGACGATCCGTTTTTGCTTTTCTCTCTCTCTCTCTCTCTCTCTCTCTCTGCGGATATGACCATCATGCGTTGTTTTTCTTTCACCGTCCACTTTTAATTCAGGAATAACATCAATAGCAAACATC
>NC_087217.1:13788763-13816263 GCF_015104395.2 Macrobrachium nipponense
TAAATGGAAGGGATGAAGGAAGGAGATAACAGGGGAAGGGGAAAAATAAAAGGAGGACGATAAAAGCAGATGTAGAGAAGTTTGAGAATTCGTCAGAAATTTCGGACTGGGTGAAAAATCAATCGGGAGATGAAGTTTAAGAGTAAAACGACTCAAGAGCGAAGTTAAAGTAAAAAAAAAAAAAAAAAAAAAAAAAAAAAAAAAAAAAAAAAAAAACAAAAAAAAAAAAAAAAAAAAAAAAAAAAAAAAAAAAAAAAAAAAAAAAAACTGAGCCTAAGCCTTTTATGTGGTAAGATGAGAACACAGTGAACGATGGTTAACAGAGTTGAATTAATCACCATCCTTCTTCCTCTCCATTTATCCCTCTCCTCCGTTCTATTTCCTTCATCCTTTCCGTTTATCCGCCTCTTCCATCCCAATCATTCCACTTATCTTCTTCCTGCACTCTCTCCATTTATCCGTCGCCTTCAACCCCGTATCCATGCCCTCCTTTCATCCCCTACAGTTATCCACCTTCTTTATCACCTCCATTTCTCTCCCCACCTTCCAAGGAGGCTTCCTTTTTCCCACATTTATAGCGACCTAAAACTCCTGCCAAAGGAATGAGGAAAACGATGAAAATAGACTGAATAGATTTTTATATTTGCGTCTGTTTGTGGTTTTTACCTTCGGGAGTATATTTTGTGTTTGTATCTGAGCCTCTTTGCGTTGTCCAATAAGGGTGAATTTTCCCCTTCTTGGCGTCGTCTCTGATGGCGGGGTAAACAGATGATTCTCGCTGTAAAAGTAGCTCCCGCGGGAATATACCTTTTTCAGCACTAATAACTCGTTTATGGAAGAACCTCGTTTGATGTTGGTTATAACCATCTCTCTCTCTCTCTCTCGCTTTGATGTTTTGACGCAGATGATTTCCTTATCTCGGATTCTATCTCATTGATATTGCGATGTTAGATCACTCGAAACTGTCGCTCTGCAGTATAACACTTTTTTTTAACGAAAATTTCAAATTGATAGTTTGCGATTGATTTTACGTCCAAGAATCGAGGATTATGAAAGTAGCACCCAGTAAGTGCAAGCTCCCACCATCTGGTTCAGTATTTACAAGGTAATGGGACCAGGAAGATGCGGTAAGATCTTATGAAGTAATGTGGCAGTTCTGTTCCCCTCATGGGATGTACAGGATATATATATATATATATATATATATATATATATATATATATATATATATATATATATATATATACATATACATATACATATATATATATATATATATATATATATAGATATATATATATATATATACACGTATATAGCCATAATCAGAAGGAGGCCACTCGGCAGAAGTCACGCTAAGTAGATGAAGGAATTTGACATTTTGACAGATTTATTCCGAGGATGCCATAATGTATTGCGAAACGTCGGATTAAATCTGTCAAGATGTCAAGTTCCTGTGTTCCTGCCCGCCTCCATCTACAGATATATATATATATATATATGTATCTATATATATATATATATATTATATATATTGAATTTCTGGACTCACTTCAACATCGAACCACAGTCACTAAGATAAAAGAAAGGCCTGTGTTTCATACCAATTGACTCACACAGGCCACAAAAGAAGTTGTAGCCTAAGTACTTCAGTGCCAGAGGTTTTTCCTTGGCAAGCTGCCGCCTCACTGGTGGGTCGGGAAGTTGGGTAAAATTCGTTGGTATGTTAGGCAGCATTCTGCCCAGGAAAGTCCTTACTTACGGAAATACTAAAGGTTGCACCGCCTTTTATGACTTATGTGGGTCAGTTTGTAGCCCCCTGGCCCTTCATATGAGAAACTAAGGTTCTATCCCGATGTGAGTCAGAAATTTATATATATACTGTGTGTTTGTACCCACTTCGGCTTGAATACTCCTCCACTAACTTGCAGTAAATTACACGCGTTTTGACACGTGGTCAGATGGAAGACTTAGAAATCCACATTAGCGAAATATCCATTATTCCTTTTGCTCTGGTAATGCAAGTCAATTTACGCCTAATCCAGGGAGGAGAGAGAGAGAGAGAGAGAGAGAGAGAGAGAGAGAGAGAGAGAGAGAGAGATGATAAAGTTAAAAGAACCGAGCCAGGCTTTTGCAGTAGTGCCGGAAGCGTTTCTCTCAGGTGCGGGAAAAGTGGTAGTATTTTATTCCCTTGACAAAGCTTTTAGCTTTTTTCTTTTAAGCGTTCAGCTTCTTTTTTAAGCTTTTAGCTTTTGCCTAACGTATTTAAACGCTACCTGAAAGGCGGTTACTTGTGAGTGCAAATGACTTAAATGAGGCCATTTGGCTCTCAAAACGCTTGTTAGAGCCAGTGGAACCCTTATTTCCACTGGCTGTTGTCTTCCTTTTTTTTCCCCACTCCCTCCGTTCCTCCCTGTCTACCTTCCTACCTTCTTATCTTCCTCCCTCACTATTAACCCCTCTCCCCTTCCCCACTCGCCCCCTCCCTCCTCACCTAAGCTCAGAAATAGAAGCAGGATATAATTGAAACAAAAGCCACTTTAATAAGGGAACCGTTTCTTTGTGCCGAGATAAAGTAATAATACATATATCTTTTGTTAGCGTAATCTCCACCAGACATTTGGTTAGGAGGTAGGGGATGGTAACCAACCCCCTTTCCCCACCACCTGGCTCTTCTACCCCTACCCAGTTATTCAAAGTGCCAGCCCAGATGCCACCAGTCAGGAAGGAAATGGGGGCGGGGGGTGGGGGGAGAGAAAGGAGGTGTGTGTGTGTGTGTGTGTGGCGGTAAAGCTCCCCCATTCTTTCCCGGGCTGTCATCGCCAAGCCGCCGAGTTCTTCTGCTTCCCGCGAAGAAATTGCTTTCCCTTTCAATGCGGCTTCCGCAAGCACGCTGCGCGCATTCAAGCAAGCAAGCAAAGCGAGCGATTTGTGGATGTTTGCTTGGAGGTGACTCTAACGAATTGTTATGGCTCTGATTATATCCGGAGGACGGAAATGGGTTCATTTCTTCCATTGAGGGGTCGTTTATCTCGCCTCGAATTGGGCTGTTTGCATCTTCCAGTGAAATGAGTGGTTGCTTCCTTCATTGAATAGCCTTGCAATGCTTTCAATGAATAACCATCTGTTTCTGTCAGCAAAGAGCTATTTGCTCCCATTTAACCGAGTCGTTTTTCCAACAAGAAGCTATTTACGCTTTCCGGCAAGTAGCCATTTATCTCCACAGAATGTACTTCGTGCAACAAACCATTATGACAATACTCTTTCCCAGGGTTGTGGACAAAGAGCTATTTCATTTTTTCCGCAAGGAGCTTTGTACTTCGTCCAGTGGTAAATGGTCATATGGTGCTATTTCACTGCAGTTTTGATAAGGATTTTGGACTGCTCAACTAAAAGTGAAATGAAGAATTCTCGAGCATATAGTACAGTAAGCATCATTTGTAATTATTCAAAATATTGCTATATTCGTATAGAATAAGCGTTAAAGGACATAGATATTTTGTATAAATGAAATTAACTTTGTATTGAAAGAAAAAAGAATATTGACCCTTTTATATAAATGGAAATAACTTTGAATAAAAAAAGATTGAATTTCACAAAATTGGCAAATAAAAAATGCACTCAAACATAAAAAGAGGCCATGAGTATTTCCAATTTTTGTTGTTTCTAACAAATTCCTATTTCTGGGCTAAGGTGACGTTTCAAAGGCAAAGCTTCGGTCGTACAGGTGAGCTGAACTGTCCTGGCCTGCTGGCTTAACCACGTGGCCTTCCTAACCTGGTCTTACCCAGAGCTGGGTTTCAGTTACCCGTGTAGTTACACGCCGCACACTTTTGCTTTTCATTTGATTTTTTCTTATTGTTTTTCCTTCCTTTCAGTCTTGAGCACATAATTATACTATTTATTTTTTTATTTTTCATCTGTTTTGTATCAGTTCAGTTTTCTTCGCCATCTTCCCATTGTCAGTTAGATTAAATTTTATAGAACCTCATTAAGGTAGTTAATTGCCTCCTGGCTTAATCCATAAAAATATATTTACACGAATAATAATAATGATGATAATAATAATAATAATAGAATTGTAAATACAATAGCAAGACGCCGTTTCGTCTGAAATCCGTTCCTGACTATACTCTGTTTTTTTCCATCTGTCCATCCGCCTGGGTTGTTTGCGTATGGTAACACTGCGTCCCGGGCTTTAGATAGTCACATCCAACTTACATTCAACAATAATAACAATATCCTATTTCGAATATTAACAGTGTAATTCGCATACAGTAAATTATTAAAACACTCGTCAGTTGCAAATGTACACCGAGATAACCTTTTATTTACCTAAAACTTACACCTAGCGTAACTATCTAAAGCTAAAGGCCGGGACGCAGTATTACCATACCCAAACACCACTGGCGGGTGGACAGATGGAAAAAATAGAGTATATAACCTCCTCCTTCGGGATTTATTGTAGCAAATCTCGTTCGTCTTTTCATGGCTTTTGTGAGTGGGAACAGCCTGGTGATTCACTGGTTGTACAAATCCTTAAAAAGGGGGAGGGGTCTTTGTTAGTAATAATGATAACAACGGTTGAAGATGCCTATGCACACTGACAAGCCCCCAGACACCTGCGCCCACATATATTTCAAGCCTGTAATTCTGTTCGGTTACATTTCATTCCTTTAAACCTCTTACGAAATGTTATGTAACAGTGATTGTTCCCGTGCATATCGTAGGCTACACCGCGAAGTTACACCTCGCATTCATCATTTTTCTTTAATCGCATGCTAAACTGGCGGCGCAGAATCTTAGGTCAATGGTGCCGTAATATGAAAAGAAAACAGAAGAATTAATTGATCATAATCGTGTGTTCGCTCAGAGCCGATGACTGATTGCACACAAAACTTAATTGCTAACGGATAATCACAAGCAAGTTAAGACTCGATAATCACTGGCCGCTGCCCGACCGTCAGAAAGGGCTGAAAATTATCGTCCTGAAGGTTCCGTTCATTCTTTAATAATCTTTGAATCATTGTAACATTTTAAGTTTTGAAATTTTTTTATTATATAATAATAAGGATTATACAATGCATATCATTTCTAAGTAATGAAATAATTATATATTATCTTGTACGGTCCGTCTAGTTTTTGTCACTGCTGGCTGTCGATCGTCAGTTTTTAGTTAGATGGGGAAAATAATTGAGTTGATACATAATTGAAGTGATACATAATTCGTATGTTTTTATTGATATTTTATGCCTATCAGAAACGATTAGGCTACTGACCACATAGACTTGCAAATCTACCAGATGCTATAACAATCTCTTATATTTAATGTCTTTCCAACTCCATATCACTGTGGAGAACTAGGGAGAGGCTAAAATAGCATATTGATATTGATATTCCAGACGGAAGCTGTAAGCTATTATTTTTTTTAACCTATATTCCACTCTACTCGAAACTATTTTTCGCTAAGCCTTTTTTTATATACACTTTTTTCTTTTTTCTGTGTATTAGTGTAATGTTAAAAAAAGAGAGAGAGAGAAGGAAAAAATATTTGCTACTGGAATAAAGCTTATGTCCTCCATAGGTTACGGCCGCGAGAAATGAAAGCGATAATAGAATAAAAAGAAGAAAGGAGATTCAGTACAACAACAGGCCGAAAGGACAGTAATTTTAGTTCAAATAGAACACACACAGATTGCGTAGAAACAGACGGAAAAGAGAAAGAACACGCCATAAAAGGATTGTGCGGGGAAAAAAAAAAACTTGTTTTATTTAAATGGAAATATCTCTCTCTCTCTCCACTTTTATGTATTTTTGCGAGTGCCTTTCTGATGGGGAAAAATAACACGTTTTCTTGCACTCGGACGATCCTGCAAACGATGGCCGCAAATGCATCAGAGGGCTTAGGTGTTCACTATAGAGAGAGAGAGAGAGAGAGAGAGAGAGAGAGAGAGAGAGAGAGAGAGAGAGAGAGAGAGAGAGAGAGAGAGAGAGATTCTGAGCGCTTTTCATTTTTCGTACAGAGAATGTGTCAACTGTAGGATTGTATATTTTTCATTTTCTTTGAGAGAGAGAGAGAGAGAGAGAGAGAGTTATTTAGCTTTTCCCAGTTTTCGTGCAAAAAATGTGAGTACTGTAGGATTACATATTTTTCATTTTCTTTAAGAGAGAGAGAGAAGAGAGAGAGAGAAGAGAGAATATATTCTCTTCTGTTACTCTTTTTATGAAAAGATGGAGAGAAGTAAAGTTTGTGTTGTATGTTTTTAATTTATTGAATGAAGAGAGAGTATATAATTTTTGTGTATGCTTTCCATTTACTACGAGAGAAGAAAGAAGAATGAAGAAGAAGAAGAAGAAGAAGAGAGAGAGAGAGAGAGAGAGAGAGAGAGAGAGAGAGAGAGAGAGAGAGCCAGTCCCGATTCCTGTAGGTTTTTTATTTATAGAGAGATGTTCCAGGTTCTCTTATGCATTCCATTGTTACGGAAAGAGAGATAGAAGATAACATATTCGTGTATGCGTTTCAATTTACTGGATAAAAAGAGGGGGAGGGAGCTTTTATTTTTACCAGAGATATTCCAAGTTCCAGGGTATCTTACATTTCTTGTATAGAGATGGATTCTGTTTTAAGTTTTATAATATTCTCCGTTTGAGAAAATTAAATGTATCACATTATATATATATATATATATAATATATATATATATATATATATATATATACATACTTATACATACATATATATATATATATAATATATATATATATATATATATATATAATATATACATATATAATGATTATATACGAGAAATATATGTATAGCGTATATGTATGTATTATGCATGTGTATGTACAATTCTTGGAAAGGCCTTGTATAAAATAAGTCCCACTGATATTATTATTATTATTATTATTATTATTATTATTATTATTATTATTATTAGTATTATTATTATTTCCAAACCATACAAACAACTTGTGGAAACAAAAATTTCTTGTTTCCAGAAGAAAAATGTTATGAAAATACTCATTAACGGAATATGCCTGCGACCTCTCATACATCTATATAATATAATAAAATAAACAGTCACCTTTATATTTATCCCTGATTATTTATTTATTAAAGAATTATTCCAGCAGAATGTTCATCGTCCACCTTCATTTATTCTAATAATTTTTTTTTTTAATTTTTCATTTAATTCTCCAGGTAAGATCCTTAGTCACCTAACGTTGGCGTGGATTAGCGAATACCAATCGTGAGTATTAAGATCTCTGTATTAATTTAGAGATTGAGATTTTCCAATGAGTTCACGTTTTATTTACCTGATATTATTATTATTATTATTATTATTATTATTATTATTATTATTATTATTATTATTATTATTATTATTATTGGAAACACTAGTAATAGCAGTAGTGAGTGTATTATTAATGTTGTTAGTTTTACGAGTAGACTGATATAATTATAGAGTTAGCATTACTAGTAACATTGGGTTTAGTTGTTCTTATTGACGTTATGACGTTAGTGGTTCATGTTGATGTTATGTTGGCCTAGTATGATATAATAATAATAATAAGAATAATAATAATTAATAATAATAATAATAATAATAATAATAATAATAATAAGGAAATAGATACCCTAATCCAGACTGTAAGGATTGTATCTGGGGACATCAGAATGGAGTTTGGAATAGAAAAATGCGCCTTAGTCAACATACAAAAAGGCAAAGTAACGAGAACTGAAGGGATAAAGCTACCAGATGGGAGCAACATCAAACACATAGATGAGACAGGATACAAATACCTGGGAATAATGGAAGGAGGAGATATAAAACACCAAGAGATGAAGGACACGATCAGGAAAGAATATATGCAGAGACTCAAGGCGATACTCAAGTCAAAACTCAATGGAGGAAATATGATAAAAGCCTATACATGGGCAGTGCCAGTAAATCAGATACAGCGCAGGAATAGTGGAATGGACGAAGGCAGAACTCCGCAGCATAGATCAGGAAACCAGGAAACAAATGACAATACACAAAGCACTACACCCAAGCAGCAAATACGGACAGACTATACATAACGACGAAAGAAGGAGGGAGAGGACTACTAAGTATAGAGGACTGCGTCAACATTGAAAACAGAGCACTGGGCAATATCTGAAAACCAGTGAAGACGAGTGGCTAAAGAGTGCATGGGAAGAAAGGACTAATAAAAGTAGACGAAGACCCAGAAATATACAGAGACAGGAGAAAGACAGACAGAACAGAGGACTGCACAACAAACCAATGCACGGACAATACATGAGACGGACTAAACAACTAGCCAGCGATGACAATTGGCAATGGCTACAGAGGGGAGAGCTAAAGAAGGAAACTGAAGGAATGATAACAGCGGCACAAGATCAGGCCCTAAGAACCAGATATGTTCAAAGTACGATAGACGGGAAATAACATCTCTCCCCCCATATGTAGGAAGTGCAATACGAAAAATGAAACCATAAACCACATAGCAAGTGAATGCCCGGCACTTGCACAGAACCAGTACAAAAAGAGGCATGATTCAGTGGCAAAGCCCTCCACTGGAGCCTGTGCAAGAAACATCAGCTACCTTGCAGTAATAAGTGGTACGACACCAACCTGAGGAGTGATAGAAAACGATCAGGCAAAGATCCTCTGGGACTATGGTATCAGAACGGATAGGGTGATACGTGCAAATAGACCAGACGTGACGTTGATTGACAAAAATCAAGAAGAAAGTATCACTCATTGATGTCGCAATACCATGGACACCAGAGTTGAAGAGAAAGAGATGGAAAAAATGGTAAGTATCAAGATCTGAAAATAGAAATAAGAAGGATATGGGATATGCCAGTGAAATCGTACCCATAATCATAGGAGCATAGGCACGATCCAAGATCCTGAAAAGGAATCTAGAAAAACTAGAGGCTGAAGTAGCTCCAGGTCTCCATGCAGAAGTGTGATGATCCTAGAAACGGCACACATAGTAAGAAAAGTGATGGACTCCTAAGGAGGCAGGATGCAACCCGGTAACCCCACACTATAAATACCACCCAGTCGAATTAGAGGACTGTGATAGAGAACAAAAAAAAAAAAAAAAAAAAAAAATAATAATAATAATAATAATAATAATAATTATTATTATTATTATTATTATTATTATTTATTATTATTATTATTATTATATTTAGTAATAGTTATTTTTATCATAATTAGTGATACCAATAAACTGCAGTTTTTAATGTTGATTATGGCAGTGTTGCGTTCTGCAAATTCTGCAAGGTTTTGTGTTATATACTTTCAGATGAAAGGTCCTGTTTTTCTTGCATCCCACGAGATAAGAAATTGTGGCAAAAAGGGAGAAAGAGAACATTCCCCTTCGATATTTCTTAGGAGATATTTTTGTTGCTTCTTTTTTTTGTGGTTCATTTTTGTCCTTTCTCTTTTAATTTTTAGGTTACGCTCTCTTTCTGCTTTTGTTTTTATATACAGTCATCCAGATTGCTAATTTTCATCTTTATTTATTTATTTATTTATTTGTTACTCTTTTATTTTGAATTTTTTTGGGCATCGCATTAAGGTGGTTATCATCTATGGAAAAGCTTGTTAACTTGAAAAAAAAGGACAACACTTAAAGTGTGATGGTAAGTGACAGGCAATTTTTATGATTATCGTTGAATACTTCACGTCCGTAATTTCTCTGACAAGTAGACCTCAGCTTTACATAAAAATACGTATACACCTTATGTTCTCCGTACTTCATCTTCATTATTGTGTTTTTCATGCACAGAGAGGATATTAATTTCTGAATGTATGTAAGTGTGTGTGTGTGTGTGGTGTGTATATAATATGTATATATATATATATATATATATATATATATATATATATATATATATATTATAAATTTGAGATCCCAAGTTTTCTCTCACCTTTCTACCGTGCTACATTGGAGATTTATATATATATATATAATATATATAGTATATATATATATATATATATATATATATGTATATATATGTATAAGTATGTATGTATGTATGTTTGAGAGAGAGTTTGTATGAAAATTTCTTTGCTCCATATTACCTATAAGTTTACGAGGGTAAATCTTGGTGCGGGTAAAGTTCTTTTATGTTTTCGTAATAATAATGATTGATGATCATATTCACCATTGTTTACTCTCCAATCAGGGTATGACGTGCAGTAAATCATCTCCTCAAAGGATTTTCCATGATAAGTTTTACATTTTATTATATATATATATATATATATATATATATATATATATATATATATATATATATATATATACATATATATATATATATATATATATATATATATATATATATGTATATTTGTGTGAAAAATATTAGGAAAATTTGCCTTTTGTTACTGTAAAAAATCGTTCTTGATATATTGATTGAACTTTATTTGTATATTCATTTACCTTTTAATGTACTTATATTACTATGTCTTTTACTTGTGCTTTAGTGATTAAATTGATTCTGAAATCAGACGTTTGTACATGCTTTCCCTGTAAGCGTGGCTTTCTGCGGTTTGTATAAGAGACTAGCCACTAATCTCTCTCTCTCTCTCTCTCTCTCTCTCTCTCTCTCTCTCTCTCTCTCTCTCTCTCAGGAAGGTGACGCCAAACTCCAGAGCTCCTGAAATGCAACACCTTGGGGGAGAACTTTTCAGCAAATGGAGGATTTTTCAGCTTAATGATGTCAGGTGGATACGTCACCTGACGCCTCTCTCTCTCTCTCTCTCTCTCTCTCTCTCTCTCTCTCTCTCTCTCTCTCACTTATGTTGTTGGGTACATTTGATAAATGATTTATACTTTTATTCGTGTTGACCTTTATTTCTGTTTCTTCTTAAAACGCCTTTGCATATGACAAGGACGTTTTATTTTAACTTTTGTATTCAATTTTTTCGGAGTTATGATTATAAATGTGTCAGATCCTTTCCGTTTAATTATTGCTTAGTAAAATATCGGACTCATACTTCCTCCCCATCTACCGGGTAATGACGATACTACTCTCATATATATATATATATATATATATATATATATTATATATATATATAGACATCTATATGCATGTATATATATATATATATATATTATATATATATTTATATATATAGATACATATATTTATATATTGTGTATATATATATATATTTATGTTATATAAGCATATCTGTATGCTTACATACAAAGCATATATATATATATATATATATATATATATATATATATCTATGTATATTTGTGTGTGTATATATATATATGTATGTATTATATGCATATCTTTATGCTTTACATTACATCCGCATATATTATATATATAATATATATATATATATATATAATGTATATGTGTGTTGTGTGGTCTGGGTTTGTCTGTGTGCATTTGTGTATATATTGTATTTATATATATACTGGACATGTGTGTGCGTTTACGGTTAGATTTACCCTTTCCTGGAATATAGCTCACACAAGAGCGCACAAAAAGTGTCCCCTTTAAACTTTGGAGATCGTTCCAGAACAAAAATCGTACAAGAAACTTAGCGTCCTTTATGATCTGTTTTTGGCCTCGATTCCCCGGGATTGGCTCCGACTTCGGCTTGGATTTCACGGTGTAAGGAACTTGAATGGACTTAAAATTGATTTGAATTCCGTGGGCGACGCTCGGCTTTGCATGTTGATGTTGTTGTTTGTGTGGCTGTAATGATATACTGCCTTTTTTCTCTTTTCGTTTTGTCATGTTTAAGTTTTGTTCTAAAGGAAGCTATTTTTTTTTTATGTGCCGTCTGTTTAAGCTGCGTGCTCTCTCTCTCTCTCTCTCTCTCTCTCTCTCTCTCTCTCTCTCTCTCTTTTTGCAGATGGCTGATCTAGAAGATGCAATATTTTTGCTTGTTACCGTGTTTATATCTAAAAAGTGTACATGTCTGAATTTTAACATCCAGTTGAAATTAACACTGATTCTATGATGGTATCTTATTTTTCTATATTTTTATCAGAAAGAAATTAAAATAGGCAAAAATTGACGTTCACCTTTATTCGTTGATTATTGTGGAAAAATAAATGAAATTTCGTCATGGTTATGTTATGTGACCTTGGGATCTCGAGAATTGCTCATCAGAATAAACAAAAACTAATTTTATTTTTTTTTCCTAATTGGCTCAAATCTCGCTGCAGTTTTATAGTTAATAAACATCAGCTTAGGTTCATCGGTATGGAATTAAAAAAAAACTAAAAACCTAATTGTCGTTGTAGCTTTATAACCACGCAAAGTCAAAGCACTTATGATTGATTGATTGATTTACAGTAATTGAAAATGGCGTTGCAGCATATGGGTCATTGAAGCCGTAAGGAGCTTGAATAATCAATTTTGAAAAAAAAAAAGAATTTAAAAGGAAAATTTTTTATGAAGAATAAGTAAAAAATATTTGTATAATTATATATATATATATATATAATCTAATATTATATATATATACATACATATGTATAATTAATATATATAATATATATATATATTATATTATATATATATATACATACATATGTAGTATATGTATATTATAGTATATAAATAAAATACGACGTACATACATACATACTTGCATACTGAGCACTTTGCAAGTCGTGACCTGAAAGTATTCTAATTCAGTGTTTTTGGGATTTTGGCATCGCTCCAGAATGGAAATCAGTTCGCTTAGTGTGTCTGGTTGGAGTCGGAATGCAATGGCCATGTAAGGGAGCATTTTAAGATCGAGGAATTTCTCTCTCTCTCTCTCTCTCTCTCTCTCTCTCTCTCTCTCTCTCTCTCTCTCTCTCATTTTGCTCTTAAAAGCTTCGATTATCCAAAACCGCGCTGATTTTGTTCTATTGTTATTCGTTAGGGAATTAAAAAAAAAGTTTTTTCTTATGTCATAATTTAAAATATATATATATTTTCTTATTACTGTTAAGGGCACTTCAGTTTCTTCTAACACTGCTGCAGCTTATTATTATTATTATTATTATTATTATTATTATTATTATCGATCGTGTACCCACCCATATCGCCAACAGTATCGGTAAAATTCTTATCATTCTTACTATATATCAAATACATCATTCTCATTAATAGTTTAAATTCAGTGCTTTTAGAATGTTGATAAAATTAGATTTACAAAAAAGAAATTAGGTAAAGTTGAAAATTATTCCTTTCTTTAGGCCAAGATATCAATGAAAACAGTTACATGTATAACAAGTGAAACTAACTAGTTACATGCATACATTATACCCATACCATCAAAAATTTCGGTAAAATACCCTTTTTTCTCCTCTCTCTCTCTCTCAGATGGTGGCTTGATTAGCATTCAACTTAGACCCTTGTGAATGCAGTTTATAGGTTTTTGCATGATGCAAAAGGAATTTATATAACCCTATTACTTTATGCTAATATATTTTTTAAAACTGATTTTTTTTCTGTTCAATACGTCATTTGGGTAGTGTTATTTTTACCCTTTTTTTGTTTTTAACATACTACGATGAAGTAAACAGATTAGCTTTAAAATGACACTCAAAGTACAATCATTGTAAGTTTTCCAAAGAAAATCATGGAATGTTTACAGATTTTTAATTCCTTTCTGATGACCAATATCATACATGGCTCAAACAGTATAAAATCTATGGAAATCCCATCTGCCGTGGTTTTGCCTGGTGACAAAAATATATTTGTCAAGTTTTTATCAAATATGTTGCTTTTATGTATTAATATGGAAAGTTTTGTTTTCTTCGGCAAACTTCAAACAGTTATTGTTACCTTAAATTTTTTTTTATTCTGTTTTTGTTATTGTATGGTTTAAACATATTGCAATGAATTAAAACTATTCGGTTTTAAAATAACGCGGAAGTGAGTATTCTATATTTTAGTATGAAAACTAAGTTTACACTGGCTGTGTCAATGAAACAATAATAAACGTAAATGCGATTACTGATACATACATATATGTATTTATGTATGATGTATATATATATACATATAGGGCATATATACATGACATACATATATACTACATATATTATATATATATATATATATATATATATATATATATATATATATATATATATATATATAGTGGTTGCTCCTTGCTCATCGTATCGTGTTGAATCAGAGATGACCTTTTTTCACAGAAACTTCCATAGCATTACGTAGGTGCTTGTGATACCAGCACGGTAGGTTGACATTCGACCTCCCTACATTCTGAAATACACTGCATCAATTACCTAAAATTAACGTGTACGACTTCTCTTCTCTCATATATCAAGGCCCGTCTGTATCAGTACCCCGTCCACGGCATTTTTTTTTCATCTCAGAACTTTTATAGGTCTTTCTACCTTCCTCTCAACGCTTCTGGATTATACTATTTAAAAAAAAAAAAAATTTCTTTCATCTCACGGGGTTTAACCTTTTTCTGTATATTATTTGCAATATTAATATTCGAGTAGTAAGAGCAGCAACAGTAGTAACAGCATAATCTGAATAACATTCTGGTATTTTTTTGTTAACTAATTAATGCCGTTGGTTCAAGCGTAAAGTGACTGCTGCACTTGATAGCATAATTAATGTTTTCCTCTGGTGGATTGGTATGTGGCTGATGGCTCCGAAATTATTCATCAGAAATTGTGTACGCTTTGCATCCACACAACCACGGATGTGGTTTAAAGTCCAAGTCTGTCTGTATACACATTTAGTTTACTACACTTTTATAGTATATATATATTATATATATATATATATATATATATATATATAGATATATATATATATATATACTACTGTGTGTGTCGTTTATAATGTTTTATTATCAGTTATCTTTATTGCGTAAAATACATAAATGTGTCAAAATACGCATATTAGATGTGTATATATATATATATATATATATATATATATATATATATATATATATATATTATATATATAATATATATATTATTATATATATGTACGTATATATATGTTTATAATGTTTTATTTTACAATTATCTCTATGCGTAAGAATACATAAATGTGTCCAAATACGCGTAATTATCAGTTTTATGTTAATAATTTTGTCAAGAATGAGTATTCGCGTAGAGGTTTATCATCAGTGTCTCTGATGTTGTTGTTGGATGTGAAAAATTCCTAGGAAAAGCTTATAATGACGTATATCACATTTTGTTATCTCCGTGTTCGATTAAGTGTTAATTTCCTCATACTTGTGTTAGCGTGGGGGTAGTGCCGTAAGTGCACTACATGCGGTGCATTGTAGGCATTACTCAAGGTTCATTGCAGCGTCCCTTCGGCCCCCTAGCTGCAGCTCTTTCTTCTTTACTCTACCTCCACTTGTATTCTTTTTCGAAATCTTACTCTTTGCACCCTCTCCTAACAATTGATTCATAGTGCAACTGCTTTGAGGTTTTCCTCCTTACACATTTGCAATCTTTTTACTATCAATTTCCGTTTTAGCGCTGAATGACCTCTTGGGTCCCAGCCTTGGACGAGTAGTTTAGTAATAATTCCTCCAAGGTCCCAGCAGTTGGCTTCTGGGTCAGATTCTATATTTTATTCTACTCCAGATGCTCGCATTAAGCTTATGTTGTTGTTGTTTTTTTTTTTTATATAAACTAGGTTTTTTTTTAAGACTAATTTTTTGTGCAGCTGAAATACATTATGAAAATGACGGAGAGCAGCACAAAAGCCGTGGCTGCTGCTATTCCTTCTCCTTTATTTGTGGATTTGTTTATTTCCCCCGGGGCGACGTCCCATCGCGTAAGAAGCTTAGGGCAAATCTGTTCCCTTCCTCTTAGCCCACACCCGCCCCTCCCCTTCCATCCCCCCCACCCCCAGGCCCCCCCCCCCCCCCCCCCCCCCCCTCCCCTCTCTCTCTCTCTTCTCTCTCTCCTCTCTCTCTCTCTCCCTTACTTTGGGGGCGCCCCTTACATCTTATTCCTCTCTTTTCTCCCCCCTCCATTCCCCACCCTGTTCCCAAGTCTCTCTCTCTCTCTCTCTCTCTCTCTCTCTCTCTCTTCCAAAGTAATGGTTTATGTAAAGGTCCCGCCAGATCTTTTATAACAATTTTCCCCTTCCTCGGTAAATGGGAATGGCTGTACTGCTAAATTTTATTTCTTTTTTTTTTTCCTTCTTCTTTTTCGCGTCTCCCTTAAGTGCGGTTAACGTTTTTCATTCATTCTTCCCTTTGTCTTTAAAAACTTTTATGTCCCACCTCGTGACAGATTTGTGATAGTTTGTAAGTCTTTCGTCGTATGGAATGTTTGGTCTTGCACGTACACATATGTTTTATATGTATACATGTATATGTATAACTAAATCACGAAAATGTGGAACTTGATGAATATATAAATAAAGCCAAAAGCCACGAAGGAAAATGCAACAATGGAGCGCCGCTGCAAGACCTTTCGACTAAGGAGTAAAGGACAAAAAGTCGATAGGCATTGCAGCGGGACTCCGTTGCTTCAGTTTCCTTCGTGGCTTTTGCTCATATATAAATATATATATTATATATATATATATATATATATATATATATATATATATATATATATATATTACATATATATATATATATATATATATATATATTACAAATACCAGATGTAGAGTGAAATAAAAGAATATTCTCCAATGAGTATTTGCAAAACCTGAACAAGGAATAGTAAAAATTCGGAATAAATCAACTTATAATTATAAAGCAATTAAAAAAAATCATAAAACATGGGAACAGCCATCAGGTGGGAAGGGAATAGGAGGTAACAATAAAACCCAACAAAGTAATAAGCCAATTACATTATGTAAAGACTTTACCGACTAAAAATTTAAACGGTCGAGTATAAAATATGCTTATAAATATACTATATTGTGCATGCAGTTGCTCACACACATGTTAATGTATGTTAGGTATTATAGTACTAATAATATATTATATATTGTGTTATATATATTATTAATATATATAATAATTATATATATTATATAATATAAACCGTATGTTAAAATTACGTCTTACTTATGATCTAAGTCTTATTTTCAAAACTCACTTTTAACAAGAAATAAGAAAAAAGTTCAATTTGTGCATTCCCTAATGCTCAGAACCTTTTTTTGCCACATTCTTGATTATGGGAGGTTCTGTAACACTCCTTTTCTTATTTTAAATTTTCACACGTTAAGATTTCTTTTTAATTTTCCTAACCTGTACCACGATCGCTATCACTTGCTCGTAATTCGTTATATATAGTTTCATTCGTTTCTCTGGAATCTTGCACGAATAGTTTTTAGAGAGAGAGAGAGAGAGAGAGAGAGAGAGAGAGAGAGAGAGAATATTTGATATTATGACCAGTAAGCTGCATCCCCATGGGAATAAGAATTAGCTAGACGTTGCTTCTTTTTTTAAAAATGACGTGGTAGTACACGTGTATATATTTTGGTGGAGAGAGAGAGAGAGAAAAAGGAAGAGTGATTTTTACTGTTTAATTTCTTTTATTCGTATTTAAGTTATGTCGAGTATTCAAACCAGTGTTACCAAGAGCACAAGCATTATACATTATATGTTATTTCAATTTATGTGGGAAGACAAACGAACTGCTAAAAATAGGAGCCAAGTAGCCAGAAGAATTGTGCTTATATATAATATATATAAATGTAATATATATATATATATATCGAGCTACAATGTCCTTTAATATCTAATTCGCTCTACCTCGGAATTAATATATTTTCATATATGCTTAACCGAAGGGGAATTTTTTCTCGATAATAGATTCCGAGGTAGAGCGAATTAGATATTAAAGGACATTGTAGCTCGATATATGTATATGAATCACGGTAATGTGATAGGACTTATATAATGTATATGTATGTATGTATGTGTATATATATGTGTGTGTATAATATATATTAGTTTTGCCGATTCTTTCCCTTTTTTCTCATTGTTTAAATATAAATTCCAGATATTTTTTTAAAATTCACTGTTCATAGTTTATTTCCCCTCTCTGGTACATTTGGCGTGAATATACTGTATGATGGGATTTTCAAGAAGATATAGATTCAGATATAAACGAATAGAGATACAAAGTCACATAACCAAAAAAAAAAGTGATTGATTCACTTAAAAAAAAAAAATTATTCCTCCCTTTTTTTCTTTTCTTTTTTCCTGAATGGAAAGTAAGCCCCCCTCTATAGGCGGGCGGGCGGGCGTGGCTCGGTTTCAAGCTCATTCGGGTAGAAAATTAGTGAGGGGGCCGAAATTACTGTTGATATTGTTGGTGGATAAAATGGAAAAGTAGGTTTTTTTTTTATCATCTTCCTCATTCATATTATCGTAAAAGTTCATTGAGCGGAAACATCCTCAGATTTTTTTTTTATTTATTTATTTTTTTCTCGTCCACGCGTCTCAGAGCCCAGTGAATATAGTAGCAGCCTGCGTCGGAAGTTTTCAAACGTTTCTTTTGTTTGTTTGTTTTGTGTTTGTTAGCCATCTTTTTATGTGTTAAATTTTTTTTTTTTTTTTTTTTTTTTTTTTTTTCGTAAGAAAGATTCCTTTAATCGACGTAATGACCGGGAAGATATGAGTTATAAAATAAGTTTGTTCTTATATTGTTCGTTATTTATATTTATCATTCCAGACATATTTTGTAAAATGTTATATTTTTTCTTATCGTATTTTGTAAATTGTGATTTTTGTTCAAATCCTATTTTGTTAAGTATGATTTTTGTTAAAATCCTATTTTGTAAAATGCTAATTTTGTTCAAATCCTATTTTGTGAACTGTGATTTTTGTTCAAATCCTAATTTGTAAAATGTGATTTTTTAAAAATCATATTTTGTAAATAATATTTTTCTTATATTGTTTGTTATATATATTTTCCTGCGTTCTAATGAATTTTGATGATATCTTATTTTGTAAAATGTGTTTTTTGTAATCGTATTTTTTTTCAAATGTGATTTTTTAAAATCGTATTTTGTAAAATACAAATTATTTGTAAATCGTATTTTGTTAAATGTGATTTTTGTGTAAATTGCAGTTTGTAAAATGTGCTTGTTCAAATCATATATTGTAAAAATTTATTTTTCTTATATTGTATGTTATTTACATTCACGTTTTGTTTATGTGCTTTGTTTGTTTCCCCTTTGTATTCTTTTAGGAAGGGGACGTTGAATTCTTTTATGACCCAAATGGCGTGTCTTTCGAACCCTCAGACTCTCTTATTTTATTCTACAGTATTTTCGTTCGGTTAACAATCAACGGCTTTAGGTCAATACAAAGAGAAGATTGAAAGATATTAAAGCTGTATCTTTTAGGCATAACATAACAGTTACGTTTTAGGAATCTCTACATATGAATCTAGAATACGAATTTTTATGAATGTGAAAACAGTATTAACTTTTGTTTCTACAAATAACGATTTTGACTTTGACTATCTATCTTTGGAAGGATTTCAGTGCGCCGTGTATATTTAAAACACACACACACACACACACACACACACACTTTTCCATCCGGCGAGTTTTTGGTAAATACTCTAAATGGTGTTATGGTGGTTATTAAACTCTTCAAAGGACGCCTACACTTGTTGAACTGAATTCGTCGAAATCAAGTTTTCATTTCGAAAATCTATTTTCGGTTTAGTCCATTTCCATATAACGACTCGCAATGGACAGTAATTATCTGAATTTAGCTGGCGTTTAATATTTTGTTTTGGCATAAATCTTTGTTTGTGCTTTCTTTTTGTTTATCGTGCGTATGAGCGCTCTGACGTATACATTGTCATGTTATGTGCGTGTCTATATGGAAAACTGGCTTGAGGCGAAGAGGATTAAAATGACCAGAAATGTATAGATAAGAAGATAAGATAAAAAAAAAAAAAAAGTTGTCGTGTAGAAATGTTAGAAGGGTTCAAAAAAGTTGTCGTGTAGAAGTGTTAGAAGGGTTAAAAAATGTTGTCGTGTAGAGGTGTTAGAAGGGAAGGTCGTTAACATTCAGAAGTACAAGAGAGAACACGCGAAATAAGGGTGAGCTGCATACTGGATTTGTAGGTCGACGTCTTGCTGATGAGCCTTCAATGTGGGTGAACTTTTATATGTTGCTTAATGTTGTGGAAATTTGCTGTAGATTGGTTCAATTTTGTTTCAGTCAAAGTGGGAACAAGAGGTGACTCACTTTTTTTTGTTTAATTCCGAGTTACTTCTGTTTTGGCCCAGTGATTGTTATAACATGTCAAGCTCTTTCCTTTTTTATTTTATTTATTTATTTATTTTGCTTATGGAATCGACAATCCTCCTGTCTTCTTCACATTCCAAGCTTGGACTGCTTTGAGGAAAAAATGGTGCTGGAGTTAAAACCGTTGAAAATGAAACTTTATTTCTGTAATAATGTGGGTCTACGTTGGAATTTTTAACCTTCTCACGATGCTGTTAGCTCTTCAAGTTATCATCGAATCGAAACCTTAATTAATTCTGTAATCAAAGAGAACGCAGTTGCATGGAATTGGGAAAATGTGTTACTGTGAGGTTTCATTAATTTCGTTAATTGACTTCCTTCGTGAATTAATGTTATGTGTTCCAATTACACCGATAGACGAGCCAAATTTCTCTGCTATTGTTGACAATTGGCCAAAGGAAATTGATAGTCCAGGATGCGTATTGATGGTCTCTTAAACAGAAATGATGCTGTCATTTTAAGGCAGAGTTATTAATAAATAAATTTGCACTAAAAAGTTGATCGTCTATTTCATAGGATCAACCTGACACTTTTGAATGACTTATCATTTATTAATGTTTAAAATGTTCACACAAATACTTGTATCAAGGAAAAACACCCCACGAGCTGGAAGAGTAAGCTATCACCGAATGGAATATAGTCTAAATACGAGAAAGATTGATCTATATTTTATTTTTATAAACTTGTATCACGAAAACTTTTGTTCACGCTATTGAAAATTTGCAGAGAGAGAGAGAGAGAGAGAGAGAGAGAGAGAGAGAGAGAGAGAGAGAGTGGATTGAAAAGAAGTGTTGTGAAATATGTATGACAACAAGTGAATAAAAGAGGAAGATCAAAAGAAACGAATTTGTACTTAGATACCTATGTAAACAAGCACTTGAAAAAAAAAACGTTGTCATAATTGTGTTCATGTTCGACTATTCATGTCCTTCTGCCGGTGTCTATGTAATGGCTAATTTGATCTATTCACTGAGGAAAAACCACGCTGAGAAAATCGGTGTTAAAAAGGGAAAACAACATCAAGAGAGGCAACAGTAACATAAAAAAAGGCAACAACACAAAGAACAACATCAAATGCGAAAAGCAACGTCGAGATGAGAAAAAGGCGTTAAGAATGGAACACAAAAGAAGGGTAAACTTCAATAAAAGTTATAGAAAAATACTCATAGTAGCATGAGTCTTGCACTGGAGAAACAAATCCACAGTTATGTATATTTACATTTATTCTGAAAAGGGAATCGAACAGATTCCCGAAAGCTCTCTGTATAGGTTCAGTTTTAAATGCTTGCACCCTCACACAACTGTGGATTTGTTTCTCCAATATAAAAGGAATATTAAGAATGAAAAAGGAATAGTAACGAAAAATTGGAAAAGGAACAGTAACGGAAAATTGAAAAAGGAACAGTAACGAAAAATTGAAAAATGAACAGTAACGAAAAATTGAAAAAGGAATAGTAACGAAAAATTGAAAAAGGAACATTAACGAAAAATTGAAAAGGAACAGTAACGAAAAATTGAAAAAGGAATAGTAATGAAAAACTGGAAAAGGAACAGTAACGAAAAATTGAAAAGGGAATAGTAACGGAAAATTGCATTAACTTTGAAAGAAAACATCAATAAAAAAAAAGCAAATAAGATATAAAAACAAATTAGGAAAAACCACATGAAGACAGGAACAACAACCTGTTAGAACCCAAGAAACAACGCCGTAGGATGGAAGAAGACGTTAAGAATGGAATACAGAGAAAGACAAAACAACAAAGAGGAAAGGATTATCAAGATTTAAACATGAATGGTAACGATGAATGGCATTAACTGGGAGAGAATAAGAACAGGAAAGAAAAACGAATAGGGAAAACGACATTAAGAGAAAGGAAAAAAAAATCTGCAAGAGGCTGAGAAACAACGCCGATCAGCCGGGGACAAAGCAGCAGCAAGCGTCTCAATGGCGTGGTCGGTATGGTGTTTGCGTATCACCCAGGTGGCCGCGAGTTCGATTCTCGGGCATTCCATTGAGGTGTGAGAGATGTGTATTTCTGGTGATAGAAGTTCACTCTCGACGTGGTTCGGAAGTCACGCAAAGCCGTTGGTCCCGTTTCTGAATAACGACTGGTTCCTTGCTTCGTAAAAACACCATACAAACAAAACAAACAAAGCAGCAGCAGCAGAGATGTCGGAGAGGAGCAGAATTATTCATATAACGTCGGAGAATTCTAATTTCGATGGGGGGCGAAGGGGCCCGACATCTAAACAGTATCCGGAATAAGGCGAGGTGAATTCCCGCGGAGTTCCGGAGATTTGCGACTCCAAGTTTACGTTTAATCAGAGACTTCCCGTCCCCCTCCCCTCCCCTCAGAACCCCTTCCTGGCCCCCTACCCTTTACCTTCCCCACTCCCCCCACCACCATAGAGACCAAAGTTATACACTAATCAAAATAGAGTTTGGGAAGTACCTTGGAGACTGCTGGGTGTTCTCCTTCCTTTGTGTGGAAGTTGTTCTGATCAAAGAGAATTTGTCTCGGGTTTTGCTTGTGTCGTTGTTTTTTGCTTTTTTGTCTTAGTTTGCATTTCCTCTCTTTAAATTGAGATTATAAATAAAAAGGCTAGTTTATTATAAGCGTCTTTTTATTAATTTGTTTATGTTTATTTATTTTAACAGCTTTTATCCTACAGGTTTGTGTATAGCTGTATGAACCAGTTAAATGTTTTGATTTTTCCTTACAAAGGATTTATTTGATTAGGAAATGAATGAAGCCATATAACAGTAGCATAAGCTAATAAAACACTATACTGCGATGGTGATAATAAAATGTATGTCCTAGCCCTAGCAAAATATAGTGTCTGAGTTTGACATATACTTTGAAATAAATTCATATCCTTCTTCTTGGCCGAATGTTTTGGCTTAAGCCCGACCCAGGACCCTGTCTCAATCCAACTCAGTGGGCTCGAGTTCGATTCTCCTTGCAGGTAGTTGGCGTGCCTTCATTTGTTCTTTACTTCGGAGTCAAGGCTTTGTAGTGACAGGCCTATCCAAAAATTGTGATAAATCTGGAAGTTAAAAGGTCATTATATATATATATATATATATATATATATATATATATATATATATATATATATATATATATATATATATATATATATATATATATATATATAGTCATTGGTGTTACGAATTGTCAAATGAGGATCCGTGTCGCCGTGGAAACAACTGTTCAAGACAAGTACTAAATATAGTCATTTAAGTCGACTACTTCTGTTTTAAGTATGTTTGTCTGATTTGTCAAATTTATTTTATTTTTTCAGTGAATCTCCGACTCATTTATCAGTTTTGTTATTTTCCGTTAGTTTTATCAGTATGAATATCGGTTTTTATACTACTACTACTACACTACTACTACTACTACTACTAACTACATGCTGAAAGTCGGAAAGGAGAAAATGCATTTTGTAAAAGGAAGAAAGAAATTTCACACGCACATATGTTTATATATTATATATATATATATATATATATATATATATATATATATATATATATATAATTATATATGTATATTATGTGTGTGTTTGTTTGTGTGGGTATCTGTTTATATTTATATCATCAATGTAAATATATGTGCAATATATATATATATATATATATATATATATATATATATATATATATATATATACATATATATATATATATATATATATATATATATATATATATATATATATATATATAGTATGTATATATATATATATATATATATATATATATATATATATATATATATATATATATATATATATATATATATATAACCTGTTAGGCAAGAGAAGAGAAGAGACCGAGACCTGCCTTCGCACAGTGGAAGACAGACAGACCCGATCTGGAAAAGCTGGCGAATTAAGACGCCGCACTCGTCACGAGAGGAACTAGCATAACACATAACTCGGCGCTGATTGGATAAAGGTCTGACTCTCGCCTTAACTTTGTGTTGGTTTTACCCGAAGCTGATTGGGCGGAACAAGGAGAGGGGGAGGAGGGAAGGAAGATAGATAGATAGAAGAGGAGCTGTGTGTGTGTAAATATGTTGTTTCTTTACTATTGCGCTTTTAATCTCTTTAAAGAACGCCTACACATGTTGTATGGAATTCGAAGATTAAATTTTCATTTGTGAATTCAAGTTCGGTTTTGGTCGTTTCAGTTTAACGTTAAGACACGCAATGTAGTAGTAATTGTTTGAATTCGCTGGCATTTTTCTTTTTCTTTTTTTAATTTTATGAATAAATTGATATTTGGTTATCTTCCATGCATCTTGCCCCTACACTCACGTTTTTTGCATGATGTACATTGAAGGGTTTCGTGCCTTGTAGAAAATGTTGTGTTGAAAAAAAAAAAATCCTTAGCAAACGCTAAAAAATGCATCTGACACACGTACACAGACGCACACACATATAAATTATATAAACACACACCCATCCCTATATATAATATATATAATATATATATATATATATATATATATATATATCTATATATATATATACGTATATTATGTATATATATATATGTGTGTGTTGTGTTTGTGTGTAGAGCTTAAACCGTTTCCCGTAACAAGAGGTGTTACTAGAGAAAAATAAACACAAGTCACTGCCGCATATATATTTAACTGATGTATATATATGTATGTGTGTATATATATATATATATATATATATATATATATATATATTATATTTATATTTTATATATATATATATATATATATATATATATATATATATATATATATATATATATCACAGACGAAAGAGACTTGTGTTCCGTAAAACACTGTAGAGAAACTACGGTTTATTTTACATAATCTAATCTTGGACATATAAACTATCTACCACACACACACAACTCTCTCTCTCTCTCTCTCTCTCTCTCTCTCTCTCTCTCCTACACGTCCAGATATCCTACCAAACCACTATCGGAGCCTGGTGGTGATTTCGAGTACCCGGCGTAATGAGACCTGTCCCATTACCAGCACTGAGAGACTAATACTGCCCCGTCATTGCTGCTGTAATTGAATTTGTTCTCTCTTTCTCTCCCCCCCCCTTTTTTTTTTTTATATCAAACATCGAGCGCGTTTGCTCGGTGGTTTTATCCTCGCTTTTGTGATGGTTTTGGATCCAAGGTGATGCTAGGGAGTTCATCTCGTCTGACCCAGGGGATGATGCTGGTGTGATTTCGTTTATTTTATTTTTTTTTTCTGATTTGTGTTATATTCAAAGGGTGGTTTGACTTAATTATTTTTTTTTCATCTTTGCCATTATTATTATTATCATCATCATCATCATTAGTTTTATCACTAAGATTTTTAGTCTTGCATTTATTTAATTTAGCATTATTGTTACAAGTTTGTGATGGAGGACATAACTAGTGTGTGTGTGTGTGTGTGTGTGTGTAATAGTGTTTTATTGTATGTAGTTATTTGTATATTATTTTCACAATGTGTCTCAGTGCAGAAAGTCGCAAATGTACCTGTTGTCAATGCTCTTACTTCCTTGCTGTCGGAGCTCCATATTTATAATACACCTGCTTACGTTTAAAAAAAAAAAAAAAAAAAAAAAAAAAAAAAAAAAAAAAAAAAAAAAAAAAAAAAAAAAAAAAAAAAAAAAACCATCAACTTTCCATCAAGAAACTATTTTATTTAATAATATTCTGGATAGTCACACAATCGAAAACAAACACAGAAACAAACACACATGTATGAATTCACACTCTTATTCCAAACTCTTTCACGGAGATCACAAGAAGAAAGACCAGAAAAAAATTTTTTTTTTTTAAGAATTGAAATTTGACGTTTACTGACGCATTGGCATCTTTGTATACTCTCTCTCTCTCTCTCTCTCTCATCTCTTCTCTCTCTCTCTCTCTCTCTCTCTCTCTTCTTTGATGCCGCCTCATCTCAAACGGAAATCTGGTAGTAAGGTTTATTGACTTCACGTGAAGCCATTTGGCTGATGCGAGAATGAAGGTTGAAAATTCAATTCGCTTTTAAATTCGAATTCGTCTCTCTCTCTCTCTCTCTCTCTCTCCTCTCTTCTTCTTTCCTCCTTCTTTCGTAGCCAAGCAAAGTTGGGAAGATGGAGGTTTATGTTTGTTTATGATTATTTATTAGATGTTTGTGCGCGTAAACTCTCTCGCTTCCCGTTCGGTCTATGTTTGTTGGTAAGAATTGGTTTCTGTTTATGACGGTGTATTTTGGTTCGTGATTGTGGTTTTGCAATTATTTTATATTTACGTAAATACATTAATAGGGATTTGTGTAGTGACTAGAGATTCTTGTCTCTTTGCAGATATTCTCTTTTTTATATATATATATATATATATATATATATATATATATCTATATATATATATATATATTGATTTAGTAGATATATGATGAAAATGTTAAGTGACTGTTGAATAACCTTTTTCAGTTAGGAGCCCTTTTTATATTAAGGTGCCCCTTAAAATGAAAAGCAGGAGTATGGCTTTAATTATATAATATATATATATATATATATATGCATATATATATATATATATATATATATATATATATATAATATAATGTGTGTGTGTGTGTGGAGAGAGAGAGAGAGAGAGAGGGGAGAGAGAGGAGAGAGAGAGAGAGAGAGAGAGAGAGAGAGCAATTAAATGGCCTAAAACTTCAGTCTCGAAAACATGATTGAGACTGGCTAATAGGATGGGAAAGGTTGAAGTCTCTCGATGGATGGACTTTGAATAGCTTTTCGATGGAAAACCAAAAGCAGGAAGAAAATTCCAAAGTTTAGCAGTAAGTGGGAAGACGCAGAAGAGAAATCCTGTGGTTCGAGGATTTCTAAATTGCAAAAGGGTCAGTATGGGAAGAGGAGGCCTGAAAGAAAAAGAAAAGAGAAAGAGAAAAAAGGATCAGCTCTTTCGAGTAGGTTAGAAATGATAAGAGTATGATAATTGCCACCATTAAGCTTAGTATGTGACTAATTGATTCATGTTTTTCCAGCGGATTCAGCCATGTATGTTTAAGATCATTTAGAAGTACCTGCAACACCCAAAATGTTAATAGAAATGAGAGACTTGAGTTTCATATTCCTCAATAATAGCTGAAAAATTTTTGAGAGGGAATACAGGGAAATGGGCATAGGATGTTTTGGAGA
>NC_087217.1:13821263-13828763 GCF_015104395.2 Macrobrachium nipponense
TCAAGATTGTTCTACTCCGCTGGGTTTTATGAGTCTGTTTGTATTTGCTGATGTTTTACTCGCTTCTCTTTTATTTCATAAGTCATCATTTTTTCACACCGGAGTGGTTTTTATCCAAAGGGTAGTGACTTTTGAGGATGAAATGTGGGCGGTCACTTATCTATGTATTCTATAGCTTTTGACCACAGTAGTCAATGCTTATCCTAATAGTGATTTTATTCGCTAGCACAGACGTATCTTCAACAGAAGGTTTTAATGCAATATAGGCATTACTTAAGGGTCTTTGCAGCGTCCCTTTGGGCCCTAGCTGCAACTACTTTCATTCTTTTTACTGTACCTGCGATCATATTATCTTTCTTTCATCTTATTGTCCACCCTCTTCCAACAATTGTTTCATAGTGCAACTGCGAGGTTCTCCTCCTGTAACAACTTTCAAACCTTTTACAGTCAATTTCCGTTTCAGCGCTGAATGGCCTTAGTTGCCCCAGTGCTTGGCAAAATGCCAAAAATCTATATAATTAAAAAAACAGAACGTTGTTCTCTTGGGGCTTCTAGTAGTTGGCGTCAGTGTCAGTTTTAGTGTCTTGGAGGTAATATCACTGCGAGCGGAGAGGAAGTACCAAGACCTAGAGATAAGAGATCTTGAATTAAGTCTTCGGATGTACTGTCTTCAAGGAGTACCTTGAATCCTCGTTTTAGACGGTGCTATAAAGTCTCTTTGCAGGCTTTTTGCACTTAGCTGTCCAACTTCTTTAATTTCACGTGGTTGGTTGGTTTAAGTTAAGTTTGTTTTTGCCCTTGCATAAAGATGTTGATGAAGCAGATAATGATGAAGATAATGGTAAACATAATAAATGTAGCATGATAGCAGAATGTGGTAAATATTTAACTTATTCTTGTATGGTGTTAAAATCGCCATTTTTATCATCACTGCTTGTGTACCTGAAAAGCACTACATTACTTCAGTAATTTGTTATAAAACTTATACTCTGTTGAAGCCTTCTCTCTCTCTCTCTCTCTCTCTCTCTCTCTCTCTCTCTCTCTCTCTCTCTCTCTCTCTGAGGATACTGAAACAAAAATAGACACATTTGCTGCTGATGTAGACGTTGGCTCAATTTTGTTTTATTTTGATTGGGTTCATTTTTATTTGTTTTCCTGTTATTTTTAGTTTTATTGTTATTGATATCATTCTTGTATTGGTGTAGACACAGTTTGGTTGGAGTTCATGTTTGCTTTATGTGATTATTTATCGTTGCATTTCCCCTTGCCATCAACGCAGTTATGTTTCGTTATTACTTTCTTATTATTTCCCCAGAATCGCGTCCAGAAATGAAAATATAACCGCAGCGAAGGGACAACGAAGCATTCCCGACATGAATTATCTCATTATTTCTCTCATTAACAAGAGAACGTAATTCAGGGCGGCTCTCATTCCTGGAAATTTTTTCCCCGCTTCTTGGTGGTCGTCGGCTGAATTTAGAAGCATCTATCCTATCGAATTACTATTATTATTATTTCGGAAGGAGACCCTCTCGTAGACATGTTTTGTTAAAAAATTACTGCTGCTTCAGCACTATTAATCTTATAAAGAGTCTTCTCTATCTTTCTGATGACGGCTTTCTCGTTGTTGCTTAGACTGGCGAGCAACGCACCAAAAGGGGGCATGGTAAAATTCGGTTGAGTCATTTGATTTATTATTGCTTACACAATTCTCTCTCTCTTTCTCTCTCTCTCTCTCTCTCTAACGCGACGTTTCCTCCTGATCGACAGGACATTATCAAGCGATAAGTGCTGAGGGACTGAATTCCAGTGGTTGTTGTTTGTTGTTTAAGATTAAGCTGGCCTTGTGCCAGCACGGGCTCTTGCTCTTGCTCACAGAACGTCCCTCCTACAGCGGCAATACTGGAGAAGACTGCCGATATGAAGACCCTGAAGGAGGAACATCACCGCCCTGCTGGAGAAGAATGGGCGGAAATACGTGCTGAAGCTGTCCGCCCTGATCCTGATGACAATACCAGACACGACACCCCTGCAAGAGGACCACCACCACCAACCAGACGACCGAGGCGGAGGAGCGCGAGCCTCCCACCTACGAAGATATTAACGCGCGCCTTGCCTACCTAAGCGAAAGAAGACATGCGTAACCGGGTTAGGGGCGCTAACCCGCAAGTTCTTGTTGCCCTCAACGGCGGTAAGCTACGCATTCAAGAAAAGACACAGAGGTATATCAACCTCACTCCATACCAGCCCACCCTGAACAAAATGACATATAAACCTCGGACAAACTTAACTGCCACTTCATGTCAAAACGAAGAAAGAAACACACGAGAAACGTCTGGAGATTGAGATGCTCCTCGACTCGATTCAGCAGTTGGAAGCAAAGAAGATCTAACAACGACGGACGCCCTTCAACCTCTTCTGCTAGCAGAGGCCCTTACGGACAGGGGGTCATACTCGAGCGGTATCTACACCAAAGAGATGAAGGAGGCAGCCGCAGATCTGAAGAAGAAAGAAGACATCACCGTAAGGCGTGCAAGACAAGACAGCCAGTGCGTTCGTGCTCATCAGCACCTCGGAATACTTCGAGAAACTCGACGCCATCTTGTCTGATGTCTCTAAGTTCGAGAGACTTGAAACTTACGAAGAACCCTACGGAAGACATCAAACGCGACGCCAACCGGGTCATCGCAGCCGTGAATTCCGCTACGAATGCCACACACCTCCCGCCCATCCAAGGTGACTACAGCCTCGGCTACCTTTACGGCGAACGTGAAGACTCACAAGGGGGAAGGAAACCCCCTACGCCCGATCATCAGCCAAACGCCCGCCCCGACTTACGCTCTGGCCAAACGCCTTAATAAAATTCTGACCCCCTATCCCCTCCAGGTACTGCCTCACCTCATCGGTTGGAATTTTTGGAGAAAGATCCGCGACTCCCCCGGTGCGGGAACCACCATGGCGTCCTTAGACGTTGAGTCCCTATTCACCAACGTCCCAGTCGACGAGACGATAGAGATCATCATGGAGCGGGTATATAGGAATCCCGATATGAGACCCCCTAACATCCCAGAAGACTCCTTAAGAACCCTGCTGGATATCTGTACGAAGAGAGCCCCTTTCACCACCCACCGAGGACAGATGTACCGCCAGCCAGAAGGACGGCACGTAGCAATGGGGTCCCCCTTAGGAGTCCCTCTTCGCTAACTTCTACATGGGAGAAGTGGAAGAAAGGGTCTTCTTCGCAACACAGATGTCCCCGCACATACGCACGCTACATCGACGACATCTTCGTGCAAGCCGACTGCGAGGATGAGGTAGAAGCCCTTCGGCAGCAGTTCCTGCAGAACAGCGCACTCAACTTCACTGTCGAGTACAGCAGCAACGATCGGCTCCCTTCCTCGACGTCCTTGTCACGAAGACGAATCAGAAGTTGGCGACTACCGTTTTACACCAAAGCTACGAGCCTCGGACTTTGTCTGAATGGTGATAGCGAGTGTCCTGCGCGGTTTCAAGACCACCACCGTCAGGGCCTTCGTCAGGAGGGCCCTCTCGCACTGTTCGACGTGGCAGGACACACACCTCGAACTCGACCGAGCATCCCAGATGCTAATTAACAATGGGTACTCGAACAAACTCGTAAACCGAGAAACTCGAGCCGCCCTTGACAAGTGGTACATGACGGACGGAAGGAAGAGAAGGAACATTCCGCCCCCGGAGGATATCAAACTTTTCTATAAAGCCTTCATGCACCACCAATACAAGGAAGAAGAAGCAGCCATGAAGAAAATAATAGAGGAACACGTCCGCCCCATGGAGGAAGGAAAGAGAGTGTCCTCATTATTTACTACAAGAATCGGCGTACGAAAGACCTCCTGATGAAGAACACCCTCCCCACCGGCAGGAGACCCCCTCCCCCCTGAAGCAGTCCAACGTCGTCTACCGATACGTATGCCCCGCCCAAGGATGCCCTGGGATTTACATCGGCATGACGACGATGCGCCTGTCAAAAAGGATTTCCTGCCACGCCCAGGAGGGCGCCATTTAGGCAGCACCGCCCTTGCAGTACACCAGCAGAAACATCACGAGAGACGACATCGTCAGGAATATTAAGATCATCGGGAGAGCACCTGACCCACGACGACGTCTGCGTCTCTAGAAGCGCTGCTCATCCTCGAGGGAAAAGCCTCCCCTTAATACCACCCAAGAAGCGTTCCTGATACCGACGTGTGTGAGGAGGACCACACCCTTCTCCCCTAACGAAAGTACCAGCGCGCATGGAACGAACACCGAGCATGAGAATAATACCAGGGGTGTGACGTCACGCAGGATAGAAGCCAATCAACGAGGCTCCCGGTGATACCCCCTACCTGAGAAGGTCTGCAAGACTCGTCAACGCCCGCCGTATGAGTCACCTTCCGGGAACCAATAAAAACTCGACCTACCGGAGAAGTGCTCTGACCGTACTGGAGAGCTCGCAACACCACGATAAAGGAGAAGGACTCGCCACTGGAACTATTACGGGCTGCTCTGTGAGCAAGAGCCCGTGCTGGCACAAGGCCAGCTTAATCTTAAACAACAAACAACACTGGAATTCAGTCCCTCAGCACTTATCGCTTGATAATGTCCTGTCGATCAGGAGGAAACGTCGCGTTAGAGAGAGAGAGAGAGAGACAGAGAGAGAAGGGAATTGTGTAAGCAATAATAATCAAATGACTCAACCGAATTTTACCATGCCCTTTGGTGCGTTGCTCGCCAGTCTAAGCAACAACGAGAAAGCCGTCATCAGAAAGATATAGAAGACTCTTTATAAGAGTTAATAGTGCTGAAGCAGCAGTAATTTTTAACAAAAATATTATTATTTATTATTATTATTATTATTATTATTTTTTTTTTTTTTTTTTTTTTTTTTTTTTTTTTTTTTGCTCTATCACAGTCCTCCAATTCGACTGGGTGGTATTTATAGTGTGGGTTCCGGGTTGCATCCTGCCTCCTTAGGAGTTCCATCACTCTTCTACTATGTGTGCCGTTTCTAGGATCACACTCTTCTGCATGAGTCCTGGAGCTACTTCAGCCTCTAGTTTTTCTAGATTCCTTTTCAGGGATCTTGGGATCGTGCCTAGTGCTCCTATGATTATGGGTACGATTTCCACTGGCATATCCCATATCCTTCTTATTTCTATTTTCAGATCTTGATACTTATCCATTTTTTCCCTCTCTTTCTCTTCAACTCTGGTGTCCCATGGTATTGCGACATCAATGAGTGATACTTTCTTCTTGACTTTGTCAATCAACGTCACGTCTGGTCTGTTTGCACGTATCACCCTATCCGTTCTGATACCATAGTCCCAGAGGATCTTTGCCTGATCGTCTTCTATCACTTCTCAGGTTGGTGCTCGTACCACTTATTACTGCAAGGTAAGCTGATGTTTCTTGCACAGGCTCCAGTGGAGGGCTTTTGCCACTGAATCATGCCTCTTTTGTACTGGTTCTGTGCAAGTGCCGGGCATTCACTTGCTATGTGGTTTATGGTTTCATTTTTCGTATTGCACTTCCTACATATGGAGAGATGTTATTTCCGTCTATCGTACTTGAACATATCTGGTTCTTAGGGCCTGATCTTGTGCCGCTGTTATCATTCCTTCAGTTTCCTTCTTTAGCTCTCCCCTCTGTAGCCATTGCCAATTGTCATCGCTGGCTAGTTCTTTAGTCTGTCTCATGTATTGTCCGTGCATTGGTTTGTTGTGCCAGTCCTCTGTTCTTTTCTGTCTTTCTCCTGTCTCTGTATATTTCTGGGTCTTCGTCTACTTTTATTAGTCCTTCTTCCCATGCACTCTTTAGCCACTCGTCTTCACTGGTTTTTAGATATTGCCCCAGTGCTCTGTTTTCGATGTTAACGCAGTCCTCTATACTTAGTAGTCCTCTCCCTCCTTCCTTTCGTGTTATGTATAGTCTGTCCGTATTTGCTCTTGGGTGTAGTGCTTTGTGTATTGTATATGTTTCCTGGTTTTCTGATCTATGCTGCGGAGTTCTGCCTTCGTCCATTCGACTATTCCTGCGCTGTATCTGATTACTGGCACTGCCCATGTGTTTATGGCTTTTATCATATTTCCGGCGTTGAGTTTTGACTTGAGTATCGCCTTGAGTCTCTGCATATATTCTTTCCTGATCGTGTCCTTCATCTCTTGGTGTTTTATATCTCCTCCTTCCATTATTCCCAGGTATTTGTATCCTGTCTCATCTATGTGTTTTGATATTGCTCCCATCTGGTAGCTTTATCCCTTCAGTTCTCGTTACTTTGCCTTTTTGTATGTTGACTAAGGCGCATTTTTCTATTCCAAACTCCATCCTGATGTCCCCAGATACAATTCTTACAGTCTGGATTAGGGTATCTATTTCCTTGAAGCTCTTACCATACAGCTTGATGTCGTCCATGAACATCAGATGGTTGATTCTGTTGCCTCTTTTCTTGAGTTGGTACCCTGGCATCCATCTTCTGTAGTACTTTTGTCATGGGAATCATGGCTACTACGAAGAGTAGTGGGGACAGTGAGTCGCCCTGGAAGATCCCTCTCCTGATATTAACCTCTGCTAGTCTTATTCCAGAGCTTGTAAGTATTGTATTCCAGTTGCGCATTGTATTTTTGAGGAAGCTGATGGTATTTTCCTCTGCCCCATATATTTTCAGGCATTCTATTAGCCATGTGTGTGGTATCATGTCGAAGGCTTTCTTATAGTCTATCCATGCCATGCTTAGGTTGGTTTTCCTTCTCCTACTGTTCTTTATTACCATTTTGTCTATCAGGAGCTGGTCCTTTTGTGCCCCTACACTTCCTTCTGCAGCTTTCTGTTGGTGGGGGATGGATGTTTGTGTCTCCTCTAGGTAGTTGTATAGCCTTTCACTGATGATACCTGTTAGTAACTTCCACATTATTGGTAGGCAGGTGATAGGCTGTAGTTACTGGCTATATTTCCCTTACTCTTGTCTTTTTGTACTAAGGATGTTCTTCCTGTGGTCATCCATTTGGGTGCTTGGTGATTTGAGATACAATGCTGGAGTTGTTCTGCTATTCGTGGGTGTAGGGCCTTGAAGTTTTTGAGCCAGTATCCATGGACTTCATCGGGACCTGGGGCTTTCCTCCAGTTTGGCATTTTCTTTAGTTAGGTGTCTGACTGTGGCTGTCGTGATGTCTGTGAATCTTTGTTTTATTCTCCCTATTTCTTCTTCCTTGACTTCCTGGAGCCATGTTGCATGTTTGTTGTGTGATACCGGAATTGCTCCATATGTTTTCCCAGTCTTCTTACTTGGTTCGGCTTCAGGAATTTCTGGTGGGTGGTTGTCTTCCCCTCTTAGTTGGCTGTATAGTCTTTTCTGTTTGGTTCCGAATAGTTTGTTCTGTTGGTATCCCTTATTCTGTTCATTGTACCGTTGGATCTTATGTGCTTTGGCCTTAAGCCTCTGTTTTTACATCTTCTATGGTGCTGTTTAGTCCCCTCTCTTGT
>NC_087217.1:13836263-13863763 GCF_015104395.2 Macrobrachium nipponense
TATCACACGGGTCACAAACCTAAACAAAGATTTACCCTAACCGAAACTACAAAGTATCCGTACAGTCCAAAATATGTAAAAACTGAATATATTAATTTTGTTGCTTATATTTATCTACAACTTTTTTCATTATGAAGGCATCAAGTATAAATAAAACAAGACTTAAATTTAGAACATTTCCATTACTTGACTCGATGAAACAAGATTCAATGATATTCCTTTTGTTTTAACTGTGTCATTATATGGGATTAAGGCTCTTGCTTGACTCAGTTAATAGGATGATCTAAATCTCTCATAGTACGAATAATGCATTCGAATCTTGCCCAGTTCTCACAGAATATTGATGCTGTTTTTGTGAAAGAGATTTATTGGTTTGTCCGTAATAGACTTTATCACACTTTTTGCAAGGAATTTCATATACGCAGCCTGGAAGATCTTTAGGGGAATTTTTTATTACTAAACTCTTGACATTAATATTACTGAAAACAACATTTATGTTAAAAAGCTTTCATCATAGGGTAAGTTTAGAATGTTATGCTTACTGAATTCAAGTTTGTCATTAGTTAGAGAAAATCTTTTTCCTTGGGTATTCAAGTTTCAATACAATATTATAAATACTTTTAATCTCAGCGTCAATAAACTGCGGGCTACAGACACGTAAAGCCTTTCATAATGAAAAAGGTTGTAGATAAACATAAGCAACAAAATTAATATATTCAGTTTTTACATGTTTTGGACAGTACGGATACTTTGTAGTTTCGGTTAGGGTTAAATCTATGTTTAGGTTTGTGACCGTGTGATATCCGATAATCCTGGATTATCTCTTTAATTTTTACCCTTTTGACAATTAACCATCTGGCATTCTTGATCTTGTTGTTTACCTGATAACTTTCCCTCCAATTGTATTTCATTCATTCCTTGACAATGTCTTAGTAAAGACGAAAACGCTTGGATTTCTGACTATCATTTTCCTGTGGCATTCGCTTATACATACATACATACATACATACACACACACACACACACATATATATATATATATATATATATATATATATATATATATATATATACACACACACACATACTCTTAATGACGCAAGGGCTTTGACAATTTTCAGTTTTAATGGCGGAGATTGTAAAATTGCATTCCACTCTCATGTTGTAGAATTTTCGCGCATTTCCTTGTGCAAGATTTGCAAGAGCTCATGCGCAAGTTAACAGCAAAATTTGCAAGTATTACGAAGGCAATGACTGTAGTTGCGCGTTCCCCTGTACTTAAAATTGTAGTGACACAGAATTTGATACGTGGGCTATCCCCGGGTAGTTGAGTGTTTGCAATAAATAGCGACTTCCTCCAAATGAGGCTTTCCGAGGCATTATGGAATGTCCAAATGAGTTAATGGCTTAACGCGATGTGGTCCTAATTGCCAGCGGGAGAGGATAGAGTTTCTTCGCGTGCTCTCTCTCTCTCTCTCTCTCTCTCTCTTTCTGCGTATGTGTGTTGTGTGTGTGTGTGAAATGCTGCAAGACTGGATTGAGTCCTCAGCACCTCTCTCTCTCTCTCTCTCTCTCTCTCTCTCTCTCTCTCTGTGAAATGCTGCAAGACTGGATTGAGTCCTCAGCACCCCCCCCCCCCGCTCTCTCTCTCTCTCTCTCTCTCTCTCTCTCTCTCTCTCTCTCTCAAAGTTCTAATGAGTACATTTTGTGCGCTGTACATTTGAAAGTAGATTTTAAGTGGTACGAAGTGTTTCGGAATAATAAATGAGAGAGAGAGAGAGAGAGAGAGAGAGAGAGAGAGAGGAGAGAGAGAGAGAATGTCAACTTGAAAATAATTCGATTTTTAAATGGCTATTTTCTATTAACCACCTACTTGAAAATTCTTGAATTTCTGCTAAATAAACTTGTGCTGAACCGACGAATCATTTCCCCCCCGTGCTTTTGAGTAGAGTAACTTCCCCCTCATTGTTTAGCGCGTTAAAGTCATTCTTCCTCCTGCGCCTCCTTTTTGTCGCCGACGTCTTTCCCGGGTCATTCTCCTATTCCTCGTTTTCCTCCTCCTCCACTCTCCTTATCGTCGTTGTCCTCCTCCTCCTCCGCCCTCTCTCTTTCCTCCTAATCGTCTTTGTCTTCGTCCATCTCCTCCATCTCCCCCTACTCCTTATCGCAGTTGTCCTTCTCCATCTACCCCTCATCCTTATCATAATTGTCCTCCTTCTCTATCTCCCTTCCTCTTTATCACAATTGTCCTCCTCCTCCATCTCCCGCCTCTTCCTTATCGTAATTGTCCTTTTCCTCCATCTGTCCCTCCTCTTATCATTTTCCTCTCCACCATCGCCCCCGCTCCTTTTAGTCATCATTGTCTTGTTCCTCCTTCTTCTTCTCAAAGTCTTCCTCTTCCCATTGGTCTTCCTCCTCCTTGTCTTTTATTTTTTACTCCTCCTCCTCCTTACTCTGTCGTCCTCTTGGTCGTGTCACCGTCACCCTCTTCCACTTCTTGAAGCTTTGTTCTTCTTCCTTTTCATCGTCGCCGTCCTCCCGCTCCTCCTCCTCCGCCTCCCCCCCCTCCCTATCCCCCTCCTTCCCCCTCCTCCTTCTCAAGTGTGAGTGGGTTCTTTTTGGTCATTAAGCAAAGAGTCTCTGTCTTTGTCTGTTCTTTGAACGCGTTTGTTACTCAGTTAGGGAAGTTTCGAAGCAGGAGTCCGAGTTCGTCCTTTTTTTTTTTTTTTTTTTTTTTTTTTTTTTATCTTCTAGTCTCTCTCTCTCTCTCTCTCTCTCTCTCTCTCTCTCTCTCTCTCTCTCGGGATATTTCAGTGTGACTGGCTTAGGGCCTAATGATCCATTCATCAGTGAATCATCGTAACAAACCATTATTGCCCCACCTTCCAACCCCTTTTCGCTTGGTTATGGTTCAAACGAATCTTTTTGACCTTTTCTCGAAAATTTGGGCGACGCAGTGAAAGGAATATTTTTTTTCTCAATGTCTACTTTTGTATTACAGTTTTCATATATATCTTTATTTAGCTATCTATTTAATTATTTATTTGTTTATTTATTGGTTTCTATCTTATCTAGTTTTTCTTAATTTTTTTTACCCCTTTCTCGAAAATTTGGGCTACACAGTGTAAGGAAGTCTTTTCTCTTTGTCTTCTTTTGTGCTATAGTTTTCATATACTTTGTATTTTTTCATTTATTTATTTTATATTTTTTATCAATGTATATCATTATTTATTGCTTTCCTGTCTTATTGAGTTTTCCATATATCCTCTGCAGAAGCGTTTTGATTCTCATCGAGAGTTCCAATCTTTTTTAATGTTGTTATTAAAAAACATAAAAAAAATTTTATGTTTATTTAAAAAACATCTGTCTATCTATTCATCTGTCTGCCTTCTTTCAGTCGGTTTTAGGTGCCCTTTCCTTTTCTTCTGTCTCATGATGATCTTTGTTCTCCTCGTATTAGCTTCACACCAGCCAATCGTTGGGCTTCCTGCCGAATGAATATAAAGGTTTATTATTATATTATTATTATTATTATTATTATTATTATTATTATTATTATTATTATTATTATTATTGGTGGAGAAATTCAGAGTAGTGTAGGTGTAAATAGTATTAAATATATATATATATATATATATATATATATATATATATATATATATATTAAAAACGAGTTTTCCAAACCTGCTCGATTCTCCTACTCAAGAACAAGAACTGAGCAGGTTCCCGAAAGCTCTTGTTCCGTATATATCCTTAATATATATTTGCACCTACACCATTGTTTATTTCTTGACCATTTTATTGACTTATTATTATTATTATTATTATTATTATTATTATTATTATTTTTTATTATTATTATTATTCACCAAATACTCACAGTAGCATGAGTCTTGAAGTGGTGAAGCAAATCTGTGGTTTATGTGTAAGTACGAAAATTTAAAGATAAATCTGCACAAATTCCCGAAGGCTCTCTATACAGATTTATCTGGAATGTACGTAAACACATAATATAACTGTAGATTTATTATTATTATTATTATTATTATTATGATTATTATTATTATTATTATTATTATTATTCAGTTTCATTTCTGTTAACGTTTTAGCCCCATGGGACTCCTACTCCAGTTTAGGCGTAAAGATGAATGGCCCAGGGAAAAGACTGGGCCTAACTCCGGAGGGAGGTTGAATCATCTCAAAATTACCTACTGTATTTTCTGAGTGAGGGGATTAAAGCATTACTCTAGGGGAAGATGTTTCAGTTTTCTCCACAATGTGGAGGATGTGTTTATAAGTTATACACTTGCCGTTCAAGTAATTCGTGTAAGAATAGTTTTAGTCTCTCTCCTCTCTCTCTCTCTCTCTCTCTCTCTCTCTCTCTCTCTTCTCTCTCTCTCTCTCTCGTAGCCAAGCAAAGTTGGAAGGATGGAGGTTTATTTTTGTTTATGATTTATTTATTAGATGTTTTTGTGTATGTGTGTATGTATATACATTTATATCTGCGCGCTTATGCTATATATGCATTTCTGTTATTCACAGTTCTTTGATACGACCCTTTTCATATATATATATATATATATATATATATATATATATATATATATATATATTATATAATATATATGATGTATGTATGTGTGTGTGTATTTCTCTTTGTTTTTCTGTTATTCACGTCCTCTGATACGACCCCATTCTTCTCTCTCTCTCTCTCTCTCTCTCTCTCTCTCTCTCTCTCTCTCTTCTCTCATCTCTCTCACGTTTGTATACTTTATATATATGATTTAATATATAGAGTATGTGGTATATATATATATATATATATATATATGTATTATATATATCTATATATATATATATATATATATATATATATAATAATATATTTATATCTATGCAATTACTATATACGTATTTCTGTTTCTTCTGATATTTACTCAACTTCCTTCATGGTCATTTGTCTCTTGATTGTCGTCGGTGTTGATACCACTGGTATCACGGGGGCCATGCATACCCAAGCCTGCAGACGCTGAAAGTGTTGCGTGAATTCAGGCGGCTCCGAAAGTTGGCAGCGATCAAGAATTGCGAAAACCCGCCAGCTCCGGACTTGTTTTACATGTTTTGGCCCAGCGGTTGCTGTGAGAGAGAGAGAGAGAGAGAGAGAGAGAGAGAAGTCGGGTGCCAGGAACCAAAAACCAGATTTTGGGCGAATCAAGAGACACATTCACTGTCGTTCCTCGGTCGGAGGAGGAGAGGAGAATGGAGAGAGAGAGAGAGAGAACGCTTGAATAGGCAATGTCCTGCGTTCGTGGGATTTATAAAACACTTTTCAGAAACGGCATGGATGAGGCCATGCTTAAAATTGAATGAAGGGAAGACATTTTTTTAAAAACGTTACAACTGGATTCATATACACTCCTACTTATTTCTACTTATTTATATATGTATGCTTGTATGGCTGCGTGATTCTATTTATGTAAATATATCGGTTTTTGGAACCAGAATTAGAAATGAGAGTTATGTAACTACTCCAAGGCACTTGATGAAAAATAAGAAGTCAGAGTTGTATTCAAGTGAGAGGTAAAGGAGCATGTTCAACACACGCACAAACACACAATAAATTATATGTATTTATATATATATATATAATATATATATATATATATTACATATATATAATGTATGTATAAAACACAAACACACGCACTTATACGTGTTTTTGATATATATTAGTATATTATTATATTATATATATATATATAATTATATTTATATATTATATATCAATATATATTTATATTTTATATATATACTATAAAACACGTTTGTATACGTGCGTCTGTTTGTGTTTTTATGACTTCCACAAGACAGACACTTGTCATGTTATGTATAATGCATAATGTTACATGCGCGGTCACAGTACGTAGACAAAAACATGTATATATATAACATATACCATATTCTATAAGGGTATATATATCTATATATATATATATTTATTATATATATATGAAATAATAAACTAAATTATAATTATATATAACCTAATATGTATATAATTGCTATATATATATCTATATCTATTATAATTGGATATAATATATACATATATCCCAAAAATATACTAAATTATATTATATATATATATAGAATATATATATATAAATCACTTATATAATACATAGCTATATAATTTTTGTTGAAATCAGTGGTATTATCTGCAGCTGCAATCTTCTTATCTAGACTGTCAATCAGTCCTATGCTTCTTCTTGTTCTCTACTGGTAAGCTTCTTAGGATTAAGGAAAATTCATTCGGGATTCTTTCCATTTCATTTTATCTTTTTACTATATACGCACAAATATTCATTCACAAATATTATTGTTTTCATATTTGTAGCTCAAATATTTGTAATATTAAAAAGTCGCACGTGCTTAAAGTCGACATTTGTATATGTATATATGTATATATATAATGTATGTATGAGTGTATCCATACAAACATGCACACAAAATACAAGCCCCCCAAGCGCTGTTTTTATTGTTTCCCATGCGGATTTTTTTATTTCTCGAAATGCCAGTTCACTGCAAGCACTCCTTCTCTAATGCACTTTTTCCGTCCAACTTTCACTCTTGCAAAATTATATGCATCAATGCGCGGGGAGGGCGGGAAACTTCGGCGAGGCTGATATGACCCTTCTCGCAAGGGAGAATAAGCCTCAGGTTTGCATGAATGCCTTCAGTGATTTTCTCTCGGTGTCATGCAATTACGGAGGTAAATTGCTTTTCTTATTTCTTGGCTTTTTTTCCCCGTCGTCTTGTTTTCCGTGGAAGTTTGCTAAGTAACTTAAGACCGTATTCTGTTTGTTTTCATTGTTTTAATTTCGTGTTTGCTGTTTTTGTCATTGTTGTTAAGGCATAGATTCAGCTTTTACATTCTATCTCCATACAGCGAACAATTTTATGCACCTTTGATAACATTACAAGCCTAATTTTTCCGTTTTTATCGTATTTCCATTTCGTAACAGAAAACAAAGAGGAAGTAGAAACGCCAACAGATAACCGACATGACTGATGATAATGATGGAATAGCGTGACATCAAAACAACAGCTATGAGAAAGAAGACGCGTTAGAACGGGCTGGAAAATTCTCTCTCTCTCTCTCTCTCTCTCTCTCATTATGAGATGATGTCTACCGTTATGATGAGAAGGGGGTGGAGGGTGTTCCCTCTGCCTCTACCCTGTACATTTGCGTAAGATGCAATTTTTTGCTTCCTGTCCTTCCGCGTAATTAAAGTTATTGCTCTTCAGAGAGAGAGAGAGAGAGAGAGAGAGAGAGAGAGAGAAAGTAGTCGCTTCTTTAGTGATAATTATTTAAATTAAACGAATGCTTTGAAAGAGACTGAGGGACAGAGACTGGCATTAATTCCAGCGTCACTCATTATTAGATATTGATGAGAGAGAGAGAGAGAGAGAGAGAGAGAGAAAGAGAGAAAGTAAGTCGCTTTTCTTTAGTGATAAGTTATTTAAATTAAACGAATGCCTTTTGAAAGAGACAGGGACAGAGACTTGCTTTAATTCCAGCGTCATCATTATTTAGATATTTGATGAGAGAGAGTAGAGAGAGAGAGAGAGAGAGAGAGAGAGAGAGAAGTGTAGTTTTAGCGACAATTAATAAAATCAAACGAAGGATTTGAAAGAGACTGAAAGACTGGCTTCAGTTTCAATGACATATTATTGGATAAGAATGATTTTAAACAAACATGAATGTTTATGGCAAGAAAGAGACTGAATCAGTCTTAGTATGATTTTTTTTTTATATATAAAATAAGTATATCGTAAAAGAGATTTCTATAAATTAATGTGGAGGCTGACACAGAGAGGCCGAATTTAGTTGAATTGGGAAGAATAATTTCTTGAGATATCTATATTTTGTTGGTGAAAGAAGAAGCAAAATGATGGTTTGGTTTTCGTTGAAGTGTGACATATTCGCATAAATATTTCTGTCGGTTATTGGAAAGAGAAAAGATGCGAAGGAGAGAGAAAAGGGGCGAAGGAGAGATGTGACTAATATTATATTGCTGCCGTTTGCAAGGTCATCAAAGGATTTTCCCTCCAATTGTCGTATTTGACATCAATTGTCTCGCATTGCTTCCGCAGACACTTCAGGTGACCTCTCTCTCTCTCTCTCTCTCTGAATATATATACGTATATATACATAAATATATATATATATATATATATATATATATATATATATATATATGTTTGTGTGTATGTGGGTGTGATATGTATGTATGAATGTGTATATATATATGTATATATATATATATATATATATATATATATATATATATATATATATATATAGATATATATATGATGAGAGAGAGAGAGAGAGAGAGAGGATGAGAGAGAGTGAGAGAGAGAGAGAGAGAGAGAGAGATGGCAGCACTTAACAAACGACAGGAAACAACCGGTGTAAAATATAATCATTGCTTGAACGACCTTATCAATGTAAGCAACTTCATAATCATATGCTATTTAAATACCGCACTATTTTTAAACATAAGACCAGTTTAAGTTTATTTCCTTTACCCATTTTCCTTTCATATGTATTTATTTTTCTTTTTATGCTGGAGCCAACTCATCTCTTAGTCCTCCCAAACAACTCTCAGAATGACATTCCTGCTCTGCAGTCAAGACTTTCTCAGGGTAATAATTGTATTGAGTTTCCTATTCAATGTATAGGATCACACGACAGAACCGGTCTTTTGGATGGGGCTGTTTATAGAAAATGAGAGCCAGTGTTATGTGGCCGTGTGATTGGGTTAGATATTCCTGGCGGGTAGATCAACACATTCGATCTGTAACCGTATGTACATTCTACCCCTTATATATATATATATATATATATATATATATATATATATATATATATATATATATGTATATATATATATTTCTATATATTTTTTTCTTTTTCAGAGAAAGTAATTATTAGCTCCTGTATGCGCCCTATTCATTCTGCTGTTCTCTTAGCTCCTTTGGTAGACTGAACTAGTTTAGAGAGCGAAGAGGAGTCAGCATTAACTTTCATTCTTTTAAGAGCCGATTTCTTTTCTCTCTCTCTCTCTCTCTCTCTCTCTCTCTCTCTCTCTCTCTCTCTCTCTCTTTCCGGATTAAAATTCACTTTCTCTCATATTCTTCTAGTTGGCACGATAAGTGTGTTTGGTTCATCTTGCCGACGGCCTCCAAAAGCAGTATATTTCTTTGGAATTCTTTACAATTAGACAAAAAAAAAATTTCCTAGCTAAATTGATAGAAAATGATAATATCTTCATACGAAGCCAGATTGGACACGCTAGCATCTATGTATCGATAGAAAGACTGAGAATAAGTAAAGATTCTGGAAAGCTGGTGATGGAAAAAAATTCATTAATATAAAAAAAAATTAGACCTTATCAAAATCAGTGACATGCATTAGCTTTAATGCAAAACAGAATTGCGTGTCCACTTTCCCCCTTCATCCATCTCCTGTTGGCTTCATTTTCCTCTCTACTGACTTATCAATGCCCCTGTCGTCTTTCGTTTTTGAAAAAACGAACCCGTTAAAAGATTTACCAACTTTCTTCACAAGATTTTAAAAAGAATCCAATAAAACATTTCTATCTTTCCTAGTGAAAGAAACGGAGTACCATAACATCTTTTAGGATTGTTTGAGTTAATATCGTAAATTGGCGTCGCACCAACTTTGGTCATTTTTGCTATTTTAGGACATTCCTGAAGATTAGTATCATTTTTCTACTACCTTATTATTTGATGTTGCATCATCGAGGTTACTTGGCCGCAACTGAAGCCTGAGAGAGAGAGAGAGAGAGAGAGAGAGAGAGAGAGAGAGAGAGAGAGAACTTGTTCTGAGGGGGGTAATAACCCCCCGCCTCACGATGTAGTTGTGGTTATTAGGGACAATGACGCATCACAACAGAACCTCACTTATGAGAACTTACTGAGAAGCCAGTGAGAGGGTTTTATGCCTATTGAAAATTAGTGGGGGGGGGGGGGGGGGGGGGGTGGGGGGGGGGGGGGGGGGGGGGCATGAAAGAGGTAGAACTGGTTGGTTTTAAATGTCAAAGTTACTTATACGTGAAGGAGTTAGTGCAGATGAGCTGGAATGTTATAGGCATTTTCTCATAAATCGCCGCCTTTGTAATTGTGTAGTAATGTATTTCGAAGTTAGTCGACCTTGGTCGGTCACAGGTATAGTGGATAGAGGAACAGGGCCAACAGATTCATCCCAAAATGATTCTGGACGCCGGAAGGGTAGCAGTTTCTTGTACCATCCTCTTTTATATATTTAATTATATATATTATATATTATATATATTTAAATATATATGTATATATACATACGTATGTATATATATACAGAGAGAGAAAGAGAGAGAGAGAGAGAGAGAGAGAGAGACGAGAGAGAGAGAGAGAGAGAGAGAGAGATTAATTTTCCTGTTAATGACTTTTTGCCCAAATCATATTCGAAAAATAGGAATTAATTCAGGGCTTAGCCATCAACTTCGTTAAAATGATCCTTGATTTTCGCAATACATAAAATAATAAAATCTTCGCTTTCAGTATATTATAAAAAAAAAAAACGCGTCTTGACATTCATCGGAAGGCAATTAAAAGTGCTTTTCCTTAGACTCCGGCGATGACCTTTCGCTTTTTGATATTTCGTAACATCCTGAGTCTGAAACTCTGAGTCAAGAGTCTGTTGAAATGTCCTGTAATGGATTTTCTTTCAGGTCTAGTATTAATTACTTTCATTACTCTTCTTTTTAGCTCAGTCTTTGTTTCAGGTTCCAGCGAAGGTCTGTTTGATGCGTTTTGTAAATTAGTTATCAGCTTAAAACTCGTGCTGTTGTGTATGGTAATGAATGTAACAATTCAGAGAATAGATATTTCGAAAATTAAAGATAATTTGAAAATTAAAGATATTTTGAACATTAATTATATTTTGATAATTAATGAAATTGTTAAAATTAATTATATTTTGAAAATTAGTGATATTTTGAAAGTTAATGATATTTTGACAAAGATATTCTGAAAATTAATGATATTCTGAAACAACAAGGCGAATATTAGTAAATGTATCTAAAACTAATTAATGAGAACTTTATCTGTAACGTCATATAATGACAAAGAAGTGCAGCTTAAATGCATTACTAGTGCTAAATAATTTGTGAATTTGAAAAAAAATCCAGTATTAAAAGTATATATGATTATACATTCGGGAAAATGCAACATAAAAAGTATATTCTTGAGTAGTAAATTCTGCCGAATATAATTTCAATTGCGCACTATTTATTTCTCTATTGAAATTGCGATTCATACAACATGTATATTTTCATTTCTTTAAAAAGGCCAAATATAATTTACATAATTTCAGTATTCAAAGCGTGATTCGCCGAACATGTCTCCTGCCCTTTTCAAAACAGTTTATCGCTGCTGCAACTCCCGACGACACGTGAATTCTCGGGGTTTAAAAATCAGGGGAAACAGTCGGACGGACAGAGAGTTGCGGTAAGATGTTGTTGACCTGACACTTGGGATGCCAGATGTGCGACAACTTCGGTTTCCTCCGCATCTGGGCTCGGAGGTTGCTGGTGCGTGAAGAATAAAAGATTTTTGAATTTTGGGAAATATTTTGCTTATAGTTTTGTGTCATTATTATTTTCATAAAGTCACGGATTTGTTTCAAGTTACTTAAATTTAAAAGTTTCGAAAGTTGTAGGAGAAATTCAATTTTATACTTACGAATGGGAAGAAAACGAAAACTGTTAAGTGGCGTAATCGTAAATGTATACTAAAAGGTAGACCCTAGATCGACCCTCGAAGGGTAGAACATCGTCTATTCCGATATGTGAAAAATCCAGTAGGCCTATGGTGACTCAATCAGTGAATTATGCACCTGGTGGGTAATCGAAATTGGTGGGTCACAGCCAGGTAGATGAGGGTATGGGTTTAGCAACCTCATCGTAAAACGTCTTGCTGAGAACAAAAATGTTGATGTTCTTTGGAGCACCTCTTCAGAGAGAGAGAGAGAGAGAGAGAGAGAGAGAGAGAGAGAGAGAGAGAATACGAATGATTTTGATATTCGTCATGGGCTTACGGAGAGAGAGAGACGTGTGATTTTGATTTCGTTATGCCCTTGTGGAAATAAATTAAGGGCAAAGTTTAAGTCGTTGGAGAGAGAGAGAGAGAGAGAGAGAGAGAGAGAGAGAGAGAGAGAGAGAGAGAGGCGGGCTACTGATATACTCGTACCCAACATGGTGGGAATGATCATGTACTGGTACGTCTCTCACACAGTGATTGTTTACACGATGCCCATGGTTGTTTCGTTCGTGCCCTCATTTAAGGTCGTCGCTCTCGTAATTACACTTTAGAAGATGTTTTGTGGTTTTTATGATGGTAGCGTTTGAGCGCTCCTGAAGGATGGGACCCCCTGGCTGTTGCTTGGGAACGAAGGATACAAATTGGAGGTTCACTCAGTATTTACGTGCGATAATCTGCTACGCCCGCAGTCTTGTATGCCAACTTGCAGAGTTTACACACTCACTCACACGCATACATATATGTTTGTGTATATATATATATGTATACATTTCTCTCAGGATTTAGTCGTTTCACTTCAAGGATGGAGGGGGTGGGGAGCCGCTTACTTCAACACAACAGTCAATGCATTACTTGTTCTTAAATGCTGAATCTACAAGCAATGTGCGTTTTACATTCGTATTCTGTTTTCATTTACCCCATCCATCTACCGTTTTCTAAGTCTTCCTTTCCATCTCCCTTTTAACATAGCACTTTGTCTTCCATTCATTCCACAAGACTAAACCATTTAAAACTCTTGATCCGCTCTTTCTATTAAATGAGGTAAACTCTTTACCACCTTTACACAAACTTCACATTTTTCACCCTATCAGTACATCTTACCCCTAAGTATACTACAAAAGCAGTTTATCTCAGCAGATTCGACCTATTTTTTTTTCCATTGACATCCAGCAACCTCACTTCACTACCATAAAGGAGAGTTGGCTCGACAATCCTTCTGTACATTCCCAACTTCGATTCCATAGATTTTCTTAGTTGTTCCTAGTATTTTGCATATACAATGCTGCCTTTTTTGCTTCCCCCTGTTGTGTAACTGAGCATTTTTTTCCATTGTATCATCATTTACATCTACCCCAGATACCTTAAGGGATCATTTACTTGCATTTTTCATCATTCGTATAAGGATGTAATGCTCCTTCTTCTTGGTTTCTGTTTACTCTTAAAGCCTTACGCTTGGTCAGTTCACCCTCAACTTTCTCTACCTTCAAACTCTTTCAAACGTTTCCACTAGTTTCTGTTCTGTCCCTTCTCTACCCAATTAGTACTGCATCATCTGCAAACATTAATCATTCCAGATATCATCACCAACCTAATTTCCTATTCCTTACTTTTCACTGATATGCACTGTCCTTTTTATGAATTTGCACAACACTCCATCCATAAAAAGGATAACCAGCAGTCATGGCTACTGAACACAACCTTTTTCCAGACCCAGTTCCATGACAAACACTTGGGCACCCTCTTCCTTGTTCTTACCCTATCAGTCTTTCTCTTATCATCCTTATGTTCTCCATTAAAATTTCCCATAGACCTTTCCTTGTGGACTAATTAATGTCATCCCTCTGTCATCATTTTACCTCATCCCTCTGTCATCATTTTACCTTCACACAATGCACAATGAAAAAATTTTTCTTCTTACACATTCTACCAAAATCTTTCCTCCGCCCAGATATACCTTACAAATCCTGGTCAGCCTCTCAGTCAGACGGTACCCTCTGTGTGCCCTCAGAAGTGACTACTACAGTGAAACTCAAAAGTAAACCTTATCATGTGTGGATTTTTCAGCTCTTCCTCACTTCTGTGTTCAACGTTCAACAAATCTTCAAAATGATCCCTCCGCCAGTTCAGATTACATTTACACACACACACACACACACACACACACACACACACACACACACACATATATATATATATATATATATATATAATATATATATATATATATTTCTCAAAATTCACACTTACATTCCTGTCTCTATCATAACTTTGACCATGTTCAGCGGACTAACCACCATGTGCATAATTTGCTGTGGGATTTAATGGAATTTGTCTACACCTATTCAACTCGCTCAGGAATTCAACCCAGTATCCTTTTGCTGGTGAGGTAATTGATGTTGTGGGAATCTCTGCTTAAGGCTCCATCCTTCATTTTACAGTTAAAGGATAAAAGTGGCTGTGACCTTTGCACTTTTAAGCCTGGTGCCCCCAACAATTTAGGTGGCTCCTCCCAAGAAAATAACGAAAAGGGATGGCTTGTCGGTAAAGATATATATGTGTGTGTTTGCATACTCTCTCTCTCTCTCTCTCTCTCTCTCCTCTCTCTCTCTCTCTCTCTCTCTCTCTCTCTATATATATATAATATATATATATATATATATATATATATATATATATATATATTATATATATATAAGTGTGTATATGTGTAAATATATGTATATATACATATACAAATAGGTAGGAAATATTACTCTGATATTTCCACATCACATGAGAAAAGATAAAAAGAAAAAAAGATCATGTGACAGCTGCTACACTCTGTCTTTTCTTTTAAATAGGTTCCGGTATTCATTAGCAATTATGTTCCTACCATGAAGCGTTTAAGCAAATTATCGGTGTTAGAATTTTCTTCCGTTCCGATGTTAATTTTTCTCTTTCTTTTCTTCCACAGGTATAGTACGATTGCTTCATCGTGGTGGCTGGAGATAAGTATGGCTTCGCAGTTAGACCTGAATTTTACATTTTTGACATTTATACGGTTTCATTCAAAACTGTTGAGAATTCCGTTGGTTTTAATTTTGCAATGCGTGTGTAAGTGCATTTTGTTTTGTGAAAGTTAATGCCAGCAGTAATTAATGTAATTTTTATTTCATAATAGAGGGAATCAGAACAGCTTACATTATTATTATTATTATTATTATTATTATTTCCATGACGGAGATTATCTACGTGCAAAAATGATTAAACGTACTCATTAATATTTATAGTGCCTCAGTGGCGTGATCGGTATGGTGTTGGCCTGCCACCTCGGTGGCCGCGAGTTCGATTCTCGGTCATTCCACTGAGGGGTTAGAGATGCGTATTTCTGGTGATAGAATTTCACTCTCGACGTGGTTCGGAAGTCACGTAAAGCCGTTGGTCCCGTCGCTGAATAACCACTGGTTCCATGCAATATAAAAACACCATACAAACAATCAAAACTAATCATAAATTCTTTGAGTTAAAAGTATACCTAAGTGTAGTTTGAAAAGTTGAGGTTTATTTCACAAGGAAAACCTAGTGTGTAAGAATAGTAATGATATTAAGAATAGTAATTCATAATAATAATGATATTAGGAATGATAATTCCTAATGATAATGATATTATTAGGAATAATGATTTTTGCAATTTTGTTCCATAATGAAACATTCCAGTTACAAAAATAATTGTGACGTACAACCGCAGATTCTTTTGTTGTATATATTAGGAATACTAATTTTACAGTAATAATGATGACAGGAATAATAATTCTTGTCATTCTTTGATGAAAACTACCCAGGTGAAGAATCATTGTAACGTACACGCTGAAAATCTTCTTGTGCATGTTAGGATAACAGTCTATGATAATAACGATATTAGGAATAATAATTATCGTTAATATTTCATGAATAAAACCATCCAGTTGTGAAGTCATTGCAATGTACACTCATGTGTATGTTAGGAATAATGATTTATAACAATATGTATAGTATATGCTGGAAGTAAACCCTCTTATAAACATGTTTTATTAATAGTAATAGGTGTCTCAGCTGCGTTGATTTTATAAAGGTTCTTCTCTATTTTTCTAATAATTGTTTTCTCATTGTTGCTTAAACTGGTGAGCAATGCACCGAAGGTTGGCATACCTCAAATAGGTATAATTGTCAAAGTCGATTTTAATTTTATTAAAAATGCCGGGGACGGTAGTCAAATTATCTGAAGGTATATCCTCTACGGGATATACCTTGAAAATTTGACTGCCGTCCCCGGCATTTCCGATAAAATTAAAATCGACTCTGACAATTACCTATTTCAGACATGCCAACCTTCGGTGCGTTGTTCACGAGTTTAAGCAACAATGAGAAAACAATCATTAGAAAAATAGAGAAGAACCTTTATAAAATTAACGCAGCTGAGACAGCAATTACTTTTAATAAAATATGTATAGTAGGAATAAAAATTATCCTCATTACATGCCACGACGGAAATCATCGTATTGCAAAAATCACCGTGACAGACACACGCAGAATCATCCATCGTCTCTCCCCTAAGATGACTCGCTCCCAAATCACTTGTTCATTGACCCTTCCAAAGGGGAACTGAAGATGAGGCGGAAACACGTTCCGGGCGGCGGGTGTTTGTGTGTGTGTGTGTGTGATGGTAGTGGGAAGGATCCTGGTGGGACTGTCCGTTCGTCGGGTATGATGTCATGATCGTGTGGGTGGGAGGCGTGTGGGCGTGGTGACGTCGGCTTTTGGGCATTCCCGCTATAAATGGAAAAAAAAGCCTTGTGGGTTTCAGGGCGTTATTCATATCGGTAACCTATTACATAGGATGCTTGAATATGTATGTAAGTGTGTGTAGATATATACTTACATATATCTATATGTATAGGTATATATATGTAGTGCGTATACATATACATATATTCAGATGTATATACGTATACATATGCATTAGGCAGTAATTGAATCTGGTATGAATTAATATTACCGTCTTTATTATTATGTTAATGTTATCCACGGGGAGGTTGAGTGTAGTCCTCTGCTATTATGCCAATATATAGAAATGTAGGTGTATATATATATATATATATGTATATATATATATATATATAGATATATATATATATGTAGTATGTATATATATATATATATATATATATATATATATATATATATATATATATATATAGAAAAGAAGGGATTGAAGTAGGGATACCAAGTTTTAACTTTTTCTGATACTAGAAAACATTCAATCCCTGTTTCTTCCTTCATTTAATGAATCGTATGAAAACTTTTTTTTTTTTTCAGATTATTTCCATCTTGATGCTACAAAAGTGGGGAGCTCGGGTTCGCTAGAGAAAATTCTTGCGAAAAATCCTTTCCATTTTTGTACACATATCTCACCAAACTTAAAAATTGGTTTTCTATAAGAAACATTATTCTTTTGAAACAACTTGTAATACATTGTAACAATGCGTAAAATGCATTATAATGGAAAATTGCTCTTTAAATTTCTCAAGAAATTATTGGCGGGGAGGAAAATGTTCGATGATTTTCCATCGTTGTACGAAATACGATGGGAAAACAAGACTCCAAATGGTAGGTCGTCCTCATCACACGTATTTATTTCGAGGAATTCCCACCGCTGGGGCCATGTCCTTATATTCAACGCATGTCCTTTGTTTCCCCAAAGGCGCCTATAATTTCCCCCCATTTGTGCAAATTCCATCATTATTCCCAACCTTGGTTGTGCCTCCTTTTCGCCTCCTTTTCCCCCTTTCTCTCTCTCTCTCTCTCTCTCTCTCTCTCTCTCTCACACTACGCGCCATTACTCTGGATAATTGTCAGCCGTGTTTTGAGGGAGCGTTCTCTTTATGCCTTTATGAGCGGGTGGCTCGTTAATGGCGTGTCATTTCCAAAGGGATACGTGGGATACGCGCTGGTCGGCCGGGCAGAAATCTAGTTAACTTCTATCCTTCCCGGAATATGATTTTAAAGAGTCGACCAGGAAGTGCAGCCGTTCAATTTTCGTTTATAATTCGCTTTGTCGTCTTGAGTGGTTTTTAGCGCTTCGCTGTGAACGACCCCTCGCCTCTTGGTTCTGTGAGAGAGAGTGACAAGTCCGTGTGTCCTTTCGCAGTGAATGCCCTCTTAATGATATCCTTTCAAAGGCACCCTTTGCTCAAATATATGTGGCAGAACGTGTTCTCAAATGTATGCGACAGAATGTGAGCGCGCGCGTGCGTATACATAAACAGGGTCAGTCAGATGATACCGTTGATCACGACTGGAAAAAAAATTATTTTTTTCCTTTTGGCATGTTTAGTGAGTCCTATTATGGCATAATGTAAAGACGCCCATGCCTTGGAATGAACTGGTCCCTCTCACTCAACCAGCGGTTGTCTTGATATGCCTTTAGTTTCCCGTTAAGCCTTAGTAGGCGTCGGGGTCAACCGCAATTGGTATATTTTGTATGTTTCTTCATACCTCTCTGTGTATATTTTATATTTCTTTACAAATTTTTTTATTTACATAGCTTTTTGTAATATACAGAAATTGGTTACAATGCCTATTTCATCCTCTCTTGAAGACAGAATTGCGAAATAGCTTAACCTATTTTCGTGCAAATATCCTGAGAAATTCGGCCGTGGGCCAAAGCCCAGTCCTATAGAGTTTAGCAGTGATCCGGATATTAATCGTCATCTGGATCGTAGGAATACTGTAAGAGGATCCGGTAATGAGTCCACCACTGGATTTATATTGCAATCCAAATCCGGTATTAAAAAAACTATGCAACGTAGTGATTTAGTAATCACGACCTGGTGTAAGAAGAAGAATGGTCATTGGCCACTGGAGACCAGTGAACTGAATTTCTTTCGAAATTCGAAAACAGACCAATGTCCAAACTCGGATTTTCATGAATCTTTTGCGGTGGTCGGTCAGGGGTCAAAGGTGAATCCAACATGAAGATTTGGTGTCGAATCGGAATTAGATCCGATGTGGGAGGAATTATCTCAGGCTCAGAGAGTAGTTAGCGTGGTGTACCCAGTGCCCTGTAATTTTTTTTTTATTGAATTGCATATTCACTCGCGGTATGTCACATGAATATATATATATATATATATATATATATCTATATATATATATATATATATATATATTATATATATATATATAAATGTGTGGGGAAGGGGGCGACGTTTGCTGTTCAGTGTGTAGCACAGACACATTATACACACACACACATACACACACACACACACACACACACACACACACACACACACACACATATATATATATATTATATATATATATATATATATATATTATATGTATTAATGTAATGTAAAATATATATTATGTATTCTATATATATAAGAAATATTATATTATTATTTAAAATATATATATAATAAATATTAAGGAATTACCACAGGAAAATAATAGCAGAAATCCAAGCGCTTTCGTCTTCACTAAGACATTGTCAAGGAACGAATGACAATGTCTTAGTAAAGACGAAAGCGCTTGGATTTCTGCCTATCATTTTCCTGTGGTATTCCCTTATTTAATGAAGTCACGTGCATCTGCTGTGATTTTTTAAGCACATACATTATTAAATATTTATACATATAATGTATATATGTATGTATATGTATAAATGTATGTATGTGTGTGTGCATGGGTTCGTGACTATGTTTAACTCGTTGAAGTTTGAACGTGCTCCAGTTACCGAAGCCGTTCGTCATCCTATTGATTTTATTTTTGTATAGCCCGTCTTCTCGAACTAATTTCGTCTTAGAATTTTTTTTGCTCGTTAATGGTTTCTTGCTCTGCTTGCGAAAGCAGTGGGCGTCATTTTAACTGTTCCTCGATTTCTTTGTGAAACTAATGGTCGTGTTTTGCCTTCCTGCAGTTCAAGCAAAAATCATCAACGTTATGCTGACCTCGGCCACCTACATCTGTTCTTTGTAGCGGGATCCCTTTTTCGTAGGAGAGAATACTATCTCAGTTTCTTTGAAACATAACAACACACACATACATACATTATTATATATATAATATATTATATATATAGTATACTATACTATATAATAAATTAATTATATATATATCAATATATATATATATATATATTATTTATTTAAATAATGGAAGTGTTTAAAATTTTTTTTTACAGAGAAATTGAAATTGCCTTACAAGCACATAGCATATGGAAATTAAACGTTACACAGGCGTGGTCGCACAGCACACACATATTATATATATATATATATATATATATATATATATATATATATATATATATATATATATATATATACATATACATATGGGTGTGTGTGTAACTATATATACACGCACACTTGTGTAACGTGATTTTTCAAGGCAATATTTAACTCTCTCTTCCCCAAGAAACGAACTGCAGGCACTTAAATATATTGTTTCTTCCAATTGTCAAATTACGCATTTTCATTGATCGCTTATTATTTATTAGTTTCCTGCCAAAACTTGGTACAAAGTTGGAACATGATGCATAAATGATCATGAAGGGAGATCATCCGTGTGAATGTCTGTCTGGCTGCCCCACATTGTTTGCGTTATGCTTCCTTGTTGTCACATCCCCTTCTACACGGTCGAAGAAATAGCAGTCGAACTTGTTACAAAGTTAAACTGTCCTGCTTTGCTGTGCGTGAAGGGAGTTCGTCCGTCATTCAGTCTGTCTGTATGTCTGTCTTCCTGTCAGTGTGACTGTCACACTTGAAAGGATGTCTGTCAATACTGGAGCACAAGAAGACCATCATGCATAGAGGTACACAAAAGGAAATCGCCACCCACTGATCTGCCTGAGGAATTTCATCTGTGCAGTCCTTTCAGCTTGTCTCGTTGTATTATATAAAGCTCATTTCCCTTTATCTGGGACGATTTCCCTCAATCATCTTCCTCGGATCGTTTAACAAAGGGTAAAATTCAGTGTATTAGTTATATTTACAGATGGAGGATTTTTGTTTCTGCCAGAAGTTGTGCCTGGGTCGTTAAAATATATCAGAGTAACCCGATTTCATTCATGGTGTGGTTTTGCTGTGCGCTGTGCAGAGCGTGATTTTTCTCTTATTTTAGGTGTTTTTAAATGGACAACGAAGATCGTGCATATATTAATACTGTGGCGTGTTTTCTGAACAGGAGAGTCATTCGCGAGTCAGCATTTTAAGGGTGAATGTTGCTGTGATTTTTGTCTTTTCTAATGGAAGCGGCTTTTCAAGCAACTTTTATTCGTCCGTGCTTTCCACACGGCCCAGCCATTATCAAATATTTGCAGCTATTTTTATGCCTAAACTAACTTTTTTACTACTCTTACGCATCACCTTCTTACACTTCCAGTTCTTCTGATCCCTCCTCAGTTATGCACAGTTTATGTCTATAGCCTCTACGGTTTTACTTATTTATTTCTTTATTTATTTTTAGTTTCCGCATATTACTTTTAATAAAGGGGGAGTTGGTTGAACAGTTCCTTCACATATTCCTAACTTTATTTCCATAAGCAGTTTAGTTTCCTTCCTATCTTGTGCTCACTCCCTAGACCCACGTGCCTCTCCTGTGTCAGGTAATTATGTGACTCACCGTTTCTTGTATCCTACTATAATCCCATACATACATATAAGCACAAACACATTGTGTGTGTGTGTGTGTGTGTGTGTATGACTAATACCACTGCGCACGCACGTAAACTAACAGAGCTACGTAAGCATTCCATACGCGTATAGAGTACAAAAGTTGCAACGCAAGATCGGGGTGGGAATTCTCGCCTGACCCCAGATGCCCATCTTTTCCTATAGCGCAGCAACGAATAACTGATGCTGAGGACAAAGATCTCTCTCTCTCTCCCCGCTTCCTCGCCCTTCCCATACACATACTAACCGAGTCCCTTTGTCTCCTGTCTCCTTCATCCCCGCTATTTGGCCTGTAGAGATAACCCCTCCTGTTTAACAAACCGGAAATTCACGCCTCTGTATTCTTGAGAGTCGGCTGGGTGAGCTTAATATATTACTACACCCCCGGGCCTCTTTTCCTAGTTAGGGGAGAGTTTTTTTTTTTTTTTTTTTTTTTTTTTTTTTTTTTTTTTTTTTTTTTTGGGGGGGGGGGGGGGTTGTCATTATCATCTGATTATATCCTCCCGGATGAAAGAGGTATTTGTTTTTAAGCGTTTGGGAATGGCTTGATTATATTTATACTACATTTTCAAAGACTTTTTTTTTATTGAATCGAATCTTGCGAGAGGCTATTTCATCTGACCAGCTAAGTGAGATGACGTCATAGGCCTGGAAGCCAGGAAATAGAGAGAGAGATAGAGAGGAGAGAGAGAAAAGATGCTAGGTAAAAGGGAAAAAAATAGTCCCCCTTTTTTTTTTTTTTTTTTTTTTTTTGTTTTTTTTTTTTTTTTTTTTTTTTTTTTGTACAGGTCTGCTTCTTAAGGCTGCAGAATATTAGAGGGGAAATTTATATACATATATATATATATATACATACATATATATATTATACACACACACAACACACAACACACACACACACACACACATATAATATATATATATATATATATATATATATATATATATATATATGTGAATGATTTAACTTAGGTTATGCAAGATACCTTTAGAGATTATTTTAACATAGGGAATGCTTTTTTTTGTTTGTTTTATCTGGTAAGTAAAAGGAAATATTGGATTTTATATATATATATATATAGTAATATATAATAATATATTATAATATATATATATTAATATATATAATATATATTATATATATATATATATATAATATATATATTAAATATATATATATATATATATATATATTTATATTTAAATAATTTATATTTCTGTTATTTCATCCACTGCGAAGTAAGCCCGTGGAATGTGACCCGTCAGGTTCGATTATTTTCCCCATTATTTCGGGATTCGATTAATTAATTTAGGTTTTAATGATCGTCGATATGAAATACGAACTCTTGAAATAGTGAGACGATCCTAACTCAAATGATTTCCGTAGAATTGATCGCATTTTGGTGAATCTGAGCCTTGGTGATGTGAGGGATTAATTTACACATTAATTAGTGTTTGTGTGAGTGTGTGTGTGTATGTATGTATGTGTGTGTCAACATCCACATTGGAATTTGACCCGACAATTAACCACTAGAGAGGATTAAATCCGACACATTTTTAAGGTTTAATGTCCGTTGGAATTTTGCAATTATTGGAAAATTCCAAGAAATCTTTCCGTAAAATTTTATTAGGGGAAAAATGACAGATAAATCACTTGAACATTTTCGTGTAATATCATGAATTGTTAAGATAACGATATACTAAACTGGGCTGAGGAAATTGTTCTTGCTAAATGGCCCCGTGGAATTGGCCTTCAATGATTTTAAGTTATCGACTCCGAGTGATTCATTGTAGTTGATTCTTGATAAATCCATCGAGTGGGGCATTAATGAAGTTGGACTATATTTAAGGATTCTGACGGATGGGTTCTCACTAATTCGTGAAGTTAGTATATTATGATTCTACAAGCTGGCCTTTACTGATTCAAGAAAATTGACCCATACACAAATAATTCTGGAATTCTACCCGATCAAATTCAAGAGAGCCGGGTCATATTTAATCATTCTTTTGGGTGAAGTTAGCCCCTTCTAAATGGCGAAAGTGGTTGGCCCAAATTGATGTGTGGAAGTTTGCGCAATCCTTCAAGATTGTAGAACTTAGTGGAGTAATGAGCTGGCCATTTCTGGAAGGAAGTTAGCACATATTTAAATGATTCTACGAGTAGAGTCAGTAGACCTTTACCGTGCTTGAAGATTCTAGAGGTGATTTTATCCCATACTGAATGATACTAGTTGTTTGTCCATGGTGATACAAGGAAGTTTATTTGTTCATTAATATTCTGGGTTGAAATTATCCCATATTTTATGGTTATAAAGGTTGGCCGTATCTGATTCAAGCAATGTTTACCATATCTAATGATTTCAGAGGGGATATTACCAGATATTTACTTATTCTATATGTAGCCTTGAAGGGTGGACGCAGGAAACTTGGTTCTTAATGATTTTTATGGAAATTTCAAATCCCCCCACCCCTTACCCCCCCCCACCCCTACCCCCACCCCCCCCACCCCCCCACCCCCCCACCCCCGGTAAAGAGTGACTCAAAGATATTGATCCCATGAGGTGACATTTTATTGATTCACAAAAAGGATTTCTTCGTGATTATGAGGACCAGACCAAAACCTAATGATTATAACAATAAGAACCCCTAGATTTATGCTATTATCACATGAACTCGTTTCAAATGTTTTCCAAGAAAGAGAGGGAGACCACCTAAGGTTATGATGGCAATTCAGCCAGTTATTCACTCAAACTGTATTTTATTTTAGATTTTTTAAAATCCTTCAGGAACAAAGGCGCAGCCATCCCAGGCAGGCTGATCGTGTGTGGCCGAGGCAATGCATCGGCAAATGAACTTAATTTAAGAAGTATTCACATAAAAGAACTGCTTTTACGTTAATTGTGGCTTCCATTAATCTGCCTAGTGCCACCTCGCGTGTATTAAGAAAGAGAAAATGAAATTTCGTGAAATTCTTCATGGTAATGAAGAAGCTCTTTTTCGAGAGAGAGAGAGAGAGAGAGAGAGAGAGAGAGAGAGAGAGAGAGAGAGAGAGAGTGTGTCTTCTTAAATCAAGAGGATTATTGAACTTTTAAATTTCATATTGAATATATTTGATTAGAAAATAAAAATTAGGAATTAAATAGATATTACAATAAATTTATAGTTGTTGAAGGAATTTCATTTTGTAATGCAAATCATTTTGCCCGTAGATTTCCACTATTTTATTGAAATGCATTTAATTCTAAGTATTGTATGTGTGTGTGTGTGTGTGTGTTTGTGTGTGTGTGTGTGTGTGTGTGAGAGAGAGAGAGAGAGAGAGAGAGAGAGAGAGAGAGAGAGAGAGAGAGAGAGACTGGTTCTAAGCTCGTATTTTGAAAGGTTTATCTACTTTAGAATCCAGTGCTCGAAAAATATTGGTCATTCCCGGACATTTTATAACGCCCCATATTTTTTTTTTGTAGCCCATCACGCTTATTACTTTGTCTTTGTTTTTTAAAGGCTGTTGTCATTTTGGGTCGTTGTTCAGTTTTAATTTGCTGTCATGTGGCGTTGCCGACATTCGGCGTCAACTGCCTTTTTTTCGTTTGTCTTTTCCTTCGTAGTGAGTGGTTGTTTTGATTGTGTTTATATATTTTTCAAGCAGATACCATTGTGCATATATATATATATATATATATATATATATATATATATATATATATATATATATATATATATATATACATACATATATGTCCATGTATATTTTTACGTGCATGTACGTCTTATAAATGTACAGAGAGAGAGAGAGATTATATCCTTTCCCTATAAGCAGTAGATCCCCAGTCGTCTGTAAAGGCGGCATTTGCGAGAAAATATAGGTTAATGGAAGAATCGAAACTGTTGTTACCTTAGGTTTGGGGAGGGAATAATTTTTCGCTTTATGGAATTGCTTATGTAGGATGTTCTGCCATGTTTTGCACTGTATTTCTGATTGATTTATTCTGCATAGATCAAATGCAATATTTTGGAAGAGAATGGAACTCTCTCTCTCTCTCTCTCTCTTTTTGCGCAGGCGGGGCACATCCTTCATTGTAAAGCTCAACAATCCCTTTGACATTCCCACCGTGGCTTCCATAGACACTAGTGCCTCATTGGCCGAGTGGGTTGCGTACTGGCCTATCAATCTGGTAGCCCGAGTTCGCTCCCCGCTACCGCCAATGCGGAACCGGAGGAATTTATCTTTAGTGATTAGAAATCCATTTCTTGATATAATGTGGTCCGGATCCCAAATTGAGCCGTAGGTTCCGTTGCTAAGACACTAATTTACTAACCACGTAAGTAAAAACCCAATCCTTCGAGTCAGCCCTAGGAGAGCTGTTAAGCAGCTCAGTGGTCTGGTTCAACTAAGATATACTTTTTTCCATAGACATTGAGGAGCTTCCCAAACTTTTGCCCACAACGTGTTACCAGTCTCCCTTCGACTATTTTTTGTCACTGTTTCCCTCATTCTGCCATAATCTGTTACAGTTACTCCCAGATACTTATATGAATCAACTGCTTCCAGTAATTTCACCATCCTGCTTCTTTATTTCCATTTATCCTCGTGACCAATGCTCACATTTACCATTTAAATTTTTCCCTCTTTCTAATACTTTCGAACTCTTTTTCGCTATCGACATTCATTGTTGCCATCTGCAGAGATCAACCCTTAAAGACTCCAATCATTTCTAAGTTTTTTTTATTTAACCCCACAGTTTTGGAACTACAGCTACTGTTGTTTTATGCATTTTGTAATTATATTTCAAATTTGAAACACATCCCGAACCAGAATGAAACCAGTAGTACCCCTTTTCATTTGAGACGGCTTCAGAAGAATCCCGATATCACAGTGAAAGCTGTCGTTCTCAGGAACACAGTGACTGGCTGGTTGTCGTAGTATTCATTTCATGTTTTACCAATGAGAATGTTGTACTGCGCACTAAAGTTAACCTACTACATCGGAAAGCTAAAATATTTTCCCCTTTAGTAATTAACATAAGTAATTATTGTGATAACTTATTTTTTTTTAGTGGAACATGTCATCGTTTTAAAGGTAGATGATATCTTCATTATCATTGGACTGGTTAAAGGGCATGTCAGTGATATGAAAATTAGTAAATCTTTGGTTAACGTTCTTATGCTAAAATACTCTCTCTCTCTCTCTCTCTCTCTCTCTCTCTCTCTCTCTCTCTCTCTCTCTCTCTCTCCTTCTTAAGGCGACATCTTTTAAACACTTCATTCTTTCGAACTTTTATATATAGTCTTCAACCTCCCTCGCCCCCCTCGGGCGACAAGACCATCAGTTCCTCCTCACTTGAAGTGGTTCTTGAGGCCTTACTTCTTAATCTTTTCGTCCCGTATAGGTGCCACTACACATTACCTTCTCTCTCTCTCTCTCTCTCTCTCTCTCTCTCTCTCTCTCTCTCTCTCTCTCCAAAAGTACACACATCCTTAATCTCTTGCTCTTCCTTCGCCTTCTGCCTCTCTCTCTCTCTCTCTCTCTCTCTCTCTCTCTCTCTCTCTCTCTCTCTCTCTCTCTCTCCTCCATCCGGCAGGATATCAATAGCACTTAGTTAAAGAATAAGAGTCATTAGTCTTCCATAAGGCACAGCTCGGTGCCAGGGTATCCCTTGAGAGGTAGAAGGAGTGGGAGAGCGATGGAGGTTTGTATTTTTGTTCTTTTATAAAGTTTTACCTTTTTCCTTTCTTTTTCGTGGGATATTTGTGTTTATGGGTTTGTGTGTGAGTAACATGGACGAGAGTTTTGATAATTAATAGGTGACGAGAGGTACGACTAGAAATCTGTAAACATGGAATTTGACATATCTCTTATGTATTGTTTGACCGAGAAAAATTGAATTATTATTTTATCCAAGTTGCTGTATTTATATG
>NC_087217.1:13868763-13871263 GCF_015104395.2 Macrobrachium nipponense
ATATATATATAATAAATAATACATATATACACACTTGTATATAATCATACATATACATACACTTATATATACGTAGTACCTATATTTTCTCCTCACTATGTCGTTTTATGGTTTTAATCTTAATCGACAGAAAATTTAAATACACTTCCATTCAAGCAGTAACAGCAGTCCGAACCTGGTTGTGATTTTTTTTATTTTTATTTTTATTTTTAAGGCGCAAGTTACCTGAACAGTTTGTATTGCAGCAGACACAATCGAACGATTTGCATTGTTTACATTTACAAAAGACGTGATTCCCACGACGGACACAATAGAAACCAAATTCTAAGGGCACTTTAGACGATAAAGGCAGGCAGCCATAAAAAAAAAAAAAAAAAAAATTGAGCTAAGGATTTAGAAAATACCGAGGAAATTCGAAACCTCTGATTTTTTTTTTTTTCTATACGCAGTTTCGGCTACGAAAATCGCCAGCGTTTCTATCATGATAACGTGAGCACCCCGAAGTATTAGAATGTTATTGTTCCCTGCGTATCATTACATCATTCTAGGTCATGACGAGCCGTTGGGGAGTTGGAGAGGGGCGGAGGGTGGGGGGGCGGGGTGTTCATAGTGTGTTTGTTTGTATTTGTCCGGACAGGTAAGTGAAAGTGGTCTCCTTTCTATCACGATCTTCTTGTAACTCCTGTTGCTCTCTTAGGCACGATTCGCCTTCCAACCCCCCTTTTTTATTTATCCGTTTTTTGTTTTTAGCCTTTTCCTATTTTTATATAGTTTCCTTTTTGTACGGACGTAAACGCGCACGGTTTTTGTTTAGCTACATATTATTTTTAATATCCATTTCTACAAACGTAAAGGTGTTTGCGCAAACACACACACATAAATATATATATATATATATATCTAGATCTATCTATATCTATATCTATATATATATATATATATATATATATACATATATACATATATATATATATATATATCTATATATATATATATATATATATATATATATATATATATATGTAAATGCTCGGGGTGTGGATTTCTTTATCGATCGCAGTATCAAAACTCAAAGTGCTATTTAAAATCTCTTACCATCTATAAAGCAATAAAATATGGTTATACCGATATCACCGTATCATGCCTTCGTGTCTATTAAGAGATATTAGCCCAAATTTGAACCCATTCTAATCTGATGAATAAAAAAAAAAAATTGAGAAAATGGATCAACCTTGGTTTGATGGTTCGTTGGGAATGGCCATAACACAATAAGTAGTCCAAGATCAACATATGACGCAATCGCTCCAGGTGCCATGTTCAATTAGTAGCATTTATTTATGTAATTTATTTGTGTTCATATTCTTTTTAAAGTCTATTTGTGTTTAAATGTATCACTCTATTGTGAGTTTCATTCTTCTTCTTTTTATCTTTTTATTTTTGGAAGGTTGACAGTCAAGTCAATAGCTGCTTGGATGATTCCATCTGAATTCATGCATGCCGTGAGTTATAATAATTTCAACTTTTTTTTTTTTTTACCGTTTCTCTCTGCTTCAGCTTGCAGGTAAAAACGCTCTCTCTCTCTCTCTCTCTCTCTCTCTCTCTCTCTCTCTCTCTCTCTCTCTCTCTCTCTCTCTCTCTTCAGTCGTATCTTTTCATAGTGTATCCGGCGGTGATGGATCGACAACAACGGAGATTTATTTGAATTCTTTCCGATACGGCTATCGAAGTGGGATGTTGTTGAAGAATGCGGACTGAGTCTGTTTTCAACGCTTCTTTCACTTGGAGAAGGCTCTCTCTCTCTCTCTCTCTCTCTCTCTCTCTCTCTCTCTCTCTCTCTCTCTCTCTCCTCTCTCTATATATATATATATATATATATATATATATATATATATATATATCATACATAATATATATATATATATATATATATATATATATATATATATATATATATACATATATGTATGTGTGTGCATTTATTTACGTATGTATAGTGTGTGTGTATATATATATCTATATATATATATATATATATATATATATATATATATATTTATATTTGTGTGTGTTTAGGTGTATTTAAGTTTATATGTATTGACTAATATTTACCATTATTTATGTAATGTGCTATGCACCCACACCTACGTTTGTGTATAGGTATATGCTTCTTTGTGTTACGAATGAGAGTATACATCTACAGACATGTGTATTTGGATGCTAATGTACCCGTATCAAAACGGCAGCGCCATAGGAGAAAATCAAGACTGTAAAGCGCGACTGGTGGGACATTACGTACCGTCGAAGCTCGAATCGTAGTAATATTATTTTACATACTTAAGTATGGTGCCATTGATGAGGAAAGCTGCCCCCGTACTTAACGACGACAAACGAATATATTTAGTCATTTAGTTATTTTATTGACAAAATATGCAACCATTAGAGACTTAATGCAAATTAGACAGTAATCTCTTTTGTTCTTGCAAGTAGCTACATGGCCTAC
>NC_087217.1:13876263-13878763 GCF_015104395.2 Macrobrachium nipponense
TGGGAGGGACTCCGAGGTCCTTGGAGCCCACGTAAACTCCTTGACGTGACGAGCATGAGACAGTCCTCGTTGGTAGGGATCTGCCTCTCTCTCTCTCTCTCTCTCTCTCTCTCATCTAAAACGTAGCTGGCTCTCTCTGTCTCACTCCTGACACGCGCTTTTACTTTTTTAGATATGCGGTCACTGTAGTTCTCTCTCTCTCTCTCTCTCTCTCTCTCTCTCTCTCTCTCTCGGGAAAGTGTCCGACACTCTTTGTATATCTATTTAATTTATTTCTTTTTTAAGACTATACCCTTCAATTAGATTAGTCTCTCTCTCTCTCTCTCTCTCTCTCTCTCTCTCTCTCTCTCTCTCTCTCTCTCTCGGGAAAGCGACAATTGTTATAGATGTATTTAAATTATTCTTCTTAAAGACTATTCTTTAAGTAGATAGTCTCTCTCTCTCTCTCTCTCTCTCTCTCTCTCTCTCTCTCTCTCTTCGAGAGCATCTTGTTCGAATGTCAGTCATTATTTTAAAGACTTTGTGGCAATGTCCTGGTATTCATATTCTTAGTAGTCGCAGTATCTCTCTCTCTCTCTCTCTCTCTCTCTCTCTCTCTCTCTCTCTCTCTCTCTCTCTCTCTCTCTATATATATATATATATATATATATATATATATATATATATATATATATATATATATATATAAAGTGATTGATGCATGTTTTGCGTCTATTTTATTTACGTCAATTTTATGTAATTCTTTAAAGATTGCCCTTTAGTTGGATAAATCAATCTTTGCAGTCTCTCTCTCTCTCTCTCTCGATAGTGATTGACGCATGTCTTGCGTCTGTTTTATTTACGTCTATTTCACGTAATTCTTTAAAGATTACCCCTCAGTTGGATAAGTCAATCTTTGCCATCTGTGTGTGTGTGTGTGTGTGCGTGTGCATGTGTGTCATGAATTACGCTGTCATGTCAGTGGACGACGGCTTGTTTAGATATACTAAATCGAGTGTAAAAAGGCATCGCGGACTTCACTTCCGACGGAGCAGCTCGCCTTGACCAGATGCGAGGAGAGAGTGAGGTGGGAAGGGAAGGGCGGTTGAGGCTTGTGCGCGGAGAGAGAGAGAGAGAGAGAGAGAGAGGAGAGAGAGAGAATCCAGATGTACTAGATCCACTGCAATGATTGTTGGCGAGAATGGTTGCGTATAGGCTTGAATAACCAAACTTGCATATCCATCACCCCCATTTTGGATGCTTACCATAAACAGGAGTTGCTAATCTAATGTATTGTTCGTTATCCTTTGTAGACAGACAGACCGAGAGAGAGAATGCAGCTGTGGCTGTATGTCCACGGCAATGGATGTTGTTACTAGTCGTTGGAAATATGTAATTCGATTAATTTTGTTTTCCACTCCCGGAAATTTACATGAGAAAAGTTGATTCGGAATAGATGTAAAGTAGGAATAAGGCAGTGAGGTTACCATAAACAGAAGCAGAGTGTTCTCTGTCCGTGTAAAAGAGAGAGAGAGAGAGAGAGAGAGAGAGAGAGGAGAGAGAGAACCTATGATGATACTTTTGCTGTGACTTTTATCATCATTTCATTTCCCTTTATCCCGAAATTATTATTATCGTCAGCACCGACGCGGGACTGTTTTCCTCTTCACAAAGGAACACCACTGATCCTTTTCCCTTTCAGAATGATTATGAAGTAAGGTCAAGCTAAGTCGAATAAAAAAAGACATAAAGACATCATAAGGTGACATTTATTGCGGCGCTTCTTTCGTCGTAAAACAATTTGCTCGGATCTGGGACCCGTCTAGGAGCGAGTTTCATCCCATAAAAGGGAAGACTAATTGTTTATTCTTCTTGGCGAGAATCCTGTTGATTTTTTTTCAACATCTTGTGTATGTAGGACTACGCACTTCAAATTCATGTTTCGAATATGATGTGAATTAATTATACATTTTATATATGTACGGACATATGGGCAACACTGAACGGATCATTATATAACAAAAGTCCCTTAACTAGGTCAACTAGTGGCAGCAGAATAAAAAGCATGTCCAACACTATTTAAATTCAGTGGATGTTCGTTAGGTCTGGTCCCGAAATGCGATTGAATGAGACGTATATATATATATATATATATATATATATATATATATATATATTATATATCTATAATATATATATATGTGTGTGTGTGTGTGTGTGTGTGTGTGTATAATAATACATATATATATATATATATATATATATATATATATATATATATATACATACACATATATATATATATACACACACACAGGAACTGTCGCTAAAGCATGCGATATTTCATGTTGTCATACTTGCCCTGGAGGAGGTAGGAAAAATACACGAAAGCGCTTGGTCAACTCCTTTCATTCCTTCCTCCAGTGTGATAATTATATATATATATATATTATTATATATAAAATATATATATATATATATATATATATATAGTTTTATATATATATAGTGTGTGTGTGTG
>NC_087217.1:13883763-13891263 GCF_015104395.2 Macrobrachium nipponense
GTTTATACCTTGAAGGAGGTGTGAGGGGAGGGGAGGGAGGGAATGTTGGTTAGCGGGAGGTTGGGGGCGGGGACCAGTGGTCCAGAGAGGTCTTCGTTGATTCTACTTCCTTTCACTCTCACACTTCCTCCCTCCTCCTCGCCCGTCTCCTTCCGTGTTCCCCTTACCTCCCTTCCCTACATTCTCCTAGTTGTAATTCCTCATTAGTGGAAAACCTGTTTGTCAAGTTTGGTGGTTCTTGTTAAAGAAGGAAAGGAGAGAGAGAGAGAGAGAGAGAGAGAGAGAGAGAGAGAGAGAGAGAGAGAGAGAGAGAGGAGGTGTAGGGTCATCTTCCGTACTTCTGACCTCTGATGATGCGAGATAGTAGACTCTTCAGTGAAAAAGGAAAGTAACGAAGGAAGGCCTCTAAAGGTGGCATGAGAGAGACGATTGTATTTATGATTCGGAATGGAATATTCAATTAGATTTTAACATGTTTTACTGCGACGAGGAACTCTCCAATAGTTAGGAGAAGTCGCGCAATTATCCCTTTTTCTTTATGAGCGCTAATGTAGCTGGAAGAAGTTTTATTTTGATTAAAATCTTAATTATGACTGGCCTATGTAATTATTTTTGTTATGTACTTCTTTAGTTGAATCTTGGTAGTTGCACAGATTATAACTAGGACATTAGTAATACTTCCACAAAAATGCTAAGCAAAAATGCTAAGCAAGCTCCTGCGATACGAGTTCCTACAGCAGAAAACATTTTTTGATAATTTCAAAGTAAGTTCGGAAATCTTAAGGCACGGGTCTGCTGTGTTTTGCGATAATTAAACAGTCGCCGCTTATCAGCAGCTGGGACCTCTTGGAAGACGGAGTAAACAGTAGGTACGATAAGGCTTGTATTTGACAGGATTTTACTTGAGTATTAGTTAAGCGTATACATTTCTTGCCAGGATATTACAAATGAAATGTAAATGTAAGATATTTTCATATTAATTGAGTCCTGCAATGTTTCAATATGCTCTGCTTAGTGATTGCATATGATTGTAGATGATAATAAATACGATTTAGGATGTCATTTTATCTTGCAGCTGAAGTATACTGAATATTAGAAATAAAGGTATTTTTGTATTTATATATTCATAATTTGTCTTTTTTTTTTTTAAGAAAACATGGTTACATAAGTTTTAGGGAATTACACGAGCAACGCCTCGTAGATTCTTTGTTTCTCTTTACGCTATTGATAAGAAAATAGGAATGTATGGCATTTTTTGGGGCTTCTTCCGAAGTGAATCGTACAGTTGCACGCGACTCAAATTATGTAGGTTGAAGTTAAGAGAAAACACTGTTTCCTTGAGTTTTGGACCTGCATTACGCAAGAAGTCACGCATACCGTTTATAATTAATTTTTTGTCTGTCGAACTGTGTGGAAAAGGTGATGGCCGCGCTCATAAGATATTTAACATAATATACTGGTTTTTGTGTGTTGTCGGCCTTGTTTCATTGTGCATTAGATTACAACGCAAAAGAAACGAAGGCAAAGGTGACGGGAGGAATACCAGAAGGGAATGGAATACCTAAAGAATAATCGTGTGGAAAGAGAGGGTTTGGGGGCCGGGGGTGATAGGAAGTTGGTAAGTGACCCCTTGACGAACCAGTTCTGTGGCGTTGATAGTAAATGTTACGAGTTGGCTTGGCCCCAAGGCAGAGATGGCGCTGAGAGAGGAGAGAGAGAGAATGTTTTGCCTGTCAACATCTATCATCTAATGCACTTGTTTGAATCGTGCAACTAGCAATCTCATTTTAGTGCGTGAGATTGCAATGTCAGGCGTTCAGGTTAATTTCAGTCTCCTTAGGGATTTGACCTTTCAGAACTTCTTCCAGATAGAGCTTCTAACTTTGAAACACTATAGAACTGAGATTAGTGAAGGAAAGTCACAAATCTCAACTGGAGTCACTGCAGCGCTCATTTATCTTTAAAAAAACACATATTCTAAACCTGCAGAAGCCATAATTAGAGAACAAAATCCTACAAGCCTATGGGGCCCAGTAGGGAATCGGAAATATCGGAATGAAGAATGAACTATACCTCGAACTGAGTTTTTGAGCAACTGGATTGTAAGATTTCCATCCGTCCATTTATATTATTATTATTATTATTATTATTATTATTATTATTATTATTATTATTTTACACTGCCGAAGGGGAAAATCTTCTCTAACATGAGATAACTTAATTGAATTTTTTTTTCTATAATTTTCCTCGCTCTCGTAAAAGATTATGAAGATAATATCGATAGAGTGCGTTTTTATCAGGGTGATTCCGGAATGCTCATTAGCTGTATTCACTCAATAATATACATCCGTTTCTCGCTAAATCTTTACAGTTAATGCGCTTGCTTTGTAGTGTTACTGTCATAAGCCAGTTTGCCGGTATGTTCTTTACGTAAATCAGTCATCCACTGGATGGATGTGTTCATGTAACAGGTAGAATTGAATGTCATAGATATTATTATTATTGAAAAAGAAACCCACAAATTCAATTGTAACTTGTTTTACTTCTAAGTATTTACATACACAAGGGTGAATTCCATTGACATCAGCTCATGATATCAGAGCGACAAGAGGGGATTGGCAACTCTCAGAAAAACCAGAACGCCATCGCATAAATGACAGCACAACGAGAAGAGTTCCAGAAGACTGCTGGGCCTTGACCCAGGCTAACATCCCAAACATCTCTTGAGAATGGGCCACAGAAGGGCCTGAAGTACTCGAGTGAGTAAAACTTCATGTAAATACTTAGAAGTAAACAAGTTACAAATTGAAATTTGTGGGGTTTCTTTTTGTTTTCAATCTTCAGAAGAAAACTGAAAGAAGTTTTGTTTGGATTATTATTATTATTATTATTATTATTGTTATTATTATTATTATTATTATTATTATTATTATTCGTAACTGAACCCTATTCTTAGTGAAAGAAGTGACAGAAGGTAATAGGAATTATTAGAGAAGAAATATAACCCAAGAAATGTATAGATATAATAGATATAAGTATAGGCAAGTTATTAAAGTAAAAGGAGAATTGTTTAAGGGTATTCATCCATTGCTTCTTCGCTGGAACGTTTGAGGTGTAAGTTATATTCGCGATGACTGTAATATTCAATCGACAACGTCATAATTCAATTAAAGATAACTTATACATATCTGATAAGATCATGATTATCGTCTCGGGTAAATAAAAATGCTTAGTAAGTGTGATCTGATTCACTTGAGAAGACTAGAGACGTGATTATCTAAAACGTATAAGAGAGTTGGCTCTCTCTCTCTCTCTCTCTCTCTCTCTCTCTCTCTCTCTCTCTCTCTCTCCTTTTCTTTTCTTTAACCAGCCCTCCTCGATAAGAAAAGAAAAATGGGTCCAGCACCGATAAAAGGTATATAGGGGAAATCAATAGTCCTTAAAGGCACTCCATATCAAGTGGCGAGTTTATTGATGCCGGTTTTTTTTTTTCGGGCTATCGTTTTAGATGGGACGGAGAGAGAGAGAGAGAGAGAGAGAGAGAGAGAGAGAGAGAGAAAGAAGAAGGAGTGTTATCCATATCTTCGTTTCTTTTTATAGCCGGAGAGGAGAGAGAGAGAGAGCGAGAGAAAAAGGGAAGTGCGAGAGAAGAAAAAGGAAGTCGGCCGCAAGTTCCTTTTTCTTGATAGTTAAAGAGAGAGAGAGAGAGAGAGGATATGAATCGTTAACCGTTAAATTCTCATTGTAGTATGAAGTTATGAATATCTCTCTCTCTCTCTCTATCTGTCTCTCCCTCTTAGAAATGGCGAGACGGACTCTCGTCACAGATAGAAAAGTGGTGCCATCATTTCCTTTTTATTCTAGAGACTTGAACGTTCGTAAATCATGCAGTAGATTGCACCCCTACTCATGCGACGATGCTTAAACACAAGGTGCAGAGGCGTTCTATTCGCACTTTCTTCAACGGCGAAAAGCCAACGCAGAATACCTGCTCATTTAAGCATGTTTTCAAGTATGCGTGTTTTTTTTTCTTTTATTTATGTCTTTTGGACAGCGAAGGGGAATTAAACGGCTTAATGAGAGGTTTTGCGTTGCTCTGGCGTCGAGTCGTTCAGCGGGGAAAATGCCGGTCATGTGGATTGTGTCAGAGCAGAATATGGCAGGTAACGGTTTTATTTATTCATTTTTTTTTTCCGTACCAGAGGCCCTCTTTGAATAATTTTTTTTTTTCACACAGTTTTCCGTTTGCGTGAGTATATGCGGTTGCTTGTGCGTATATATATATATATATAATATATATATCTATTATATATATATTATATATATATATATATATATATATATATATATATAAGCGAATACACAAGAAATGAAGTCACGTGCATCTACTGTGATTTTTTAAGCATATATACATGCATATAAGTATATCGCGTTGTTCGTATGTGTTGTCTTAATGCCAGTGATCTCAATTTAGTTATTCTGCTTTAATTTTTTATGTTTATTTGTGTTTGGCTTTTGCTCCGGGAATTATAAAATTGTACTAACGAACGTACATTATGCAATTAATAATACACACACCTATATATGTGTGTGTGTGTTTGTGCGTCTGTGTTGTGCGCTTTCGTGCATGTCTGTGTATTTCTGCACTTCCTTTCAGTTCCAGAATATGTACGATCGCCAGAGATTTATGTGCCTCCCCATTCTAGCATCATGTTCTTTTCCAGCGTTGAGACAGACGACGAAGAAGAAGTCTTCCCTCTCTGTGGCACTTTTCCTTTCCTTCTTCCCTTTCGCTGACCATTCACTTTTGCACTCTCTGCACTGCGTGTTGGGTGCCCGGTTCGCTCCGTGCAATCATATGTAATAGCTGGACGTAGTTGGAGACATCTTGGTCTCTTACGTCTCGTGCAACAAGGGAAAAAAAAGGGAGGTTTTGTGACGTGGCTCTCTCTCTTTCTCTCTCTCTCTCTCTCTCTCTCTCTCTCTCTCTCTCTCATACGCACCGTTACTTATGGTGTATTCATGCATAGGAAAGGATATATATATATATATATATATATATATATATATATATATATATATATATATATATATATATATATATTATATATAAGAGATCCTCACGTGAAAATGAAAGGAGGTACCAAGACTTTCAAAGTCTTGGTACCTCCTTTCATTTTCAATTTTCACGTGAGGATCTCTTATGTAAGTCACCCACGGGACCATTGGTGGCGAATTACAAGGTATATTAATATAAAATATGTATTATTATATATATTGAAATATATGTATATATATATATTGAAATATATATGTATATATAATATATTAAATATTATGTACATATATACATACTCGACATTAAGCCCTCTCCCCAAATAGGGGTTAGCTAAAAAAAACGCGCACACACAAATACACAGTGGTCAGTTGCACATTCGATCTTTAATTGCCGAATCATGAATGAACTCCCTGTCCAGAATATTTCCACACTATTAACCGCGCCGTATGCCCACTCAGAAGTTCATCCAGGCCCCTTCCTAGTCTCTTGCGCTTGTTACCTTTATTGCTTCACCTCTTCAGTTATTATTTACTCTTTCCTTTTATCATCGTCAGTTAATTTCATCCCCAAATATCCAGTTAAATTAATCGCTGTATCCCCTCCGCCATTTATTGTTCCACGTTGCTGGTTTCCGTTTAACCAACCATGCACTAGCTCCATTATCGTTCCTTTTTATATGAGCTTTTGACGTTGATACGGGCTACTTGTTTCCCAGAGCGTTATCGTTAATATTTATTGAATGGTCACGATTTCACGCCACTCGGTACTGACCTCTACTATTAAACTGTGGATCTTTGTGAGTGGTAGCGAGGAGAATGAGATGCTTTCAAGATTCAAGAGGGGTTGCTCCTGCTGCTTTAAAGCACCCAGTCACTCGGCTGTAATTCATCTGATTTTTAAGATTCTTATGTCCATATTCGTTTCGTGTTTCTTTTTTTTTTTATTTCCCCGAATTTATCCCTTGTCTATCACTCCACTTCTCTTAGATCCAAATGTTTCCATACATGGCATTCTATTTAGTGAAAGCTCGCATTACAAGTTACTTTCTGGCCTTTTCGGCTTTTGCTTAAGAGGCGTGCACTATAGATCCTAACGATTTAATTATGGTGGCAGATCCACAGTATAACGTTTAGGTTGTTGTTTTAGATCAAGACTGGCTCATGCTGTCTCGAGCTCTTGTCCCTGAGCAGCCCGTAACTGGAACCAGTTCTGGAACCGTTATATCTGCCGTTTCTGTTCCTTCAGCAATATATTCATAATCATTTATAGTTTTCCACTTTGTTTTGGCTATCCCATTTTTTCGTAACTGTGCTGTATTGAATTGTAGGTATTTTGTTGCGTTATTATTTTAATCATTAATTATCTGTACCATTGTTGAAGAACTGGGTATTACCATGAGGTGTAACTGACGAGAATTTGGACATGACATTCTTCCGGGTTTCAGTAATTATTTCGGGATGAGATGGAGAGGTTCATGTCCTTCTCAGCCTGGCTATGACTAGAGGTATTCAACTAACAACAGTGTAACAAATTCACTGCTTAGGGCAACAAAATGATGTTGTTTATATATATATATATATATATATATATATATCTATATATATATATATATATATATATATATATATCGACCCAGCTCGGCCCAGAATCAAACTTGGCTCTGCTGTTGATGAGGTTAGGGTCTACATACATACATACGTACATATACATATACATATACATAACACGCACAAACACACACGTACAGCAGAAAGAGGTGACAGCTGAACGTAACTGTGCGCTATGGCGATATTATGTGGAAATGATACGTAGAAGATCATTCATCCATAATAAACGGTCTCATTCAAGAAGCGTGGAGTGAAATGCGATGATATATACAGTACTCAAGGAGTGAAGTGAAAGTGAGTGAGAAGTTCGTGTATTAGTTGTCAAGAAAAGATAATTAATAAGTCGCTTAAGAAACTACGAACAGTAATCTATTGTAGGAGGTTTTCTTCATCGGTTGGTAGGAAACCTGCATCAAATCATAATAATTTTTGAGGGGAATAATATTTCCTAATGTATGATATTACCGTCTTTCTTAGGAACGTATGATAGGTATTTTGAATGAATTTGTCGCCTAATGTTTGAAATTACCGTCTTTCTTTGGAATGTATAATAGGTATATTGTATAAATTTGTCTCCTAATGTATGAAATTACCGTCTATGGAAGGATTGTATAACAGACAACTTATATAAATTTTTATGGTTTTTATTTATATTATTCTGAAGATAAACGGTGACTCATCTGCTAACGCCGTAAGGGGTCCTGCAATCCAGCCTTTGAAGTACGATTCATAATTAAGGTCCGGTCTCATTTCTTCGGGTTTAAGCCGTTGTTAGTGTGTGATGATTCTCTCTCTCTCTCTCTCTCTCTCTCTCTCTCTCTCTCTCTCTCTCAC
>NC_087217.1:13896263-13898763 GCF_015104395.2 Macrobrachium nipponense
AATTATTAGGTTTACAGGTTCGTTTAAAGCAAATTGATTAGTATGAAATTCTCTCTCTCTCTCTCTCTCTCTCTCTCTCTCTCTCTCTCTCTCTCTCTCTCTCTCTGGGTTCTTAATCATGATATTTACAGGATTGTTTAAAGCTAGTTGTTTAGTATAAAATTCTCTCTCTCTCTCTCTCTCTCTCTCTCTCTCTCTCTCTCTCTCTCTCCTCTTACAGTTAAAGTTGACGGTCTTATTCTTCGTGCATCAAGAATTTGTGCTGTGCACGTTACACAGACAGAACATTTCCTTTAGAATTTTTTCCCGTAATGGAACTTCCTTGATATTCTTTGATGCTCCCAAAGTTTACAACGTAATGCACGAGATTTTCTGTGATTTTGTTTCCATTTGCTTTACTGTTTTCGTAACTCTCTCTCTCTCTCTCTCTCTCTCTCTTGAGAAATATGTCATTAAATCTGTCTCTCACAAAAATCATTTACCTTTCATTTCTCTCTCTCTCTCTCTCTCTCTCTCTCTCTCTCTCTCTCTCTCTCTCTCTCTCTCTCTCTCTCTCTCTCTTGTTATGGCACTTCAAAACAAGAAAAGCTGAACACATAATTATGCTTTATAAGACGTATGTACGTAGTCCACTTGAATATTGCAATATGATTATGTACCCACACTATCAAAAGGATATTGTACAGTGTACAAGGATCCTTTTCAGCTAGAATAGAAGAAGTTAAGGATCTTGACTACTGTGAAAGACTACAATTTTTAAGATTATATGGTCTAGAAAGGAGAAGAGAACGGTACATGATAATACAGGCATGGAAACAGATAGAAGGAATTGCCGAAAACATCATGGAGCTAAAAATATCAGAAAGAGCAAGCAGATGTATATTAATAGTGCCCAAAACTATACGAGGATAACTAAGGAAAGCACACAGGACATTAATCAACTACGCACCAGCATCGACAATGCAGCGTCTGTTCAATGCGTTGCCAGCTCATCTGAAGAATATATCAGGAGTGAGCGTAGATGTGTTTAAGAATAAGCTCGACAAATATCTAAGCTGCATCCCAGACCATCGAAGATTGGATGATGCAAAATATACCGGAAGAGTGCACTGGAGGGACCTGCAACTGCCAACCCGAACAAAATGTAAGGTCTGTAAGGTAAGGTAAGGTCTCGTAATGTCATCAAATCTGTCTCTCTCTTTCACAAAAATCATTTACCTTTCATTTTTGTGTGGGTGTTATCTGAGTTCATTGCAATTGAAGGCAACGTGAAAAATAGAGTATATGTTTGCGCTTTTCAACATAATATTCAACACAGCTGATTATTATTTTTTATAATATTTATTTTGTTTCCTTTTTTCATATTATGTTGCAACTAAATATGAATGTGACAGTGCCACTGTGTTGAGTTTCGCTTGAGCCATTCTCTTCATAAATACACTATGTGTGTGCGTGTTTGTTTGTGTCTGTGTAGGCATGCACGTCTTTAATTTGTTTACTTCCTTTAGCTTTGTTAGCTTTGTTTTTACTTGTTTTAATTGCCGTTCAATTTTCCTATGTATATCGTGCGTGAGTTTGGTTAAAAGCAGTAACTGTTAAAGGATACAACCTCTCCAGTCTTAATTTTCTTTCCTTTCCGCTAAGGAAATATCTCTCTCTCTCTCTCTCTCTCTCTCTCTCTCTCTCTCTCTCTCTCTCTCTCTCTCTCTCGGAAATAGGTAGAATGCTCAGCATACACTTTCACGCTTATGATAAATACTCGTCATTATTCACTCTATGATTCGGATGAGTATGCCGGAAGAATCTGTTAACGTAACACCCTCACCCCCGTCCCCCCCCCCCCCTCTCTCTCTCTCTCTCTCTCTCTCTCTCTCTCTCTCTCTCTCTCTCCATAATATAGGTTCAGTGACGCTGATTAAACTAATCATGAAGTGCTATCTAAGTAAGTATATCAATAGAACCTGAACATTAAGGCAGAATGAAGATCAAACAATAATGATGACGATGGTGAAAATAATCATAGCTGGAATAGTGAAGGTGATGATGATGATGATGGGGATCAGGCTGCTCAAGAAAGTGAATGTCTCCTGACGTAGTCGGTTTGTCTTTCATTTCTGGCTTCCCACGTCTCATGTTTCACCCGCAAAATGAGAGAGAGAGAGAGAGAGAGAGAGAGAGAGAGAGCTGGCGTAAGTCACGTGATGCGCGTTCATACATGCGAATATTATGTGCAGAAGTGCGAGAGAAAGCTAAACTTTGGTTCAAACGCATATGTTCTTGAGAGAGGGAGGGGAGAGAGAGGGTGGTGGGGGGTGGGGCTAGGTTTATTTCCATGTCAGTCATGAGAGAGAGAGAGAGGGGGGGAGAAAGAGAGAATCATTAAAGAGCGAGAGGGAGAGAGAGGGGGGTTGCTGTTATTCCCATGTCAGACATGAGAGAGAGAGAGAGAGAGAGAGAGAGAGAGAGAGAGAGGTTTATTCCCAGGTCAGTCATTAAAACG
>NC_087217.1:13903763-13906263 GCF_015104395.2 Macrobrachium nipponense
AAACCAATTATGAAATGAGCTGTCCAAGACAGTAATATCTGGAGGAGGCTCATTAAAAAAACTGCGACCTCGAATAGGGATTAAGCTGAAAAGGAAATATATTTTCATTATCTTCATTGGATGCTGCTATCAATATTTTGCCGGTCTCTTGACTTTCACAGAGGAAAGATGATTCCCTTCTTGTTGTCTACAGTTGTGATGCACAATAACTTCCTTTATTAAACCAGATATGATAACCATGTCGGCTTGAGAGGGGAAGTATTACAAGAAATAATACTATCTTCGCAAATGATTATTTTGGTAGATAAGAAGAGGGATTTTCTGTTGCAGGCACTGAAACAACTCCACTGACAAAAGGGACAATAGCAGTCATTGGATGCTGCTGATGTGGCCACGTTGCTTGCATGCCATGAGATATAATGATAATTATTGATGATAGAGCCATTGAGGTGCGTTAAAGGAGTAACGAAATCTTGGAAAGCGCCGTAAAAACGAAATTTCCAACCTGTCACCACGAAGGCTGTCATGGCTGACATCCAGGTTCATTAAGATTGAAAGAGATGAAACAATTTGGCTTGGTGAGTCTCATGATTTTGCCAGGTCTTCAGAGATGCTATTCAAGCGCTCTATGTTATTACATTCGACAACCTCGCCAATACAGGTGCCGTTTTCGTATGACAAGGTCAGCTGTTCCTTGTGTGATCCTACGCTACGGGTGAAAACTTCGGTAACCTCGGTCATTTTTATACCAATGAAAAGAATGACTAACTTGTAAGTGTGGTAGCAATAAAAAAAATGGAAGACTAGAGTATTCAGATACAACATACAGGTGTGGAATAACGACTTTGGGAGGCTTAGAGTTGATTTCTTGTCGTAAGATGGGATATGTCAAGATGATCTGATTTAGTCATCGTTATCTCAGCTGTATTAACTATCTTGAGGAGTGGATCCAGGTGCGAGCGAAGATTATGGTAGAAAGCCTTTGTATTCCTTAGGACATCTCGGCTCTGCCAACGCGGAACAGAGGAATTTATTTCTGATGATAGAAATTAATTTCTCGATATAATGTAGTTCGGATCCTACAATAAGATGTAGGTCCCGTTGCGAGATGACCAATTGGTCCCTAGCCACGTAAAGATATCTAATCCTTCGGGCCAGCCCTAGGAGAGCTGTTAATCAGCTCAGTGGTCTGGTAAAACTAAGATATACTTAACTTATCATAGGACAAGAAAGCAAATCACCATCTCTAATCCTCCCCAAGTCGGTGTTCTACAGCTGTGTATTACATATAAATGTACTCTAGTCGCCTATCTTTTTCATTTCATCTACCAGGGATCGCCGTTGAATAAGTGTCAACAGAATTGTGTTAATAGTATTTTTGTATGTTTTTTTAAAGATTTGATTTTACATAAGTACATGTATGTGTATATAGTTACATACGTATTTTTTTATTGTTTATTTGCTTAATGTTCTTTATTGATTCTACATTACAACCACAGTACAGTAGGAGATCTGGTATTAGATAATATATGGGTGCATTTGATATAATCTTAAGTAATTTTTTTTCGTATGGAACGCGTCTCAGGAGAGTTGTGAGACTTAATTGAAAATTAATGCTGGTTTTCACTGGAATGTCGGAGATTAACAAAGTTTCCCCCTCTTAATTAATGTTGAATTATTTGGGTAAGTTGGACACCTCCAAGATGAAAACTGCTGATGAGAAAAGAGAAAACATACATACACACAAACTATATATATATTATATATATATATATATATATATATATATATATATATAGATATATATATTAGTGAGTCATTAAAGACTTATAATCATATGTGCATATATATATGAATGTATATATTATATATACATATATATATATATATATGTGTGTGTGTGTGTGTGTGTGTATAAATGGCTCACTAATCGACAATCTTCATCTTCTAAAGATCCCTAATGTATAAAGTTACAGTTGAGATAGTTTCATTTTTTTAAAGGAAAATCAGACATCAACTTGGTCTATTCAAATTTGCTTTAATTCTAGAGAGTATTGCATGCTGTAGCCCTGGAGTATATTATGTATTGTAGTTGTGGAGTATATTATATGCTCTAGCTCTGAAGCATATACTATGGCGTATTTCTGGATGATATTGTATACTGTAGTTCTGTAGTATTTTATAATAAGTACACTGGAGTATATGTTGTAGTTCTGCTGTATGTTTATGCTGCAGTCCAGGAATATGTTATGTGCTATATTTTTTGGAAGACATGGAGCTTTCATGCTGGAGTATATGTTGTAATTTTGGGGTATTTTATATGAGGTAGTTTTGTAGAGTATTATATCCTGTAGTTCAAAGTATTTATGTTATATTCTTTAACACTATAGAGTATTTTGTATGCTGTATTTCTGGCATCTAATATGCGCTAAAGTCTCAGAATATAATTATGTGCTGTTTTTCAAGAGTAAATTTACAAATTTTCCTGCTGTCATTATGG
>NC_087217.1:13911263-13923763 GCF_015104395.2 Macrobrachium nipponense
AAGCTTAGAAGTGGAAATGAAGGAAACGGAATGAGAACAAGAGATTGGAATCTGAAACGAAAAAAAAAAAATAAATGAGAAAAAAAGCCAAGAGAGGAAAAAGACCGAAGGGAGAAGCGAAGGAAATTAAAAAAAAATTTAAGAAATAAAAAGGAAGAGATAAGTAAAAAAAGGAAACGACCGAGATAGCTCAGAAAATGACATTAATTCCCAAAGATGGCTGTGATTATGAGTGTGTTTTCAAAGGGTGCCATTTCCCCCGGCATGAAATTGCGAGGCGCAGAAGAATGACGGGGCCGCTTTTGTTTTGCTCAGTGATGGTGCAGATTTATCTTTTGACATTTATGAATTATCAAGGAATTTTCTAGTTGGCGGCTGAAGGTTAAAAGAATAACTCTTTTATTGAGAGTACCGTTGCGTTGTAGGTGTCTGCATATTTGGGGCGGAGGGAGGGGGGGGGTTCTTATGTTTTAATATATTTTGTTTTTCTATTTCATGTATTTTCTGGTGGGAGATGAAAGAGAAGTTCTTCTTTCTTCCAGGTTGGATTTTCAATGTCCTTGCGTGTGTATGCTTAGTATGCATAATACTTGCATGAATATATGCACAGAATGTTAATTCTTGGTAACTGATGTCCGCATAACTAAAAAAAAAAAAAACTTCGTACTCTCTCTCTCTCTCTCTCTCTCTCTCTCTCTCTCTCTCTCTCTCTCTCTCTCAAGTTATTTTGAAACTTAGTTATATTAACGTAGATATCACCATTAACAAATACTTGTTCATCCTAATAATAAAATCTGAGACTTTGGTCAGGAAGACAGAAAATCCTCGTTCTAAGTAAAAGTAGTTTGTGTTGTACAGACTTATATATTGTTGTTATTATTATTATTATTATTAGTCGTAGTAGTAGTAGAAGTTGTATATAGTAATGATAATATTAAAAATGTGCAAACACTTTTATTAAGTAAGCATGATATGATAACATTATATAAAAGAAAATGTCGATATTTACGTCTATAAACAGCAGCGGAAGTCAGAAAAAAAAACATCGGTATATTTCAAATCTAAACATTATTTCCCCTACTACCCTTCTTACCATATGGAGTACTTCAGCCAGTAGAGTATTTACAAATTCTAAGAGGAATAAGTAAGAATAGGACAACAGTCTTCAAGAGGACCGTTTTATTTTTTATTTTTTACTTTTTTTTATACAAGTCCGATCATAGCCATTACTCAGTCACTCAAGGATACTCCCGCCGACTCCGAAGTCCTAGATTGAAGGGTTGGAGGAAGCAGTCAGTGGTAGGTCCCGTTAGAATTTCCCTGCTGGATTTGCGAAACAATTTGTTGCATTTGAGTGGCCTAGTGTACCTCCTCCTCCTCCTCCTCCTCCTCCTCCTCTTCCTCTTCATCCTCCTCCTCCTCCTCCTCCTCCTCCTCCTCGATTGACAAAATGATCGTTGATTTCTGAGTGACCTACTCTTGTGTTTTTCTAGTATGTTTGTTTAGTTTGTCCCCTGTGTTAGTATGTTGATCTTTGCATTTTGTTGTGAGATGTTCGTTGTCATTCTGATTCGAAAAAAAGTTATATTTGACTTCATCAAAGGGAACTACGAAATGCGTGTGTATGGACGTATGCAATTGTGTTTTCTTGAACTGTATTTCATCTCTGATAAATGTGTGAACATTGTTTTAATTTTCGTTAAAAGAAAACTATTGAGATGGCTTTGTCCGGCTGTCAGCACTTTTTCTGTCCACCCTCACATCTTGAAAACTACCGAAGGACTAGAGGGCTGCAAATTGGTGTTGATATTCACCTTCCAATCATCAAACATACCAAATTGCAACCCTCTAGCCTCAGTAGCTTTTATTTTTTCAAGGTTAAAGTTAGCCATAATCGTACTTCTGGCATCGCTATAGGCCACCACCGGACCGTGACTGAGTTTCATGAGCCGAAGCTAAGAGTTTCATGGGCCGTGGCAGAAAGTTTCATTCAGCATTATAGCATTATACGCTGACACAAGTTCTCTAGAAAGCGTCTCCATTCTTCCATGAATTCATTACCAATTTCTGATTATAAAAGTGGTTGTCGATTTTTAGACGAGCCATTATACCTCTTGTATGTATGTATGTATGTTTGTTTGTATGTTGCTGAGTATGTGAGTGAACTTTAGTTTTTTGTCGTGCCGGAAGTGAGCTATAGGTCCCGCAATGTAAAAATCCCCACCCCCCACCCCTAAATCTAATCATTTTCGAGTATTGCGACCCAAAACGCGCATTTTCGGTCACTGCTCGTGCGGTACCCATGTGCAACGGAGACCGTAATTGAAGGGAGATTTTCTAAAATTTTGTAATGGCCGTGCAAGGGTCACGGTAACTGTAATTTTACGACTTATTTGACAGTCATTTCGACTGTGTACGTGACGCCGCTGTCAACAATGCTTCCATGGAGATGAGTCACCGCCCATCTTTAGAATGATGGTGAAGAGGTGTGCTAACTACTCGAGATCTATAAACATGACGTATTTGTGTGTGTTTAAGCCAGGGTGACCTACCTCTCTCTCTCTCTCTCTCTCTCTCTCTCTCTCTCTCTCTCTCTAGAAAATCAAATGCCACATCCTTGTTGCATTATCACTTAGAAGCCTCGTTGAATATATTAGATTTATGTCGTAAGATGAATTATTTCTCCTAATTTCTTTTTTTTTCATATATGGAGATAATGCTCTGCGAAAGCTTGTAAGTTAAGCTAAAGTCTTTTTTGGCTTCTCCATATGAGTTCGAGCATGGTTTTTTTATGCCATTAATAATAAGAGAGTACCAAATTTCAAGGCAAAAAAAGAGACCCGTAACCCCCGTTATCCCCCACAAAAAAAAAAAAAAAAAAAAAACTACAGGAACAATCAGATGATAAAAGGTACTGGTTATTAATAGAGTCGCCTACACCTTCAGCTACTTACGTGAAGCAAGCCTACGTTTAATGTAGATTACTGTAATCACTATTCATGTCTGTGATTTCTCGTACTTTCGATGCAAATGCAGTCTAACGGACGAAGGGAAAACCATACGATAGGAAGGACGGCGGTGAATCGAAAGACATCCGGGTGTGTTACGAACAGAACGCGCCCAATATACACCACCACCAACACCCAAAAGCACTTCCCTTAATTCGTCGTCGGAAGGAGTTGTCCTTGCAAGGCAGTTAGCTGTCTCCCCCTTTTTTTTTCCCCTCCATCTCGCCGGTTTAACTCATATGATCTCTCTTTCATTCAAGTTCGTATTTCATCATTTCCGGTGGTGGGTATCATGCCTTTGGTATGGCACAGAGTATGTCAGGGTTTTTATGCCCCCGTCTCTCTCTCTCTCTCTCTCTTCTCTCTCTCTCTCTCTCTCTCTCTCTCTCTTTGATGTTTTCGTCTCTTGTATATGCACTTATTCATTAATGAGTTATATGATCTCTCTCTCTCTCTCTCTCTCTCTCTCTCTCTCTCTCTCTCTCTCTCTCTCTCTTCACAACCGTTTTTATATGAGGCATTTGATGTTTTCATATCTTAGATGTACTTCTCCATTTATAAGTTATAAGCTCTCTCTCTCTCTCTCTCTCTCTCTCTCTCTCTCTCTCTCTCTCTCTCTCTCTAAAAGCAGCCATTCTCCTCATAGTCAAATTCATTAATCACCTGTGCAATTCTGGTCAGTCCGACCTTGCTTTTTTATTGAATTGTTATTCGAATATCTGCAGGGCATTAGAAATTGGCCGGCCATGGTACTCTCGGGGTATCCATTATTATAATTCCCGGATGCCCAGAGAACAGAAATGCCGTGAGGGAGAGAAATCGAATCGCTTCGAAGAAAAGGAGGTGGGATGCGAAGGTTGACGGAATCACTCATATTTGTGGAAATTGAATGACGGTTCCTGTTCATGGTGAATGAGAGTGACGGAACTTTATCCGTTTATTTTGAAGTAAACTGGTGTAAGGATTTTGCAGCTTAGAGGAGTGGGAACTGCCAGAGTGGAACTGAGAGAAATGTTTGCATAGATCTTATGGGAAATGAGTGGACGGGAACTGACAGAAGTTTCATGTGTATGCCGATGACGACTGAAGGAATATATGATTTTAATGTTGAAAGTAATTGGCTGTATATGTGCTGTCGACGTGAGGAAGTTGAAAGAAGAATTATTTTTTATATTTGATAAACATTTCCCTGTACTTAACTTTTAAAAAGGAGTAAAATATCTCTTACAACAATATAATAAAATTGAAAACAACGAAATGCAGAGATGTGAAGTAAGCTCAACAAAGACTCATAGGAAAGACTTATCCAATCTTATAGGATAAAAGCAAGAAGAAAAAAAAAAACCTGACCGGAGTACATCATTACTGTAAAAACCACATTATTCCTCCGAGATTAAACAAACCTGAAAGCACGAATGAATGCAACGAAGAAGATACAAAGTATACACGGGGAGACGAAAGCGTGACAGAGGGAGAGAGAGACTCTTCACCTGAAGAACAGGGGGTCATGGATACGAAGAGGATTATCATTCGGGTGGGAGGCTGCGCGAGGGTGGGTGGGGGAGGGGGGGGGGATTTTGACGTTGCAAAAAGGGTGGTTAAGTGCAGAGGGATGATGGGATGTTAGGGGGTGAGAGGGAGGGGGAGCTATGAGACTCTAAGTGAGGTTATGGATGAATGGAAGAAATACTCACGGTTCTTGTGAGTCGATGAGTATTGTATCCTTTTCAGCTGTTGGGGGAGGGGATGCGGGGGAGGGGGGGTGGGAGTGTGGGAGTTTGCGGAGGGAGGCGGTAATAATGTTCCTTGAATGCGGTAGGGGTGTGAGATTCGACGGTACCGTTACTTCAGTCTTCCCTGAAGAGCAAATGGGATGTAGAGGCGAATTGGAGGATTAACCGCATATATATCGCTCGCTTTCGTGGTTTTTTAAAACAATTTTATTGCTTAAAGTGTCTCTTCGTTCTTAAAATATGACACTCTTGTACTGAGTCACACGTCTTCACGCGCTTATTACTTTTGAAGAAAGAAAAAAAAATGGTGTTCAAAAATAGATATCTATTACTATTATTAACAATCATATTACATCCTGCGTATTAGGAATGTTGTCGCAATACTCTGCAATATTTACGCACTAATTACTTATTTAATAGCATGATTTAAAGGATTTTGGACAGTTTGCGTAATTTAAAGCATTTACCTTACGGTATCTAAACTAGGCGGGTTATCCACATCCGTATAAGTTTTAATTCGGCGTCAGGTTCATTGAATTTAATGCGCCAATTAAAATGAAATTGCTTTTTAACAAATTACCGCCAAAGGTTAATTACCCTGTAATGGTGATATTGACTTTTGCTGTCAGGCCGGTATAAAGCTAGAAAAGACAATATATTTATTGATATATTTGTGTTGCGCTTTTGGGTTTAACGTTTTAGATACTGAAATCTTCTACTTGAAGCTTTGCTTGTCTAAAGCTCTTTCTGTCTGTCTCTCTTCGTATAATATAATATATATATATATATATATATATATATATATATATATATATATATTATATATATATATGTATTTTAACACATCTTTGTGTCACCTAAGATGTGTTAAAATACACGAAAGTACTTGGCACTATCGTTTCTTTTCGAGCTTTTCCCATAGATGAGCTAATAAACAAATATGTATATATATATATATATATATATATATATATATATATATATATATATATGCGTGTGTGTGTGTGTGTGTGTGTGTGTGAGTGATTGCATATACCTTGTATCCTCTCGCCTCTTACATATGTACATCTCTCTCTCTCTCTCTCTCTCTCTCTCTCTCTCTCTCTCTCTCTCTCTCTGAATAATTAAAAATAGTCTGTGTGCGTGTGTGTGTGTGACAGGATCATCAGGAATAATGTAGTCCCTTTGACGGGATTATGACACTGTATCGAATTAATGTTCCACCCTTGACCTCTACATTCAGAGCCTAGCGAGAACGGATATTGTAGCGTTTAGTAAACCGTTTTCCTAAACAAAATTCTACCACTTTCTACGTTATTCATGTTCCTGATCTTTTGTAATCTACGTTTTCCCCTCGCGCAAGTCTCCGGTAAGAGTGAGAGAGATGTATATTTATGATCATAATATTTTGTGGAAACAGCTTGAGGATGGAGCTGAGTTATTTCGAATCTCTCTCTCTCTCTCTCTCTCTCTCTCTCTCTCTCTCTCTCTCTCTCTCTCTCGAGTATCAATCCACAGTATGATGGTAATTGCATTTACAATAATTTAAGTTTTACACGAAAAGGTCTGCATTACATTTTCTTTTGACATCAACGTTCATCTGTCATCCAAAGACTGATTTACATCAAATGTTGGTCATCAACGAACACCTTATCTATGCAGCGAGTCTTATATTCATTGGTATGAAACTAGCGTTATTAATAAGGTCAATTGATAGTCAGACTCTCCCGACTCAAGTTCTCGACTGAAGTAACTGGGAATGGCATTAGTATATGAGCAGTTGCCAGCGTAGAAACCTGAGCTATGGTGAGAACGGCCCATGTTCTGGAGAATTTTCTCTAATATTTTTTTTTCCTGGGAAGGGAGACAGGTAGTTCCCAGGGTGGGTCTTCTGCAAGACTAACCGGGCCTGAGTAAATGACACATATATAAAAGGAATGGTTTTGAGGAATGTATGATAGTTAGTTTGGGCTTGACTTTCCGAATGATTTGTCTTTTGTTGTGTGGGCCAGGTAGTAAATTGCCTATAATCATTTTTTCAGCATTTTATTTGAAACCATATTTTTCTCATTTTATAAAAAGATTTATTTGATATAATTATGGTTAGGAAACTACAGTATTATTTTTACTTTTATTTCTGTAAAGATATTTTACAACGCTCTTGCAGTGACTTTGTAAGTAATATTGGCCCAACTTAAATTATTGTGTAAGTGAATAAGAAAACTATAACGTTGGTTGGTGGCTGTATTGTTCTTTGAATGTCTGTAGGGAAACATACCGACACTTATTGTGTTTGTGTGTATGCGTATTTTTGCTTGTTTCTTTGTTGGTTGTTGTTGTTTTTTTTTTTTTTTTTGCTTAGAAAGTCATGGAATTCATGGACCAAGTAAGTAAACAAAGCACTGGAAGACCGTGAAATGACTCACGGGTACTACCGAGGACTTTTAGTGTATAATGCACAATGGACCCAACGTCTGCATGCATGTTTTCTGGCGATAATCACTGTATATATGCATGTATGTATGACGTCAGATTTTTAGAACTCGTATGTATATTTGTGTCTATATACAGACATAGATATGGAGGAAGAAACTTAAAAACGGGAGAGTGAAAGTTCAACACAGGTGTGTAATATTGGGTGTTGAGGATCCCTGGTCATTACAGGTAGATATGGGACGTGGCTCATTAACGCATTCTGACCGCATCTAGAGGTATAAAAAAAACCATTCTCACGCTAAATTGACTTACTTGTCCGTTATGTTTATGGCAGAGTTATATTTTGTGTCTTTTTAGGAATTGTGAATCTTGTAATTTTGGTGTAATCAAGGTTATTTATGTGAAGTCATGATATATGCCTTATGATGATTCATTTAAGTTTCTCTGTGGTATATATATATATATAACTTTATATGTATATATATATATATATATGATATATATAAATATATATATTATATATATATATATGTGTGTGTGTGTGTGTGTGTGTGTGTGTGTGTGTGTGTTGTGTGAGAGAGAGAGAGAGAGAGAGAGAGAGAGAGAGAGGGATAGTGTAGCATGACTTGAGAAGCAAGATATGTAGTTAAGTAATTTAGTTTAAATGCAATGCGATATATTTTTTTTAAATGATGGAGAAATGCTGAACAGAATAACAAGAAAGATAAACACTCATGTCCTTTTGAAGGCATTTAAACTTCTATCTCTGGTGATTGTTATAGACCATGTTATTTGGGCCACCAGAAATTACATGTAGTAGGTAAAGTCATATTTTGAACATCAGCTCTTCTTAAGATTTACGAAGTTTGCAGAATTACGTGTGGACGTTGGATGTCGCGAGAATTTGCTATAGCCAATAATAGACGGTTTTTTCTCTCCTTTTTTCGGAGAACTGTGTAGCACTCGGAATTGGCGATTTTGATTGTCTAGGCCTCTAGGGTACCTGACTGGGACCGCAGGGGGACCAAGGGCATCACCGATTTGGGGGGGCCGGGTGGCTCGTATCATATTTGGGGGGATTAGGGAGGGCAGTAAGTAAGTTGAGCTGACCAAGGCCGCCCGGTAACGGTGTGGCGAGAGAGGTGGCTTTGGTGGTGGTGGAGGTAACGGAGGAGGAGCGACGACGAGATCTCCTCCACCATCTTTCGCCTCCCTCCTCCCCCAACACGGCCCTTGCTAAGGGGGGTGACGGTGGTTGGTGGTGGCCAGGCCTGGCTGGCTGGCTGGAAAGGCTCCTCCAGCTCAGTGTGTGTTGTAAGTGGTGTGGTGACGGATGGATCTTTGCCGCCGTTGGTTGTGTAGGTGATGAAGGCCCGCGGAATGACGACCACAACGAGGCCTACTATGGCTCCCTTTTCAGTAGGCCTACGTTGTGATGGTGCATCACCACCATCGCTTCGGCTAATGTTGGTGATGACGATGTTCCTAGCTGTGATATTCTACCCCCAAGGTAGGCCATGGATGGATTTAATTGAAAGAAGCGTATTACGGGAGTCGTTGTTTTGAAGTGTCCAGTTGTAGGCCTACGTAGGCCCATGGTCCGTTTTTTGTGTGTGCAACGTACCCTTGGTTACCTCGTATAAAGATGATGAGTGTTTTATATATATTTTACAAGTGTGCTCAACAGCAAACAGGAAAGACCCGTAAAATAGCCAGCCTTGTGAAAGTTACAGTCTGTTAGGCAATGTCGCAACCTGTTTTTGTAATATAGGCCTAAAAAAATCTTACAGTGAGCCTCCTTGCACAACTTCTTGCGATGAACTGCTTATGCAATTACGAAATCGTAACGCAGTATTGTAGTCGTAATTCATTTTTTTGAAAATACATACGATTTTATTCTTCGAGACACCGATAATACGATTCTGCAGTTGGAATTACGACATCTCGAAAGGTGAAAAAAAAAAAAAAAGAATTTGGGGGAAAATAGGAGGAGGAAATTGCAAAGTGGGAAATTGAAAGAAGTGAGTGGCCTTGACTCAAGTGCCGATTTGGAGAGGGGAAAAAGAGAAGTGAGAGTGATTGAAGGAAACGAGAACCTCTCTCTCTCTCTTCTCTCTCTCTCTCTCTCTCTCTCTTATAAGTTCATAATTGTATTTGTGTTGGCGTATTCAAACAGCACATAATATTGAGAGGTGATGATGAAAACAATAAGTGTCTCTCTCTCTCTCTTCTCATATATATATATATATATATATATATATATATATATATATATATATATTGTATGCGTGTGCATATGGATATATAAGGAGAGAAAAACGAAAAGCAAGTTCAATTACGTAGGCAGGAGTGACTGACTAAATTTAAAAGTTGATCTGTGAGGAGTGTGTTGCATAAACTTACTTTTGTCTAATGACTTTATGGATGGAGTGATATGAAAAGTCAGAGAAAGGAAATAACTTAAATTTAAAAACTTAAAATTAAAAAAAACTTTTATATCTTGTTAAATTATTTTTAAAAAAGTGTTAGCAAGTGGTGAAAGTTGTGATCAAATGTGAGCGAGAGTAAGGATGTGTGGTATGATTTGAAACTGCAACAGCCAATGTTGATATAGCGGCAGTTCATTTAATATAGGTATTGGGAGTAATAACAAAGGGGTGTGGGGAGTATGGGATAGAGAGGCGAGTGAGAATGGTAAGAGGTGTGCTTAAGATTGAGAAGTGACTTCGAGTGTCTATGGGAACGTATGAATAGATATTTGTTTGTTTACATTTCCTGTATGGAAGTGAAATGTGGAAGTTGACTGCGAACGAAGTAGTTAAGGTTAATTGAACTGATATAATATATGGAGTAAACAAAAAAAAGGCGAAAAAGAGTCAGAAATATCGTGATTGGAGAGTTATTGAGAAGAAAAGTCTGTGATAAAGGAAATGCAAGAGGTTGGGCAAAATGAATGGTAAATATAACAGTGTGTGTGTATGGGGGTGGGGGGGACTGGGGTTCGGTGGCCGTGGTTCGACTGAATGTGCTTGAGCCTTTGTGTGTGTTGTGTATGTATGGTTGTATGTGTTTGTATTTATACATGTGTACATATAGATTGTATATGTACATATACATATATTATATGTGTGGTGTGTGTGTGTGTGTATATATATATATTTATATATATATATATATAATATATATTATATATATATATATAGTATATTATATGTGTGTGTGTGTGCGTGTGTTATAGAGGAAAGTGAGATAGGATTCCCAGTCTGCATATATTTATTCGTTTGTACTATTTACTTCTTCAGTCCTTTTCCTTTTTAGACCTATAGCACAATTTTTTCCTTGTTTTTTTCATCTGCAATAAGAGGCACCTCTTTTAATTGCAAGCCAAAAAAATTTTCATTGTAACTCCCTGAATGTTCCCAGGGTAACGATGTTATGAAATTGGGAATTTATTTGGTGGACCAGTTTCTCGTATGTTCTTTGAATTCTGGGCTCTCCGCCCACTCTGTCTTAACCTACTCACCACCCTCCCCCATAATCCCTGGAACATTTCTTTGAATCATCACCCTTTCATCATCAAAGGAACGTATCTTATTAAAAGTTTCAGCAGGATCTGTTTTTTAGAACAAAATCTATATTTTTCTTTTTTGTGGGATATGCAAAGACTCGTTATTATAATTAATTTGACTGAGAATAGACGTGTCTGTATAATTCTGTACAAGAAGACTACTATTTAACTTGCTTCTGAACAAGTTTCACGGAAGAGATTAATCTCTTGTGGAAAATGAAAGCAGCCAATAGCTTAATTATCTGTTATATTACTTTCACTATCACCGAACCTCGACGAAACCTACTTAATTACTTTAATGGAAACGTTCTTTATCAGGCGTCAATACGCCGTTTCACGCTGTGGTATCTAATCAAAGATGAGGGGTCCCTACTTTCCTTACCACCACCACCCACCAACCCCCTTCCCTCTTTTTTATCCTTATTCATCTATCTATCCATTCGCCTGATTCACTTTTCTTCATTATAGTCTACAGGAACCTCAACCTTTGATGCACAAACGAGCTTTTTAAAGGAGAGAAATGTTCCCCCCAAAGAATAAATTGGCTGGCTTTCATAACAGGAATTGAAAACTTCCGCACTGGCGTTATTGCCCCCCCCGACCGTTTTATGAATTTCCCTAGTCGTGTTACCAGCCTTCAAAACCACTTCATCGACTACACAAATAATTCTATTAACTGCTGCGTCTTTTGTTAACCTCCCAAGGCTCTTTTTCAACACTTAACTATTTAGCAACTTCCCTTACCGTTTTCTAAAGTGTGCCGACACTTTGAACAAGCCCCCAACCATTTTTCCAGCATTCTTAACTGTTATATTAACATCCCATCTTTTTTCCCCCAACTACTCCACCGTTTTATCAGCTTTCCCAGCCATTTCATCTAATTCCCAACCGTTTTATCAACTTTAACAGCGCTTTTATCTACTTCCCAACCATTTTATCATCTGGATATTCCGAAGGATTTAGGCGTCTCTTTACCCCGAGGCGGTTTTTAATGTGGGACCGATGGAAATATATATATATATATTATATATATATATATATATATATATATCTATATATATATATATAAAAAAAGTGAGAGAATTGTAACCTAGACACCGAAAACAACGATGGAAGATCCCATTCACCATTCCATTGCTCGTGAGTAAGGGCAGTGAATCTAAGAAGTCACCATGAACAGTTTTATTTTGTGAAGGCAACGCGTGCAGAAATGCTGCAAAATGACTTTCGAGTGTTGTTAGGGCAGATACATCGATTCATATATTGGGAGAGATGCAAAGTTTACTTAATGTATGACCACGAACTTTTTCAGTCATGCCTCGTAATTTTTTTTATCTTATAATTTTAATTATCATTGTAGACTCTGCGGTTCTCATTTCCTCATCATCTTTTCTTTTCAAGTTTTGCATTTCACTTTTCATCGTAAGTTATACTTTTATGTTTCCCGTTGTCGTATTGTGGAACATGTGTAGAGGTTTTAAAGAATTACAGGCGGGGATGGGGGAGAGAGACTTTTAAGACAGATGGTGAAACTTATTATCATTTTCTTCTTCCCACCCTAAGGATTGGTGCTTTTCACATTTTAGTATTGAAATGACGACTAACATTTTTCTGTATTTGTTTGAGTCTAATTTTGCTACGCGACGTGGTCACTCACCTTGTCTTGTCTGAGCTCTCTCTCTCTCTCTCTCTCTCACACACACACACACACACACACACACACACACACACACACATTACATATAAATGTAATGG
>NC_087217.1:13928763-13941263 GCF_015104395.2 Macrobrachium nipponense
CAAACGCGGCACGATGAGATCAATTGCACAAGATAAAGGGAATTTGATTGCATGATTGGCCGCAAAAGCATCTTAATTTCGTTCTGGGTTTTGCGAGTCTTTTGTGCAACATTTTGCAACATCAGATGTTCCCATGTCATTGTATCACGATTTGATGGATGAGTTCCTATTTTTGTTCCGACCTTTACACGTAGAAAGATCAACGTTTGGCTTCACAGAACTATTTTTATTTTCTCTAGAGTATCTTAAATTTGTTTAATACACAAATACACTTACACACGCACGCACACAAACACGTTTCATGCCCTCGCGTGCAGGTAATGATAGTCATTTGTTGGGTATGGCGCACACATGTTTATTGGGTATCAAGTCCGTGTGATAACGCCCAAATTCGTTTCGACACATTATGTTGAGGTGATGGTTCACGTTTTTTTACGTAATAATAGACAACGATGGCAAATATATTTTGGATAGACGTACGGGGCAAAAATTAAAACGAAGGGAATGTCATTTTTAACATTTCCCATGGCTCAGAGCGCTTGTGCTTGTTCCGATTTGTACAGTTGTTTTATATGATGACGTGTTTATGATTTTGCGAGTCACAGTAAATATGAGAATTAAATTTAAAGCCCCATGAAACCCAAGTTATTTCAGAATTTAAATGTAAATATTTTGCGCTCATCTTTTCCGCATTCACCAATGTATGGTGGAAAATAACCCAAAATATATTTTGGGTTATTTTTGTTCTTGGTTTGAAATCATTGAAGGCTGTTATAATATAGCAAGAAGAAATCCGTTTCATTTTTAAGCATTTTTTGGTGCATTTAAAATTCGCCTAAGATTAGTCAAATTAATCGACCAAAGGGTAAATATGTAAATGATGAGTATATTAGAAATAAATTGTATAGAAGAATTTTATATTGCAGTATCATGAGGCCTGTTGCACGTATATATTTATACGACGTACGTTTTATATATAAAGTATATTCGATTTCGTTTTACAGCTGATTAATTCAATAGTTCCCATTTAGTACATCCCGACGAGTTGCACGAGAACAGAATCCCTTGCTGGCGCAAGACTGGCCTCACCCTGCTACGACGTCTAATTATTATTGAAAATCAAACATGAATCTCCAAATCTGCTCCCCGTTACGTGTTAGCAGCCTGCTATTAAATCAAGGAACTCGGATTCGATTGACTGACTCATCATCGCGACGGCCCCTTTTGACATTCAGCGGCTGGATTCGACTTGGAAGAAGTCGTTTCCAGCAAGGCTGTTCGTTACGAGTGGGCGATTTTCTTAACTAGAACTGGATGACCGTGGTCAGTCTGGAGTGACTGCGACGCAATTGCAGCGGACTCGTTAGCTTGATTCGTGTGGATTTGGTGGTCGTATGTTCGTGTGTGTCTGTGTGTATGCGCACATAATATGAAATACACACATATATAGTATATATACTTATGTACATATATATATATATATATATATATATATATATATATATATATATATTATATATAGTTATATATATAATATTATAGGTATCGAACCCCGTGTCTTTCATTTGAAAGGCAACCTGGGTTCGATCCCTGATGTGTGTTAGAAATTCGCACATACACACGTACATACATACGTACATAAATATCCCAAATGTGTGTGGGCACATACCTTTTCCCCTTTGCAAGCACGTATTCCCGATATTAAAACGTTCGCCATTTCTGACCAGCGTTGCCCACAGGGCTTGCACGAGGTCCAGAAATTGCATCACCTTATTTGGGTCACGCCCGTTCCTCCTGCCCTCCCTCTCCACCCCCCTCTCTGTCTCACTCTCCCTCTCCCTCCATCTGGCGCCCACTACGACCGACACGTATCCACGCCCTCGTATTACATTTTGGAGGTGGCCACCCTCGTCCTCACCTTTCCTCGACCCACGCCTTTTTTTGGTCTTGATGAATTTATAATTCTCTCTCTCTCTCTCTCTCATTTGCACGAATACAGTATATATTGAGAATATTTTCCATGGGTTTCACTCTTATTTGTGCAAATATATGCACTAAGTATATATTTTCTAGTAATCTCTCTCTCTCTCTGATTTGTACGAGCACAATATACTGAGAATTTTTTCCATGGGTTTTACTCTCATTTGTGCAAATATATACAATAAGTATATGTTCTATTCCTCTCTCTCTCTCTCTCTCTCTCTCTCTCTCTCTCTCTCTCTCTCTCTCTCTCTCTCTCTCTGCGGTTTTACCAGCGTCATCGCCATCAATGTCAGAACTTTCTTTAGAGCTACATGGACGATAAAATTCTTGGTAATAATATTCCAAGTTCACAAGTTTTAACATTTTTTGTTTTCTTATTCTTGGGTGCTTTTTCGGATTTCTACATAATATTCTTTCCGTAATTATTGAGTTTAGTTTTGAATAATAGTCTTTTGTGTGTTTTTAGAGGTATCTGAGGGGTCTCTGTCTTATTGAAATAAAAGACAAGAAATGAACAGTAATTTCACGTTTACTTATGTACTTCCAGTTCCTTTGCACTTTCGGAATTGCTCCGTTTCTCTGTTGTAGCGCAGCTGTATCTGATACAGTTGTTGATTTCTGCAAAAGCGTGTTAGTCCCATGTTGGACTGTAAATTCCGTTCGAATACAGCTGTATTAAGAATATCCATTAATATAGGTTTAATAACGTTACATTTTTGAACCAACGGCGCTTTTCACAGTTGGAGCTTGAAATATTACTGGTCTATTGATTCATATTTTTACAATTTGCTGTGGCAACACGAAAATGTTTGTATATTGTACTGTATTGATGACTTTCAGTATATCTATATGATTTATCCGTTTCACATCACATTATATAACCATAAGTCACGGCTAAATTTCCTTCCAAATTACTTAATTACTCCCCCCCCCAAAAAAAAAAAAAAAAAAAAAAAAAAAAAACAGGTCGCCTCCAGAGGAGAGAAAAGTTCAGAAGTCGTTACCACACATTCATCCTCTCCCGATTCCCCAATCAGAAGTGAAACACGAGCACGAGAATTCCACGGGCCGGTTATGGCGTCGAGGGGGGGCGGGGGGGGGAGGGGGGGATTTACGTCGGCAAACACGCGAGAACGTGCGTTATTGCCTTCAAGTGGTGCGGTTTTGCAATTCTTTTCTCATGGGTGTCAAGTCCGACCCCCTCGGCCCCCCTCCCCCCTTCGATTCGACATAGTCATTGTCAGGTGGTCACGGAGTCCTGCTTTCAGATTGCTGTCTTAATTAATAGAGGACGTCAAACGTTCTCTCTCTCTCTCTCTCTCTCTCTCTCTCTCTCTCTCTCTCTTTCTGATTATTTTCATGTAGGCATTTATTCATGAACGAACACAACTATCGTTTAATATTATTCGTAGACATATGTATATATATATATATATATATATATATATATATATATATATATATATATATATATATATATATATACGTGTGTATATATATATATATATATATGTGTGTGTGTGTGTGTATGTATGTGTATGTATATATAATATATATATATATATATATATATATATATATATATATATATATATATATACAATAATTTGTAGATTAGCCTTGGCGCGTGTGTCCGAACTTTAAGATACTCTATAACTGTAACGTAGACCGTAAGTATCGTATGAATTTTAAATTGGATAGTGTGGGAAAAAAATGATACGACTTTTTTCTCAAACATGGTGAAATCTGTGTACCGCTACTGAATCGCCTGTTTACCGCACTTCATCACCTGTCAAGTAACCTGACTCAGGTGACCTTTATGAATTTATTAATTGCAATTCATTTTAGAACTCATTCGCATTAGCTTGCCAGTTTAGAAAGGCCGAATGTGTAGGTAATATATTATATATATATACTATATATATATATGTATATATATAATATATATATATATATCTATATATATATATATCATATATATTGTTTTACAAACAGGACCTCAATAAAAACTGGATGGTATCTAAATGGTGATATTTATTCAAAGAAGATTACAAGTTTTCCAGGACTAACAATCTTCATTTTCGAGTATAAGTCGTATAGTATTAATGCACAGAACAATTGTTTAAGTGATAAAGTTAGTGTGCATATATAGTATATATATATATATATATATATTATATATATAATATATACACGTATATTATATACACGTATATATATTTATATATATATATGTGTGTGTGTGTGTGGTGTGTGTGTGTGTGTTAGAATCTACTGGTCACTTTTTACCATACATCTGTAATTGTAATACCCTCAATGCCCTCTTAACTTCTCGAATTCTTCTCGCTTTTTTGGGTTCGCTTGTCACTAGAAAACCTTAAGATCCATGGGCAAAATAAATGAAGAAAGTAAGATGTCCAGTATTGGGAAACGAACCCGGGTCCCATAATCACAGCGAGGACACGTTGCCGACCTTCTCTTGGTCAGGTGGGCAGCGTGACCTCGCTATGATAATTATGGGACCCGGGTTCGTTTCCAGCTACCGGACATCATTGTTTCTTCATGTCTTGCACTTGGATCTTGAGGCTTTGTAGTGACACGTATACATACTTGCATATAAAGGGGTGTCATTTATACGAAAAAACACTAAAATATTAGTTTATATTGATGAAATCTATAAATTTAATTCATGGGAAGCGTGGAGAGAGAGAGAAAGAGAAGAGATTCATCTCAATCTTTGTTTGACGACTCGTTGCAGTGTGTGCCAGTGCCCTTTGCTTTATATGGACGAGACCCCTTGACTCCGAATTAATTACGATTGCTGTGTAACACTTTCCTCTGGTTTTGCGTAGTATTTTGTATTGATTAGTATGTGGTGCGCATCTATACTTGATTGTAATGCATTGTTTCGGTGTTGTAATTAGGTATGTACTTTTTTGCTATATATATATACATATACATACATATATGTATATATATATAACTAGTTTTATACATACATATGTACATCATATATGTTTATCTATGTGTTTTTATACCTATATGCACATATTTATGTTTATATTTATATATGTATAACGACAAAATATCAGCCTTTGTAAGTTTCTAGATTATGAACTTGTATATATAACAAATACGCTGAGATAAAAATAAAATCCCCTTTAATGACTGAGAAAAGAGAGAGAGAGAGTCTTCCTTTGTTCGAATCTTTGTACGCCCACGTTGTGCTCGAGAGAGAGAGAGAGAGAGAGAGAGAGAGAGAGAGAGAGAGAGAGAGAGAGAGAGAGAGAGAGAATTCCCAAGGAACCCAGGAATGTTCACGGCCAATTAGATATGAGGAGGACGATCCTGCAGGAGGGACAATTTTTGAATTCCTGTTGATCCTTCCAGTGTGGTTCCTGCGGTTGACTTGGCCAAGGGAGGAAGGACACAAAAGGCGTGTTACACAGCTTAGGAGGCGGATGTGCTTTGGTCGAGGGATGTTTGTGTGGGAGACTTGGCGAAGGAGTTTCAGGGGGGTGGGTGGAGAGAGGAGGAGAGGGTAATGTCCTTTTGGGCGGACATAGATGCTATGTCAGGGATGTTATTACACTCATCACGGGGGCCTGTATTGTTTGTGAATGTTCAGGGAACATTTACATATGAACGTTAGGGCTCTCTCTCTCTCTCTCTCTCTCTCTCTCTCTCTCTCTCTCTCTCTCTCTCTCTCTCTCGTGTGAGTGTTTGAATAAGTTATTGACAATTTAGCTACGTTTGTTGCCTTTCTGTGGATATACAATGCTTGCATGTACGTATATCTAGATGACTCTCTCTCTCTCTCTCTCTCTCTCTCTCTCTCTCTCTCTCACCTCAGGGAGTATTATGCACATGGCTTTCCCCTCCCAAATTCTCTGTCCCGACGAAGACCTGCAAATGAGCCCAATTTCTTTCATCCCGAAGTTAGTCCATGACGCCCTTTCATTTGCTCGTTCGCCCCGTTACTGGAGTTCATTATTATTCAACTCAAATTTGCTCTCATCCATTTGAAGCCGTCTCATTCTCGCGTTGCTTCTCCTGTTTCATTTACTTTTAACGCCAGCCCTCTTCCGAATTGAATTTTCTGGAGGGCAGAACTTTCCAGCCTAAAATTGCTTGTTCTTTGCAAGTCATTTACGTCGCTCTGTTCTAACTTTCTGTTTTGTTTCCTGGTAACATGACATTTATCGTTTTGTTTCGTCGCGTCTACCCCATACGTGTAACTTTTGAGTATTACGTAAGCGTAGAAGTTTTGCAATATTTTTTAAAGATGTCCTTGGAGTCCTTAGAATTTAAACTGACGTGTATGCCAGTATTTATTTAGGCTGAATTATTTTAGTGTTTTAATGTTGTTAGAAAATCAAAGCCTTGGTTTTGTAGGAAGATAAAATACCTCAGAAACATTATTAATGTCTTTTGCCCTAAAACCAAGGCGTTAGTTTTGTATGGATATAAAATACCCCAGAAACATTATTAATGTCTTTTGCCCTAAAACCAAAGCGTTAGTTTTGTATGGATATAAAATACCCCAGAAACATTAATGTCTTTTGCCCTAAAACCAAAGCTTTAGATTTGTAGGAAGATGAAATACCTCAGAAACATTATTAATGTCTTTTATCCTCTTAAGTCCGTTTCCCTGTCATGAAATGTGCGCGCATATCGCCATTTTTCACCGGGAATATTTTGTTCGTATCGTCATTGATCTATTCCCTGTCTCTGGGTTGGTTGTCAGAAAGCTTCCTGGTTCTTACAGTTAGGCCTAAGGTCCAACACCCACCCCTCCCCCCCCATCGGTTCCATCCTGTAGGTCGATGTAGACCTATTTGTCAGTTTATGGTGCTGTTTGTTACCATTGGTTGAAGTTCGTTCCAGATATCCGTTGAATGGTTGTTCCTGTTTGTCAGGTAGCTCTGGAGGTTTTGGTTACATGTGAATGGTTACCAGAGTTCAAATAAACAGTTTCATATTTGGGGACGTGTGTAAATATTTGTGTATGAGTTTTTATTTTTTTTAATGCATATTATCGCAGTTCACTTAGATGAAGTAAGGTTCTGCTAATATAAATAATCAGTGTAAAAAAAAAACAAAACAAATAACCGACTTCAACCTGAAATTTCGTAGAGTCCATCCTTTTACATTATCAGAAGTAGACTTTTAAAGACTTTTGCTATCGATGTGCATTTTATACATCATAAGATTAAGGCCAGTGTAATCTAATTACGTCAGAGAAGGAATAACATTTAGAAAATTGATATTTGAAAAAGCATATTAGTTGATGAACACAACAGATTGTGGCAGGATCTAGAAATCTTAGACTAAAGTATCTCATAAAAATTCTCTCTCTCTCTCTCTCTCTCTCTCTCTCTCTCTCTCTCTCTCTCTCTCACAGAACTTGAAATTGTCTTTTTTCTTCCTGTTTTTTTAGCCACACCTTCGTGAGTCCATCCAGAGGCCACTGTATAGAGCCCTTGGCATAGAGAACTGTTGTGCCTTTTATTTTTTTTATTTATTTTTTTTTTGCTTATTTTCTTTGTTGTCTTTGTTATAAAGTAGCTGGGAGGTTATTATTATTATTGTTATTATTATTATTATTATTATTATTATTATTATTATTATTATTATTATTATTATAATGTGTCGGCGATATTGTATCAATGGTACTACAACTAACAGTATTGTTTCGTTGTTGCTGTATTACTGTTAGTGGGGAAGTTCTGTGTACTGGAAAGACCCCTGACGCAATTCCCTTCTGTCGAATGCTGCTACACTGTGAGCCCATCATTACCTGGAGGGCTTCGAAATGTGTTTACCTCCCAGAGGGTCTTCATAGATATCCCGACTTTCCGTTCCCATAATCTTGGACGAAGTTGGGAAACCTTAAACTATGAAGTGATCGAGAGTGCTGCTCTACCACGTGTATTTATGTATGTATGTAGGCATAGTCTTGCACATACATAAATACATTTATATTTTAGATTCGCGTGGTGTTGCTTGAGCCATACTTTCTCCAAATTTGTTGATTTCGATCAATTTAATAATGATAAAGACAATTACTGTTACTGCATTTTTGTATGCATTTTTACAGTCTTTAGTTACAGATATGTTTCTTGAAGTATATGATTTCAGTGAGGAGTGCAATATCTGTTCCATCCCGAAGTTCATTTGTGTCTTTTAGTTTTACACGCAAGCTTCCACTCACCCACCCTTACACATACACATGCATTTAATATAATAAATAATATATTATATATATATATATATATATATATAGATATATATGATGTATAGTATATATAATTATATAATAGAATATATATATGTATGTATATATATATGTATGATATATGTATATAATATATATATATATATATATATATATATTATATATATATGTGTGTGTGTGTGTGTGTGTGGTGTGTGTGTGTTGTGTTGTGTGTGTGTGTGTGTGTGTGTTGACAATATAATACACAGAAGGAGAATCGGAAAGTCTGCAGACACGCTTCTGGAACGCACTGAATCCAAAGCCATTGAGAGACATGATAATGTTCCCTCTGAGCCTGATTCGAATTTAATCCCTCTCTCATTAAGGGCCTCATCCCTGTAATCTTTGACTCCTAGCATCCTCACGCAGCGTCACGTTAGAAAATGCTACTCACCTGTCCCTTGAGGGCAGACGGACCCTCGAGGTGTGACCGATAACGTCCTTGGACAGTGGTTACCTTCAGGCCTTCTTCCTTTATTCTTCTGTTGCACCTCGCCCTTCTCTCTCTCTCTCTCTCTCTCTCTCTCTCTCTCTCTCTCTCTCCTCTCTCTCCAGAGCCTCCGGTAGTCCGCTTTTGCGTATTTCAATATTTCACATCGCACGGACACACGTATTCACGCACGGCAGCTCCACCCAAAACGTTGCGTTTGTAGCCTACAGTGATAATCATCCTTATGTCTTTATTCTTGTGAGGAACCCTTTCCCGCGCTGTTTTGGAGAGAGAGAGAGAGAGAGAGAGAGAGAGAGAGAGGAGAGAGAGAGATCATTTTCGTGTGATGATGACATTTTTTCTAGGGAAAGAAACAGACAGTATTCATTGTGATTAAAAGACCTGGGATATGAAAATAATCACAATCTTGTCACGAAAGACCACACACACACACACACACACACACACACACACACACACACACACACACACAGAGCTATTTTCACCTGGTCTTTGGTGTGATCCATTGAAATAACCCGTCACCTTGAGGAACCCCATGATAACTCTCTGAGTAGGAGAGAAGCTAACAGCATCTAGTCCCACATCCACAATTACCACGCCTTGCTCTGGGCGCCATACCCCTATATTGTTGCTCCGATTATGGGGTGCCACGCCCAAGTCTGTTTGTGCCATCACCACGCCCAGCCTTGGTAACATGTGGGCGTTTGATGCACGCCCGTTAGAGATCTGGGAGCAACTTTTTAATGCCGAGCGTTGTAAGGCATTAGCTGTAGTAAAAAGAAGAAAAGGGCAGCGAGAATTCTAACTTGCTTTAACGGGAATCGTGTATAGTTCATTTGAAATGGCCTCTCTCTCTCTCTCTCTCTCTCTCTCTCTCTCTCTCTCTCTCTCTCTCTCTCTCTCTCTTTGTGCACATGCAATCTTTCTATCGTACCCGCTCTTTGTTTAATGCCTAATAAGTGCACGTTTCGTTTGCAAGCAGTATTGCCACATGCAGTGGAGCATATTTAAAAATGTGCTTTCGTTGAAAATACTGTTAGTGCTGCAATAAATTCTGAAGCATTTCGCATACATTTTCCAATGTCTAGGGCAATAACGCCTTAAGCTTGCGTATTGTGCAGATTCTTTTGTTTTGGGATTTTATATCCTCGACTCTCGCATAAAGGTCTACAAAATCACCTTTTTATGATTTTTCAAGGGCTTCGGCTCCCTCCTCCCCATTGTTGTTTCTTTGTGGCCGTTCCTCGTTTATTGTTGTCTTTAGTGGTTATGTTTCGTGTTTATGGCCCTCAGACATGCATGCGGGTCCCGTAGATGTCAAGAGTTTATCTGGCCCTCGGCCGGGCATATGGTAATTCGACTAGAATTTTATTTCGTACGCTGGAAGGAGGACCCATGTTGGGGTCTTATTGAGGCCTAGGGAGGGAGAGTCATTCGGAGATTTTTGTGTCTGATAAATCATCTTGTTTGGTGTTGTTTAATAACTGGAAGCTTTGTTTGTGTATTCGTAAGTTTTTATACTCATCCAAAAAGATGAAATGTGGAGAGTTTTCATATACTGGACGTTGAAGACACATGAGTGGGTTGAGATGGGTGAAAAGTGAAGTGACATTGAGGGGAGCTGGTGCGAACATTATCGGTCCTAATTTTGGATAAAGACGGATGGGAGGAGGGTCATGATTAACTATAGGCACACTTCGCAGTGCTCGAAATTTTACTAAAAAATTTTATTTAATGAAAAAAATCCTGTGCAATCGTTCTCTCGTTACACACACACACACCCCACACACACACACACACACACACACGCTTTCATTCCAAGCGGCCAAGCTTGACCGTTTGCTTGAATAGCAGTCGACCTTACTCTTTCCTACGCGTGCTCTAAGGCGCTTCCTGCTTGAACAAGCACGGTCTGCGGTTTTTTTTTTTTTTTTTTTTTTTTGCCGTCATCTCTTATAAAGATCAGAAGTAGTTAGAAAATTAGTGGGAACTGAAGGGTTTGGGGAATGAGGGCAGGAAATTTCTGGGGAGATGGGGAGGGGTGGGGGGGGGCGGTGGTTGGGGGTAGACTTGTCTAGGAAGGAAAAGTCTGTTGAGAAACCTGGGTATCTCCAATGTTCATTTGAGTGAATTTGATTAACAGGAAGTTCGTCTCTTAAGCCGGTAGAATGGAGACTGACCGCCCCTCCGTTCTGGCCGTTGTCCTTGTTTTTAGCTGTAAAAAGTTGAAGCTTACCTATACATGACAGGCACAAGGGAGAACACAACAACTTTTTTTCATTCGCTTCCAAAATGGAAGTACGTGGATAGGAATTTAACTGTGATAGTTTTACAAAAATCCAGCCATACAGGAGCAAGAGCTCATCTGTAGACTTAGGCACACATTCACACATTCAAGCTGTATTTGTGTATATATATACAAACACACACACACACACACACACACACACATATATATATATATATATATATATATATATATATATATATTAGTGGTTTACATATATTTATTTATCGGTTTAATTCGTGCTAAGTATAAGATTATGAAGACAAAAAATATTTTTAGGCTTTTTGTGCCAAGTAAAAGCACCCATAATTGAAGTTGAGATGCGTTTTACATCTTGAAAATATAACACAATATGACACTCGTTCATAAAAGGATGAACAGTTATATGTCCGCTTTCTGTGTGTGTTGGTGTGAATGTCAGTTGCTTGGTTGGTATGTCACAGACTGACACGTAGGCGTTTAAAAAAATGACCTTGTGGTTTTTAATAATAATAAAAAAAAAAATGTGCCATATCGTGTTCCTGAGGTCACATATGGTCGATAATGTCACATTTCTATTGTTACTTTGTAGCCTAGTACCATTTTGTGCTTCCTGTTCCAAACTCAAATTAAATTGGAAAATTCAAAACCAAAGTTGCAAGCTGCTCACAAAAAAACACACACACACACACATATACATTATATTAAATTAATAATAATAATATTTATTATAATATTCTATATTATATTATTATATAAATATATATTTATTATATAATATATTCATGAACTTTATTTTTTAATTCAATTTGAGCTAAAAAAATTGGTTGACGTAATCATTCTTGCCTCTGCCGATTGAATTTTCGTTTATTCATATCTCCTTGTTCGATAATTCTTTCAGTCCTTATTCATTTTGTCATTTAAATTGTCTTGTGTTCTTTATGGCTTTACACCCTTGTTGTCATTTTCTATTTGATCACCGTTCTATCTTTCATTCTCAAAGTCTGTTTCTTTTGTTTGCACCGTCCTGAAATACCAGGTGACCAGTTTCTGCTACGCAACATAATAGTACTAATTCAATCGTATATCGCTCATTGGGGTAATGATTAATCTCTTATTTTTCCCCATTTCATTTTCCTTCTTTTTTCGCCCTCTCTTTCTCTCCCGCTCCGCCCTTATTCACTGAAATCTTGCCGCACTCACCTGCACTGAATAAGGAAATCCCAGATATGTATATATTTACCCTTGTCATCGTCGCGAACAACCGGATCATGACCCTGTTATCCTACCTGTCTAGCATAAAGATACATTTTATCCTCTTGACCCCTTTGTTCCACCCAGTATGGGCGTAGGCGTGGTGCTGAAGACGGACTCATCTTTCGTGGGCGCCAGGGCAAATGGTCAGACACCCAGACGCTTTTTCAAAGGGTGTATGCACCCAGAATGCAAATAGCAATCTCCCTATGTGAACGGAATACATTTTTACAGTTGTCGGAGGTGAAATATACCATTGCAGGATACAT
>NC_087217.1:13943763-14075032 GCF_015104395.2 Macrobrachium nipponense
ATTCGATAACTGATGTATTTGGCTTATTCATCTTTATACACAGTTTTCTGAAGAATTTCTCTGGTAAATGTAAAACTGATCATGTTATATAACACGTGATCGTCGGTCATGCATGCCCAGTTCCATCCCTAATTACACGCCAAACCAGCACCACTTATTATAGCATATTAAACGTACCGTGATTTTGAAAGCGTTAGGAGCCAGAGCATGCACCTTACACATGCAATTCCGTATAAAACTGTGGGAAGGGTTTAGGCCTCAGTGGATTTTTATTCTCATTCACGTGGTGAATATAATGTATGTTTTTTTTTTTCTTTTTTTTTTAGTCATGATTTTATATTTGTCCAGATAATAATATAAACAGGCACTTGCGCACAGTTTGTTTGAGTACATGGACGCTACAGCGAAGAAAAGTTACATAAGAGAGAGATCCAGTTTCGAAGAGAATACCATCAAATCCTGCCTTGTAGGCAAACTGGATCTCCTGAGACACATTGTTTACCAGATAGTGGCCAAATGTCCTTAGAACGACCGTACATGGCCTGGGGAGATGTCGCTCCTGATGTCCGGCACTTGACCCCAGGACATTTCTTTGTCGAATTTTCTTCCCAAACTCTTCGTCCACACCTTTTTTTTTTTTTTTTTACTGAATTTTCATCTGAGATCATTCTCTCCCCCAGCGTCTTAATTTTTTCTTGATATTGCTTATCGTTTTTATATCGTGTCCCCCCATTACGGATAATTAATTTAAGTTCGTCTAGTCACCTCAGGACAGAGGTTTTCAGTTGCAATTGAATTTTGTCTTTGTGATCAAGGACAATTAGTTCCATTTTCGTGAACACCATCCCTTTATTTTCACGTAATGACAGCCCAACGTTAATGGCAGGTTGACGGAGCAGTTTCTTCGTTATTGGGGGCTTCTGTAATTGAATAATGAAATGTAGTTGGATTTAGAGAATAGATGAACTAGGTAAAAATATAAACGAATATATCTGAGTGAAAAGAAAGAATGATTGAATGGAAAAATAAAAAAGGAGGATAAATGAAAACATAAAAAAAAAAACTAAAAAATAAGAGAACCGCAATAGCTCGTTTTTCGATACACACCAATTAAACGAACAGGTAACGATGTTCGTATACGAGTCACTGTTTTTTTTTATGATGATGATGATGATAGACAGTTAATTAAGAAGGCGATAGTGGGGAGGTGGATGTGGCCAGCTGTTGCCATAATGGCTCGAAGTCGTTTGTTTCAACTTCGTGATGTGTTTGGCATTGTCCTGTGGCCCTTTTGTTCCAGTATGCCAACTTTTTTTTCTCGGTCTCTCCTCTATCTCTTCCTTCTCACCTTTGCATAGTGGAATGGCAATGATTGTTGCACTTTGTAAGTGCAGAGAGAGAGAGAGAGAGAGAGAGAGAGAGAGAGAGAGAGAGAGAGAGAGAGAGCAAAGGATTGTAAAGACTTGTATATAGACACGTCTGTAAAGTATATATTTTTTATGTGAAGAGATATAAAAAGAGGAGATGTGTGCAATTATATGTACATAAGCACGATATACGTACATAAGCATACCAAGTACACATTTTAAAATGCATGGTTAGAGAGAGAGAGAGAGAGAGAGAGAGAGAGAGACCTTTTAGCATTTTTAGCAGGTAAATGTCAACGTGTAATTATTTTCCCCTTTCTTTTTTTTAAGTGTTCAGTGTGTGGAGTGTGTGGGCCTTTGAAACCACGTCACAATTATACATACCAAGGCTCAGCTTCCGTTCGTTATAGCAAAGCTCTCGCTCCCGGGCGTAGTATGTTACGGACGGTAACGGTTCCTTGCATTTTTTTCGTGATCTTTATCTTAGATCAACTGCGTGAGACAAGTTTTTTTTTTTATGTGATTTTATTCTGCGCGTTCCTCGTCTTGTTACTCCCCTTGCCTTTATATCTTGATCTTTTTTTTTGTTGTTGTACATTACGCAAGGTATTAAGTGCTGCGTTTAGATGCACGTGGTGTACATCTCGCCTCAGATTTGTATTTTGTTTAGACAAGTGGGAGATATCTTAATTTTTTGAGTATCTTATTTTCTTTCTTGTTATTTTGCCTTACTTTGTATAAAAAAATATGTCCAGTTATTTTTAAGGAAATTAGAGCATTATTACGCCAGACATAAAACTTGAAGGCTGATTTTTATCGACGAATGTCTGATTATTATTATATTATTCTTATTTTTTTATTTTTTTTTTTTTTTTTTTTTTTTTTTTTTTTTTTTTTGTTTTTTTTTTTTTTTTTTTTTTTTTTTTTTTTTTGTTTTTTTTTTTTTTTTTTTTTTTTTTTTTTTTTTTTTTTTTTTTTTTTTTTTTTTTTTTTTTTTTTTTTTTTTTTTTAGATTTTTGCTTTTATCAGCAGCTGCAAACAGGTCATTACATGGTGTTAATGTTCTGTGCAGGGAAAGTATTCTTAAAAAAACTAATATTTTAATGTGACTTATAGTGTTGTGCGCATATTGTCGAAAGATTTCAAGGCCAACTGCTGCGTGTTGGTGTTCATTTCACAAGACTCTTCTTCTTCAACTTTTTTCGAAGTAGGCGAAGTTTACACGATGTTTCACATTCAAGGAGACCTTGATGATCGACCATAATGCGTAACTTACCCCTTTTGCCTCCAAAAAAAAACCGAGGAAATGTTAATTAGCGGTAAAGTCGGCTTTATGGCCGTAGATTCACGTAGAGAGAGGCACGCCCCATCCACGTTTTATAGCCATAAATTTGTGATTATGTGCAATTCCAGCCATTTTAGTGGGGCGTGGATATGAGTCAGCTGCGGATAGTAACACACCAGGGTTTTCCCTTTTTTTGCGTTTTTCGATATTTATCGACAAGTTCGAGTAGGTTGGGTTATGCGTTTAAGGCGTTTCTAATGAAGCTTGAATTATACTACTACTACTACTACTACCAATCATAACATTTTTTTTTAAGTGCTGTAGTGGCTTGCAATACACTAGGTATCATTATCGTTATTTGGGAAGAAGATCCTCTTTCAAACAAAGTCCTCGAAAAAGAATGTTCGCCTGGATGCAATCAAAGCTTAATAGCAGCCAAACGAACATTCTTTGTAATGAAATTGTTATTATTATTAATTATAGTTATTAGGTATTTGTTGTAGTAATAGTAGTAGTTGTTGTAATGCCGATATTGTACCTCGAAAGACAGGAAGTTATCCCACTTCTTATTTTACCAAGACTCAAACTCAATTTTATCGAGAAACGTAGACTTTTCGGATTTGGACCAAGGGCCACGCCTTCATTGGAACAAAAGGGCGCTCTTTTCCATCAAGGTCTATGCCCAGTCAACTTTTCCGGATATTAGGACTTTGTTGCAACGTGTGAGTAGGTATATCATTCCTATACCCTTTTGGGTACCAAGCTAACATTGTCATGTTGCAAGGCCTGCTGCTGGGAGCCTGTTTCGTGCGATAATGCTAAGAGTGGGTGTCCTTGCATATTGCTCTCTCTCTCTCCTCTCTCTCTCTCTCTCTCTCTCTCTTCTCTCTCTCTCTCTCTCTCTTGTCCAGTTACGGGCTCGTTGAATTCTCGAGCTTCGTGATCCATTGCCGCTCAAACCAGACCCCTAAGTCAGTAAATAGAAACTAGTGGGGCAATGTTTTGTGTTGAAAATCTCTCTCTCTCTCTCTCTCTCCTCTCTCTCTCTCTCTCTCTCTCGCTCCCCCCCCCCCCCCTCCCGCCCCCCTCCCCCCCTCGCCACCCCCCTCTTCCTCTCTCTATCTATTCTTTCTCTCTCCTCTCTTATAGATTCTTTCCCATATTTTTGTTCATCTTGTCTTTCGTGTGGTCATGTTAACATCCGAAAGTCGTTATGTCGCTAGACCCACTTAATCCGTTCTCAAGTAAGAGAAATCGTACACTGAGTTAGAATCACTCTCTCTCTCTCTCTCTCTCTCTCTCTCTCTCTCTCTCTCTCTCTCTCTCTCTCTCTCTGTTGTTACCTTATTAGGCAAATTTAGCTATGAAATCAAACGTGATTGTAACAGGTTTCATTATCAGATGCTATCGCCATTCCTTGGGCCCCTCTCCTCATAAATATCCCTCTTGCCGTGTTTTATCAATTACCCATTTTCCATTAAATTATCCGTGGCAGTAATTCGTCTCATCATTTTACCCTTCCATGATTAATGACATTAACTTGGGGGCTCCAATTTCAATCGCTTCTCGAGGAAGAAGAAGAAGAATTAGATTTCGAAACCCCCCCCCCCCCCCCACCCCCCCCCCCCCCCCCTTTTTTTTTTTTTTTTTTTTTTTTTTTTTTTTTTTTTTATTGTCTCACCAGCGGTTAATTCGTTTTGCCATCTCATTTAATATTGTGGATTTTCATTTGGTCCCGATGAATTATCGGGTGTCTTTGTAATTGCTTTTGGACATGGATGTGGAATTATTATCGTTATTATTGTTTTTTTTCTGATCAGTGTCTGTATTTCCATGAGGGTAAAGTTTAGTAATCCCTAATTGCTTAACGTATCTTATTTTGAAAAATATTATTGCTTTCAGTATCCTTGCTTGTAACTTATTGGTGAGCAGGTGTATGTATGCGTTAGTCTCTTTACTGCAATCTGCTTATTAAGCTAGGCTGAAAGTTTATTTATTTATATTTTAGATTCGTTTATCATGTGGCGTTTTTATTATCGTCCATATAACTGATCGTCTTTACTCGTAACGCATATCCTTCATACATACATATTTTATTGTTATGGCAACCAAAGACTGCAGATGCCAGACTTTTGTGCTTGACCTGCACGTCTTGACTGATGTATTTCCAGCCGTTTTGACCAGATGTTTTCCAATCACTTACTCCTCCAGAAAAGTTTCCTATAGAAGGGTATAAGGACGTCAATAGTTCGTTGCGCTTTTGTTCGTAGATGACCATAGTTTCTGCAAAGCTTATTTATTGATTAAAATATGCGTGATCGGGTTTCGTATATGGTTACTTAAAATCTCATATTGAAATTGTCAAACGGTTTAATCCAAATCTCAGTAGGCATTCCTTATTGTAAAGTTATCATGATCTTGAAAGAAACCTCTATATTTTGCAATTTCTGATCTTTATGATAAAAAAATTTTAATGATCAAGAAATCTCTTGATTCATAATTATGCTCTGAGAAATAAATATCAGGTAAAAAAAAACCATCGACAGACAACCAAATTAGGAAGAATTCGTGTTGGTCATCCCAGCGGTCGTTTTGTGGCCAGTGTTCCTTGAATACTTGAATATTTAAATGTATTTTAACTTTTACGGGGAAATATATCTTGTCTCACGTCCATAAAATTGATGGAAGTATTAGTTATTTTTCAACAGACATGAAACCGCGGCAACAGCATCGCATTTCCTTTGAGAGTGCAGTATTCATATCTGGTTTTGGAGCATTCAGTTATAGAATATGTAAGTGTACTTTTGTAAAACATACACTTTATGTCAATCTGTTTACTTTTCACTCACTGATCACTGATGTAGACTTGCCTCAGACTGCAGGTCGTAGTGACGACTCTATAGCAGACGAGATTTCTTAACTTTCCTCTTCATTGTCCCACCCGGCAGCAGCTTTCGCCTTCCTAGCCCCTTTCTTCAGGCGCCGTAACCACTTGCACCTTCCGTCTTCATACCTACTTGCACCTTCGGCCGACTTACTCACTCACACCTTCACCTGCCTTCTTTACTTCCACCTTCTCTCCTCTCGCCGGCATGCGCTAGAGCTCCGTTTTTACATAAACTCCCGCGTCAAAAGAATAATGATTTGTTACGCGGCGTTATAAGGGATTTATGAAATTTCATTTCTTGAATAACTGCGATTCTTTTGTTTTAAGGATAATGTGCATGTTTTCTTAAGTCACATTTGGAGGCTGCGATGCCCATAGGATGAGGCATCATTGCCCCTCATGTTTTCAGTGAAGCTAAAAATAACCAAAAATCACCAATAATAGCGCTGAGTCCCGGTTATCGCTACCGATAACCAAGGCTTGGCGCTGATAAGCGAGGATCGGTTCTTTAGGTATAAGTCGTGTTGCAGGTTTTCTCTGGTGTGTCTAAAACCCTGCCTGCCCTGTCTCGCCTCTGAAAGTTTCATCTTCCCTCCCTCGAGCTCTCACATTACCTGAAACCTCTCCCTTTCTTCCCCCTTCAACGATCAATCCGACATCCCCTGCAGCTATCGCAGTTTCCTTTCCTGCAACCTATGCTACCACTTTTCACCCAGGCGCCGCCGTGGGCTTCAGCCTTATCGTTCGCCGTCAGGAGATCTGGAAATACCAGTAGGGAGGTCGCCCACATATCGAGAGAACTCGTCTGGGTACTGGGGCTTGGGGGGTGAGGGGCTGATTGCGGGGGGTTAGGGGAAGGGACTCGGAGGCGAGCAAAGTGTCTTGGCGGGTTTGTTGCGAGGGGCCTGCCCGTCTAACGGGTGGCGTTGGGACTGGGTTATGACGGGAGGAGGAACGGGGCCTTCAACGGGACTGATAGAGAAAGAGACAGTAGGAGTTGTGGGGGTGGGGGGGGGCGGGGGGGGGGGGGGGTTGCTGGTTTGGGGTACAAGGGGGCTCCTTGGTTGCAGCAGGAAATACTCGTTCTCCGTATCCTGAGAGTACTACTACCCCAAGTACCCCGCACTTCTCTCTCTCTCTCTCTTAGGCTTCTCAACCTCCCTCCCTCCCTTCCTCACTCCCTCGATCTTGACGGAATGACCTCATGATTTCCGTCTTTCAGTTCTTCCTAGAAAGGGTTTTAATCCTTGTCCGCGCTTTGAGTCAGGTCTGCTTCCTTGCTTCTTCCGGCGTTGTCATCATGGAAAAAATATTTAACGAAATTGATCAGTGTCCTTCTGTGCTCTTGGATGGTTGGCATCACACGCTTCACTTTCTACTCGCCGGCTATTATGCAGTATTGAGAAAGCGCCGTAGACCTTTGATTCTGATGTTTTATTCCGCTTTTGTGCGCGCTGTTTTATGATAATACTCCACATTAGGGGTTCGCTTTTGACGGTAATTCTTTTGCGGTCCTTGCAGAATGCTTTTGAGGTGGTCGTTGCCTCTGCATTGCTGATCAAAAGATTAGTGACTGCTGGTTATTCTTGTGGCATTTGGATTTCATAAGATCATGGTTGTTTACTACATACAACGTTCATAATTTTCATCTTTATAATCACGATCATTATTATTCACATCACTTTTAACAATCAACATCATTATTATTTATGACCGAAATTTGAACACAGTTTTCGTGACGATACATCACCATAGGGACGGAGCCTTCGTCAGGGGTAATTAGCCCCTGGGCGATAGTTAAAGGCAGGCAAGGGACCCTGTCGGTGCACGGCCGTCGTCTTTGACTCATTGGAGAGTGGCGTCGAGGGCACACGGTGACCTTTGGAAGGAGACGCCCTTGCCCATACCACCCTCTTCCTACTCTTTGGCTAATCCATTATTAGTGTTGTTGCTCCTCGGCTACAGTGCTTTCTTTGTCATGACAACTCTCTCTCTCTCTCTCTCTCTCTCTCTCTGCTTTTGCATTTTGCTCTTATTCTTCATTAAGCTGGCTTTATGCCAGCATGGGCTCTTGTCTATAGAGCTTCCCGTAACGAAGACAAGTAACACGAATGTATGACCGACCATATATTGGAAAAAAAAAAGCGAAAAGCAGAACAGCAACGTTACTGTGGAACAGAGAGGCGTTTTAAGGCAAAATAGGTGGCAATAGTGGATATGTTTATTACCACAGATCGACATTACAAAATGGCATTCATTGTCCAGTCAATGTTCATTGTCTAAGAATTTGTTGTTGGATTATGCACACGACCATTGAAGTAAGAGGCAAGTTTCGGAATATTTTTTATGGCTTATTGGTTAATGGTGTTTTGCAATGGGATTGATCCTTTCGTTGTTGCAGTTTTTTGTTTTTAATTGCCGTTATATCTTCCTCTTCCTCTTTCCTCCTCCTCCTCCTCCTCTCAACATATGACTTTATTACAAGATGGAGAACTCTTAGATTTTTCATCCCAGGGCATTTTTTATAGTTTTCAGTAACTGCTGAGAGCATTCAACCTACAATACACATATGTTGGACTTGGTACGAAAACTACAGTTTGTTCAAAGAGAGAGAATGATATATGAAGAAGAAAGTGTGCCCCAAGTTAAGGCTGTGTCTGAGAATAATAAGAATAAAGATAGGGATGGCGAGACATATTTTATGAACATTCATTACTAATAAGTAATTTTTATTGACTGATTGTTGAATTTCTGTTGTAGGATACGAAAAACTTTTTTTAAAACAATTATTTATTAAAACAAATATTAGCATTTTTTATGCGCGCCTCCTGTTGTAATTTCTTCATAAGTCAAGCATAACTTGTACTGTACTTTATTACATGCTGATTTTCAGCTTCTTGTGATTATGAAAATTTCCTGAATTTATCATGAGAGCTTTGCTTAATGAAAATCGCTCTGAATTCAGGAATATGAGTAGTTGGAATTTGTATATAAATTGGTTATCACTTTGTTAATATGAATCATTTTATTCTTTATAGTTACGATACTAATTATTGTCTGGAAACTGTTTTTGTCAAGAAGGAGCATTTCTGCGTGCTCGACGTGCTTGAATAAATTACAATTTTCACAATGATCTCACCCACGTAATTTTTCCAACTGGTTTGCAGTCACATTCACTCACGCAATGAAATAACATTCGTCGTAGCTCATCCACAGACAAGCCAACGCTTTCAGGTCTGTCTGAAGCTCATTTTGCTTTAGGTGACGAGACTGTGACGGGTCTTGAGGAAAGAGTGAAGATTGGTCACAGAGAAGTGGGAATTTATGGAACCCTCCATATATATATATATAATATATATATATATATATATATATATATATATATATATATATATATATATATATATATATATATATATATATAAATGATTGCGGAGATGTAAAGGGAAGGATTTTACACTTTATTGTGACTTTTATGACTTTTTTTATGCATTTTTTCATTTGTTTCATAAGTTAGGTTTTTTATTCGTAGTTGTTAAGTATGGTTCATTCGTTAGATATTATTTCTCGTGCATGTTTTGAAAAAAAGTATTGTTCGTCTAATTTGCCTTTCTTAATTGGGCTGAGAGAGAGAGAGAGAGAGAGAGAGAGAGAGAGAGAGAGAGAGAGAGAGAGAGAGAGAGAAAATCCATCATGTTAATCATAAAAAACGTCATAGTGAAGTCAGATATGGCATTGCATACAAGTATAGACACAGCTTTTAATTTAAAGATTAACTTCCAGAGACAGAAAGCGACCTTCGCGTTATTCTTAACCAATAACAAAAGTGAAAGCACGCTGCAACTTTGTATGAAATAAATAAATTCACAAATAGTAGCCTACCCTGACTTGAGAGAAAGAGAGAGAGAGAGAGATATAGATAGATCCAATGACATCATTCTTTGTCAACATCAAAGTAAAAGGAAATTGCGGTAGTGCAGAGAGAGAGAGGAAAAAAAATCAAAACAAATTCTGCTTAGGGAAACCGACGTACCATCCTCACGCGTTTTGAACGGGCCTTCGTTGTTGGATGAACTTCAACAATAGAATATCGGGGAAAGTGAAACACTTTGCCGTTGCTGGCACGAAGATAAGTGAGCTCCCATATGGTCGTCATTATCGTTGAGTGAATAGAGTCGGTTTTCCTTTTGTGTGTGTTTGTTTTTTTAACATCTTAAAAGCTAATTGTAACAGCGCTGTAATAGGCGAAGAAGGGTTCCTATTTGATATCGTTTCGGTACCAGTAGAAAATTGCAGCTCAAGGGGCAAAAGAATTTAATTTGTGGATTTCTGGGGAATAATTTGCCTTTGGTAATAGTGCATACTATACATATGGAAATGACCATGATGGTTATAACTTCAAATTGACCTTCATCGGTATACAGTATAACATTTGAACTGAATGAAAATGTCTCAGTTAAATCACTTAGAGAGACAGCAAGAATTACAGTAAAAGAGAGAGAGAGAAAAAAAAAAAAAAGTGTTCAAATTTGCTAAATAGTAAACAGTCAACGGGAATATCATTGTTACCTTAATGTAGCAATACATTCAGGAACAAACACACACACACACACACATATATATATATATATATATATATATATATATGATATATATAATATATATATATATACACATACTATCAGCTATAGAAGAGTTCCGTGGAAATCGGAGACGAATAATAAATATTAAAACCAGGGCTTGAATGAAGAGCATCTTTATTTGCGACTAGTTTCGGAGATTTACTTTCCTCCGTCATCGGGCAATCTATAATGAAATATTATTTACAATTAAAATCAATGACGTAATATAAGTTACATTAAAACATAGCAAAATAAGATAAAATTACATAATTACTATAAGTTACATTAAAATTAACGAAGCAAAATAAAATATAAAAACTACACAATTACAAGACATAATAACCTAAACTCGCAGCAAAATCTTAAAATATAGAGAAATACATTGTTTGTTGTCAAAGAGAGCAGAAAAAAATCTAAAAAATCTAAAAACACAGCAATTCAACAGACCTTTCATTATTACAAAGAGAAGGTTTATCTCTTATGGTATATAGAGACTCAAACCACTCCGAGCTCCATTGCGTTGGTTCTGCAAGTAAGGACTGAGAAGGATCTACATTGATAGGATGGTCATATTCTTCAGAGTGTTGACGAATGGGCACTAAATGGTGGTTTGCTTAATGGCCTATTTTGTCCTAACAGATCTTCCGAGATGTTCGAAGATGCGAACCCTGAACTGTCGTTTTTAGATTTTCCAATGTACATTGCACTACAGCAATGACACTTATACTTATACACAATAGCTGACTGCAGTTCAGTTGGTATCACATCCTTGAACCTGAAGATTTTTTTGTAATGTAGATTTAGGCTTAAATATTACTCGAATGTTTACTTGTGGGTAGAATTCATGCAAAAGTTTGGTTACTCTTTTTTTAACACATTAAAGGACCTATTTCCAAGAAACGTGATGGGAAAATACATAACTGCTCTGTTGACAGTGACAGTTGTAGGTTTTGGAAGTAATAATTTTGAAGCTCCTTTCCCTATATACGTATCAGTAAAACTTTTTTGCTAAAAAACCGTTCAAAAAATAAGCACTGCTTGATGAAATTAAACTCTAGGTTCATATTAACATAATTTGAACATATATTTAAAAGCCCTCGATGTTAAGGTCGTAATCAAATTTCTCTTGAACTGAACAGGAATAAATGAGGACATTTTGGTGGTCAAACCCGTGAAAGTCGGTTTCCTATAAACAGATGTGATAAATCCGTTTTCACTGTGGCTGATTAGTATATCAAGAAAGGCCAGCTTTCCTTCTGCCTCGGTTTCTGAAGTGAATTCGATATTGCTGTGCTTTGAGTTCAAATATTCTAAAAACAGTGAAATGTGGTTACTAGATCTAAAGATTAAGAATGTGTCATCGACATATCGCCTGTACATCATAGGTTTGAAATCTTCGGGACATTCATTCAACCATTCCTCCTCATAATGAGCTAGGAAAGCATTGGCTAGTGTTGGTCCTAATGGGTTACCCATTGCTACGCCGTCTACCTGTTTATATACCTCCTTGTTAAACATAAAAAAGCAATCACTTACAGCTAGTGATAACAACTGATGAAACTGTTGTTTAGAAAACTTTTCTTTTCAATTTTATCGGCATCTTTAAACAAATCGTCAACACTATGTCAATTGTTTCCCTTTAAGGGTATGTTAGTAAACAAAGATTTAATGTCAAAACTGGCCATTACACATTGCTCATAATTCACTTCACAAACTTCTCTTACAAAAGTAAACGAGTCCCTTACACTGTACTGGTTGGAGGTGATCGGTGTTTAGAATAGGTACCAGAAATTTTGCTAACTTGTAATTAAATGTACCAATAGCAGCATTATTGGTCTTAAAGGACAATCTTCTTTATGCACCTTAGGTAAACCGTATAAAATGGAGATAAAACCATTCTCTTTGTAATAATGAAAGGTCTGTTGAATTGCTGTGTTTTTAGATTTTTAGATTTTTTCTGCTCTCTTTGACAACAAACAATGTATTTCTCTATATTTTAAGATTTTGCTGCGAGTTTAGGTTATTATGTCTTGTAATTGTGTATTTTTATATTTTTATTTTGCTTCGTTAATTTTAATGTAACTTATAGTAATTATGTAATTTTATCTTATTTTTGCTATGTTTTGTTTTAATGTAACTTATATTACGTCATTGATTTTAATTGTAAATAATATTTCATTATAGATTGCCCGATGACGGAGGAAAGTAAATCTCCGAAAACTAGTCGCAAATAAAGATGCTCTTCATTCAAGCCCTGGTTTTAATATTTATTATATACATACTATATATACACACACACCACATATCTATATATATATATATATATATATATATATATATATATATATATATATATATATACATACACACACACACACACAAACCCACACACACTAGTCTTTGCTTCTGAATGAAAGTGAAGTGTAATCTGTGACCCGTCAAATTAACCTTGGACAAACAAATGATTCTTTTCCTGCTTAGAGCTTTCGCGTTTTTTTTTTTCTTCCTCCTTCCGAGCCATTACGAAATCTGCGATCATAGAGCATAGTTACTCAACCAATTGGTAATGACCGTCTAATAATAATTTCAAAGCAATGTCCACTTTTACTTTCTCTCTCTCTCTCTCTCTGTGTGTGTGTGTGTGTGTGTGTGTGTGTGTGTGTGTGTTTCCTGCTTCCTGTACGTGGAGAGAGAGAGAGAGAGAGAGAGAGACCTTACCTTACCCTTACAGACCTTACAGTTCGTTCGGGTTGCCCCAGGTCCCTCAGTGTGAGCGCCTCTAATGTCTACCAGAGAGTTGCTAGTACATCTTCCGGTATATTTTGCATCTTCCAATCTTGGATGGTCTGGGATGCAGTTTAGATATTTGTCGAGCTTATTCTTAAACACATCTACGCTCACTCCTGATATATTCCTCAGATGAGCTGGCAACGCATTGAATAGACGCTGCATTATCGATGCTGGTGCGTAGTGGATTAATGTCCTGTGTGCTTTCCTTATTTTTCCTGGTATAGTTTTGGGCACTATTAATCTACCTCTGCTTGCTCTTTCTGATATTTTTAGTTCCATGATATTTTCTGTTATTCCTTCTATCTGTTTCCATGCCTGAATTATCATGTAGCGTTCTCTCCTCCTTTCTAGACTATATAATTTTAAGGATTGTAGTCTTTCCCAGTAGTCTAGGTCCTTAACTTCTTCTATTCTAGCTGTAAAGGACCTTTGTACACTCTCTATTTGTGCAATATCCTTTTGATAGTGTGGGTACCATATCATATTGCAATATTCAAGTGGACTACGAACATATGTTTTATAAAGCATAATCATGTGTTCAGCTTTTCTTGTTTTGAAGTGCCGTAACAACATTCCCATTTTGCTTTACATTTTGCCACCAGAATTGCTATTTGATCATTGCATAACATGTTCCTATTCATCATCACACCAAGGTCTTTAACTGCTTCCTTATTTGTGATTGTCTCTTATTAGGTCCCCTATATGCTATAGCTTTCCTTCTCTGTCTCCATAATTTATTGATTCAAATTTATCAGAGTTAAATACCATCCTATTTACCTCTGCCCAATCATATACTTTGTTAAGGTCTCTTTGTAGAGCGTTCCTATCTTCATCACAAGTAATTTCTCTACTTATTCTTGTGTCATCAGCGAAAACTACTCACTACCGAATCCTTAACATTACTGTCTATGTCTTCAATCATAATAACAAACAATAATGCAGCTAGCACCGTACCTTGTGGCACACCGGATATTACCTTGGTTTCATCCGATTTCTCATCGTTTGCAATAACTATCTGTTTTCTGTTGTGTAAAAATTCTTTTAACCATCTTCCTACTTTATCTACGATATTGTGTTTTCTAATTTTCTTTGCTAATATATTATGGTCTACTTTGTCAAAAGCTTTTGCAAAGTCTAAATAAACCACATCTGTTTCATTTCCCGCTTTTTCATATTTTTGAGTATGTTCTCGTCGGTGGACTAACAGTTGGGTTTGTGTACTTTTTCCGGGTACGAAAACCGTGTTGTCCTATATTAAACAAATTATTTTTTATTAAATGTTTCATAATATTTTTCTTCATTACCCTTTCATACACTTTCATAATGGATATGTGATGTTAGACTCACAGGCCTATAATTACTTGCCTCTAGTCTTGATCCACTTTTGAAAGTAGGGGTGATATATGCTAATTTGTGCTCATCATAAATCTTGCCTGTATCTACACTTTGTCTTAATAATATTGCAAGTGGCTTTGCGATAGAATGAACTACTTTCTTTAACAAAATAGCAGGGACTCCATCCGGCCCTGCAGCAGCTCCATTTTTAATTTCATTAATTGCCTGCACAATATCAGCTTCATTAATTTCTATGTCAGCTAAATATTCACTATTTTCTTCCCTTACTTCTATATCATTATCTTCATTATCTATTCTAGGGGTGAATTCTCTCTTATATCGTTCTGCCAGTATGTTGCAAATTTCCTTTTTTTTCATTCGTTAATTTCCCTTCAATTCTCAGAGGGCCTATTTCTATTCTTCTTTTATTCATCTTCTTCGCATATGAGTAATAATAGTTTTGGGGTTTTTGCTTTGATATTTAATAGGGGTTTTTTCTTCCAATTCCCGTTTTTCATTTTCTTTTGATTGTATAATCTTTGTTTCTGCATTTTCTATCTTAACTTTTTATATTCTATAACTTTCCATGCATTTTTTTCTTTTGCAAGACCTTTTTTCCACTTTCTGATTTTCTGGAACAAGATCCTTCTGTCTCTTGGTATGCATGAATGATGTTTACTTTTCTTCTTCGGTATATATTTTTCCACTAGTTTTTCTCCAATATTTTATATAATATCTCCGTATTTACCCTTATGGTATCATTACTTAAGAAAATGTTATCCCAATCTTTGTTTAATTCTTCATTAATTTCTGACCATTTTATATTTTTACTGTAGAAGTTGTATTTTCCATATCCTTCCCACTTTCATTTCTTGCTTATCTCTATTTTCACTTGCTTTGGAATGAACTGTTAATTCTATGACATTATGGTCTGAAATACTCGCATTATAAACTATTATTTCTTTAACATAATTCATCTCGTTCACAAATACTAGGTCTCCAAAGTATTTTCCTTTCTTGTTGGCAGGTGATTTATTTGTTGAATGTTGTATTCTAGTAGCATATCTAATAGCTTTTCAAATTGCCTCTTATCTTCTGCACTACTATTACTCTCTTTTTTATATGTATAAGTACAACCACAATCTCCTATTCGTTCTTTCCATTCTACGAAAGGAAAGTTGAAGTCACCAGATAGGAGAATAGTCCAGTCCTTGTGATTTCTACATATATCATCCAATTTTTCAATTATTAAGTCAAACTCTTTAGTATTAGGAGGTCTATATATTACTATGTTCATCAATTTTTCAGATTCAAATTCTACCGCTATTAGTTCACATTCTGAGTTACTATATTTCTCATATATTTTCCTTGTTTTTTGTCTTTCCCATATATTGCGGTTCCCCCTTGATTCCTATTTTTTCTATCTGATCATAAGTTTGAACCCTTTTATTTGATCATCATTCCCAGGGTCTCTTGGGAATACCAGGTTTCACTTATATTCATTATATCTATTTCTTTTCATTTTGGTTAGTTCTTCTAAGTACTCTATTTTTCTTTTTGAGTTACTCGTAACTAAACCCTGCGCATTCATCACTATGATGGTTTGCGTGTTTTCTCCTTCATTTTAATGCTGGTAGTAATAAGGATTTTTCCCATGTCTCTTTCCTGTTCTGGTATGTTGTTCTTTTTTTTCATTTCCAGAAATTCTGACATTAAAAAATCCAACTTTTCCATAATATTTGATCTTCCTTCATCATAATTATTCATTTTGTGTCTGAATCTGCAATTTTCCTCCGTTTCTGCAATATCCTCTTGCATAATAAATACAGCTATTATCTCTTGTAGTAGAATTTCGGAGGTGATGCTTTGAAATTTTTTGCTGACACCTCTGCATATCTCATTGGTGGTTTGCTTTTCTCTTTTACCTGATATTCTTGATTTCTCTCTTTATCTGTTTCTTTCTTTATTTTGGATTTTATTACTTGGTTGGTTATTTATTTGATTATGATTCATGGCTACAGGGTGCATATATTTGCATTTTTTGTCGAACTTTACATCCTTTTCCTTCTTTTAGGTTTTTTACATATTTTTGGATGCAGATCTCTGCAATCATCCCCATATCCATCTAAGTATGCACATTTACCATATATTTCATAGTTTTGACATATCTTAGGTATGTTTGTAGTAACATCTTTCTCCAAATCTGCAATTCCCTCTTTTCAAAAGGTTGCAGATTTTGTCTTTCTTGTCTATTTTTTCCTCTTTCCCGTCATTGTGTAGATCTGGGTAGAGCCTCTTCGGGATTTGCTTTTCTGTTGTCATATCGTAATTTATTTTCTTCGTAGGTATGCTGCTTTATTGCCTCATATGTAGTATCAATGAGTATCTCTGCATCCATAACTTTTGTTTATCTTGTTCTTTGTTTTCCTTATTTTTTCTGTCATTCATTTTTTGTTTACTTCTCTTCCGTTTTCCTCTTCTTCTTTTTCTTCTTCTTCTTCCTCTTCCTCTTCTTCTTCATCCTCAACTATTTGTACATTCAATCTTGATTTAATAACATTGTCTATCCTGATAGACATGTTTAACAAAAAATTCTTGTGATCTTTTCTCAAATCTTGTATTCCTCAGCACACTGTGGATGGTCGGAAGTTGCATGCAGCACATTTTCTGATTAGGTTTTGTGGATTGACTATGCTATCCAAAACCTTAAACCTTACCAGTTTGCATGCTTTTGGCATTCTTTTCCTAATGCATCAATTAGGATATTCACAAGATTCACCTTATTCATTTTCTTGTCGGAATATGTTGGTTTATGTATATTTTCTTTATGAGTTCTCTTGACCCACTTGGATTTTATTTGGAACTTCTTCAATTATTTTCAAGATGTTTTCATTAGATTTGTTCCAGTTTGAAGGATTATATCCTTCTAATATATCTATGAATGCTTTTGTATCTTTTGGTTAGGACTGTTGCTGATTTCATAAGATGAGAAATGCCAGTTCCCTTCCTGCTACCTCATCGTATTGCGAATCTGCTAAACACGCCAAATTACGCCACCTCTTCCCGCAGTTGGAACTTACTGCCATCTTGTTCTGATTTATAGTATTACACTTGATAAACTAACTTAGAAGACGCTTTATCCTACTATTTTCACACTAATCTTATCACCGATAGTTCACGAACACTTCTAGATATTTCTCAAATTCTAGTCGTATGTTAAACTTGTGATATCTGTTGATTAATCTGACTTCACGCGGGTACGTCTCACCAAGCAAGATGGCTACTACGAGAGAGAGAGAGAGAGAGAGAGAGTTTGATGGGCCGGTAACTGGGTTTATATCGTAATGATGTAATGAGCCTCTGTTATGTAATCAAAAACCTAAAAAATCTAGTCTCTCTCTCTCTCTCTCTCTCTGTGTGTGTGTGTGTGTGTGTGTTTTGTGATAGCGCGTCTGACTCTCTGCTTTTCCCAAATAATCCTATGGACCTCCGCTCCCCTGACCTGTGAATCATGTACCAGCTTTTGTACGACTGGTGTGGGTCGCAGCAAGGGTGGGGAGAGAGAGAGAGAGAGAGAGAGAGAGAGAGAGAGAGACAGGCGGGAATGATGTTCATTGTTCCGTCAAACTGGAATACCGAAACCATTAACAAGATATTCCAAAAGCCTCTCTCTCTCTCTCTCTCTCTCTCTCTCTCTCTCTCTCTCTCTCTCTCTCTCTCTCCGGAGATAGTTCCAAAGATTTCCTTTTGATCTAGACCTGGTGTAACCCAAAACATCAAATATTTGATGACTCGCTGAATAATTTATAGATACTGAGGTAATAAAACTCTCAAAGTAGGAGAGAATCTGCAGATAAGGTTGCTTTAAAATGAAGAATTAGCTCACTTTGTTTAAAAAGCACGTCCCATACTAGGAACATTACAAAGAACAAGATATGCTCTAAAAATTTTTACCCATCGTAATTGATTCGACAGAATACAAAGGAACATTATAATGTAAACATTCATTACATTTTATTCTGATGAACACTGTACAATTACACTATCAGGATTCTAATTAAAGTCTACAAACTAATGAGCTGACGAAAAAGGCGGAACGAACTAGAGAGGAGAACAGATTCCATTGATAAATAGTTAGCTTACCAATCGCTCGACACCAAGAACATTTAAAACACGGACCTCATACAGTACTATTTGTGCATGACAGAGGATTTTAAATTCTGTACATATATGGCCTGGTCTTAAGTATATTAACATTTGGGTCTTAGGAACTCGCAACTCCATAACAATGAATAACAATGTGTTTAAATGGAAATCACTGGAAAGTACATTACAAGTAGTGTTTCTCTCTCTCTCTCTCTCTCTCTCTCTCTCTCTCTCTCTCTCTCTCTCTCTGTGTATATATATATATATATATATATTATATATATATATATATATTTATATATTTATATATATATATGTGTAACTGAATCACGAAAGTTGGTTGGAACGTGATAAATTTTCCATATATAAAGGAATAAGACACGAAGGAAAAATAAACAACGGAGTAAAGGACGTTAAGTCGAAAGATCTTGCAGAAACTCCGTTGTTTATTTTTCATTCGTGGCTTATACCTTTATATATATACATATATATTATTATATATATATCTATATATATATAATATATAATATATATATATATATAATATTATATTAATAAATATATAATGTATTTAATCTTTTTCATACAAATGGTTCTCACATAAGAGAGAGAGAGAGAGAGAGAGAGAGAGAGAGAGAGAGAGAGAGAGAGAGAGATTTTCTTTCTCATAGCTACAAGGAAACGGTGTGGTGGCCAAAATAACAGTTAGTATTCGGTGGAATGATTAAGCAAGCCAGTTCGCGAACGAACTTTACGTAGCCTTTCTTGGAGCCAGCAGGTAATCCCAGTCTAAATACGGAGGCTAACTGCAGAAAAATTCCACCGTCACGTTGTTTGTACAGAATAGTGACCCACATCCCGCCGCTTGGACTGCCTGAGAAAGCAACGTCATTACGTCAATAAGCGAATGTGCAAGCAGTTAACTCTTGCGGTGTGGTTTGCACGAAGTGATTAATGAAGTGACAAGTGCAAATTGTGGTGTACAGCTGTAATAATTACTGACAGGAAGAGGGCAAATTGGTAAGGTGACGCGGTTTTTTCTAATAGGGTCGCGTGAAAAGCTGCGTTTCAGAAAAGGATTTCAGGCGCACCACTTGGACATAGGGATCAGCCGAGTGACAAACATTGGACAAAGGCATTTGATGAATGGTGATTCATTTGTAGCCTATTCAGAGTGCTTCAAATGACAAGATTAGCCTTGAATAAAGGAGCCTCGGGACCGTATTCAGACAACATGGCTCATCCCAGTGGCCAAATAGTCAAAAGATATTCAACCTGTGATTCAAGGTCTTGCGAATGTGATTAAACATATGACAATTTGTGAACGCAACGAGATTTAAAGTTATCATTAATTGACAAGGTTCGGCGATAATCATTGATAAATGTATACGGTACTTTGATATAAGATGACCAGTCAAGAAGATAACCACATAGAGAATTAGACGACTTGCAAAAAAATTGTCCCGTTAAAAGGGCATTTGTAGAAAATAAACATGAGACCGTCAAGCCAATATGATTTTTCAATCATTGTTTTCGGCGTAACGGCCCTTGACCGTTAAATGCTGTTGGCACAGATGACTATAGTGGCTGATAACGGTGACTGCTATTTATGAAACGGCATCACGTGTGCCCCTTACCAGAGATTTTGATCTCCATTCTTTGCCGCACCCGTCCATCTGAATCGAAGGAGCTCGAGGACATGGAAGGAATGACTCCTCCATTTCGCAGGTTATCGATTTGTCTTGAAGACAGAAGCTCCCGTTGCAGTCTGTATCAGGCACGTACGAGCCCTTGCTAGGTTTTGTTTTATTGTGTGTTCTTATTCGTTTTTATACTAGTAAAGCTGTTTTCATTCTAACGTTTTCGCGTTCAGCTTGCGGTTATAGCGTTTTTTTGTTTTTGTTTGTTTTATGAATGAGTATGAAGGGGTGTGTTTTATTTGTCCTAATTCCATTTTTTCTCTTTCAAAAGATTTGTTTATACCTTATGTTATTCAACAGCAATTTAATATATACTAATGATCCCAGCCTCTGGCTCAAAATTCAGTTAACAATCATAACAGCTGATGAAATGTGGAAAACTAAACTAAATAAACCAGCACTGATCGTTCAGATTGTATTTGCCGTTTGAGAAATGAAGCGAGATCGTATTGGACTAATATCTAAAGTTTTATTCCTAATAGAAGATTTTATATTTTCATGTTGTGAGTTTGGGATAAGTTTGACCCCTTGGGGGCTATCAGGTGGAAATAAAATGATTTCGTGCTTGTTTAGCAAAATCGTCAACTAAATTAGACGAACAATTTATTTCTGCAAACTTAAGTTTACGCTTAAAATGAGATTGAGTTTTTGTCTGTATGTATTGCGTGTGGTAGCTCGCGTACGTGTGTGCACGCTTGCATGCATATATATATATATATATATATATATATATATATATATATATAGATATATATATATATATATATATTATATATATATATATATAACGTATTCGCTTGCTGTGAAAGCCTTCTTTATTGGAAATTAGGTGTGGTGAAATACGTATTGAATGATACAGGCAAATTTTCGAATACTGTGCAGAACACAACATGGTGGATGTGAAACATTTTTTAGTGCAAGTCTTAAGATAATCATTAAAAGTAAGACATTTCAAGACGTTTTATATTCCTTCGCCTTGAACATCTTTGTGACACAACACATTAGTGCGTTTCAAAGAAACCTTCAGTTTTTCTTATAGCATTCACTCTTCGTGCCCTGCCACGGGGCACTACTACACTTGGGTATATGGTGCCTTCTGTAGCTTCAACTGAGCAACCCATTTTTTATACCTTTTTTGTTGCCCAACGTTGAACTCTAATGGTGCAACCAGTTCTCAGGGTTGAAGTGAATGGAAAGTTCTTAATAGTTTCTCATAGCATCTCTCTCTTTCTCTCTCTCATTATAGCTTACAGTTATTGTAGTTAGCAACCTGGTTGTTAGTCTGTGTAGGTGTGTTATTAGTTCCGTTGTAAAGTAGACTGCAAACTCCCGGTGGTCCTCAGTACCTTTGGTTATGAAATACTTCGGTATTTGCTCTGAATATTTGCCCTTTAATTAAGTAGATGTAAAGTACGTAGCCCTTTAGAATATGGATCTCTCTCTCTCTCTCTCTCTCTCTCTCTCTCTCTCTCTCTTCTCTCTCTCTCCTCTCTCTCTCTCTCTCTCTCAAAGAAATGTTTTTTCGACACATAGCCAGAAGGAACGCCAGCAAATAGTGCAGGCGTACCACAAAGGGCGGTTTCAGCCATCTCATAGTCATCTTGTCAGATTTCTATGTACTTGAGAGAAAAGCTGCGTCGAAAACCTTGGCATCTGTTCACTTTATGGGAGCAATTAGAGTTGATTGTATGGCCGATGTCGATGGTAATGTTACCAACCTTGGTTAATTTTTTTTTTTCAAATGCATGAGTTACGTCGTGGGCGAAAAAGTATCTTTTATAGCAACCGGGTAATGTGGTACCTTTGCATGAGAATAAGCTGTTATTCTTGGATAACACCGTAGTCGGATTATCCTTAGGCAGTACTGGCCTTGTTTATCAGTAGAGAATACTGCTGTCTTTACCCGTAAGAGAGTTGTGTCGTCTGTAGAATAGGTTAAACTATGGTTCACGTAGATAGGCATTGAGCTTCGTTATCTGTACATAAACTCATAACTCTAAACTGTATTACCTGTAGAGAAAACTCAAGTAGCACCGAAGTTTGAGTTTTCGATAGCACTGAAATATTTGGTATCCATAGATAACAGTTGTCCTAAACCATGACTGCATTCGTTTAGATGCTACAGCTCGCCGCATAGCTGTCGTCTCCTCCATTCCTCAGGTACCGCTAGGTAGATCCTAACCACTCCTTTCGTGCAAAGGAAAACCTGTTTTGGGGTCAGGTGGATAACCAAAGGCTAGCCACTCCATTGCCTCTGTAAGTCCACACTGAGACTCGATAAAAAAGGAATATAAAAAACTTATCGGCTTCCGGCCCTAACTTTCTCATCCATCTGTGTCTTTTGTTGATCATCTGTTGCCTGGCTCTTGTAGAGAGTTTGGTATACAGATGTTGTGGGTAACTCCAAGTCAAGATATACAAAACGTGCATACACATTGAAACATATGTGTGTGTATCTCTCTCTCTCTCTCTCTCTCTCTCTCTCTCTCTCTCTCACGTATCGACTGGTCCAGGTTGCCGAGCTCTGTTCCTCTCCATCCCGTCTCGTCATCTCTCCTCTCCCGCCTCCTCTCATCCTTCTCTCTCTCTAAATAATATATATATATATACATATATATATAATATATATAGATATTAATATTATATTTATATTTTATTTATATTATTATATTATATATATTATATTAATATTATATATTTATTTATTATATTATATATTATCTATTGTATGTATGTATATCACGAAATATATGATTTGATTTTGTGTGCGCTAGATCTCGAGGGTAAAAGAAGTGATGTAATGGGATACCATTTTATTCTCAGAACAGTGTCGATGCACTCGCTCTTGTAGACTATAATCTGGCCTTATGTTTTATTGATTCTGATTATGTTTATTGAAAGACTGAATATGATTCACAGGTGAAATCACCCGCAAAAGGCCAACATTTTGGTAAGTGCAATGAATCATAATCTAATAATAGACAAGTATATATCATTACATTAAGAAAAAGCCAAAGTACTAAAGCATCACGTGAACACACACTTCCACCTCCGTTTTGCCACAAAGTTGCCAGCTGTGGTTTCCACTGCTCTCGTTTGCTTGTTTATGTTCGTGTTCGTTCTGTTGCTTGAACCACGCGCCTTTCCATTCCCTAGTTCTGGCAGAGAGAGAGAGAGAGAGAGAGAGAGAGAGAGAGAGAGAGAGAGAGAGCCTTTTGATATAATGTTTTGAAGGAAAGGGAAATAACTAATGATTATGTTAACATTTCATATAGCTCTTATTAATTGATACGTAGCTTCGTAGTACGTTGTAATAAAGTTAAGATTAATTATATATATATATATATATATATATATATATATATATACATATATATATATATATATATATATATATATATATATATATATATATATGAGAGAGAGAGAGAGAGAGAGAGAGAGAGAGAGAGAGAGAGAGAGAGAGAGAATTTGAGCTAAAAGCATCCTCGTGTATCCAGGATTCAAATATGGGTCGTAAAAACGATTGAATGAAAGTGGGTTATCTCTCTTATTAAGCGTAATAGTCATTTAATTATGGATGGTAGGCGCCGCGAAGCATTCCTTTAGCAACAGACAGACGTGTGTTGTCGGCGCGAGTGTGTCTTCTTTATTTCCAAGAGTGAAAGTTGGGGTTGAGTCTTCCATCGTGAGGTGTATCGTGATGGAGAGGCAACTGTTGTTGGCTTGCATACCTCTCTCTCTCTCTCTCTCTCTCTCTCTCTCTCTCTCTCTCTTTGGTGATCTGAACTCGCTCTCTTTCACTTTCATCTTTTCTCTCATTCTCCCTCGCCCGCGCGTGCGATGTCTTTTGTGTGAAGTTGCTGTAGACAACGACAATGGTTCGTTGTTATTACGGTACTATAGATAGACCCGTCTGTCAAGGCTCGGTTTCTCTTTCATTTTCTTGTCTGTATTGTCGTGTGTTACTTGTTGTTCTCAGTATGGGTTGTCATCCTCCCACGAGTTTTTTTTTCTTTCATTCATTGGAAAATCATTACCTGGTGTACAGCCAGTTTTACCAAGAAATGCGAAGTTGAAAGATTTCTCTCTTTTAGACATTAAAGATTACATTACTTTTTTTTTATTCCGAATTTAATATTGTAATTATCAGTACCTGAACCTTTGTAAGGCACATTGGATCCATGTTTTCACACAGGTTTAGTAGTTTGTCCATTTTGGATATATAATATTGAACACCCTTTCAGTTGACTTGGACTTTTATCTTGCTGTTGTTCAACATGGATTCATCAACCAATAATGTTGTGTGTGTGTGTTTATATATATGTATATATATATATATATATATATATATATTATATATAATATTATATATATATATTACATATAAAATATTATATATATATCTATATATATACATATATAATATATAGTATATAATAATATATTAACATATATATATATATATATTAATATATATATATCATATATATAGATAATACTATAATATATAGTACACACACACACATTGTTATTATGGTCGTTTCTCCTTTGTATGTGTACCAACGAGCAGCGCATCTATTTTGGGTTAGGACTCATGAAGAACGCGAATCTCTCTCTCTCTCTCTCTCTCTCTCTCTCTCTCTCTCTCTCTCTCGCTGGTTCCTAACACATGCCTAAATCGGCAGTGAAAAGTTCACGGCTGACTTAAAATGTCATTCCTACACATGATAGGGGCCTGGAAAGGATGAAATGTTCTTATCCACGATCACGGCTTCTAACGGCGAAATTCCCTTGGTAGACATTTAACAAAGATTCTCTCTCTCTCTCTCTCTCTCTCTCTCTCTCTCTCTCTCTCTCTCTCTCTCTCTCTCTCTCTCTCTCATTTTTATGTATTGGTGAATGATTTTACACTTGAGATTTGTCTTATATATGACAATGATTTATAGAAATACCAGTTTTCTATTCCGGGTTTTTACCCCGTAATAAACCTAATATTCATGATCTCTTAGAAAGCATCTGGAGCAGATGCTTCGAAATGATTGCTAGTCAGATGTTTATGGCAAATTATACTTAAGCAGTGACAATATTCCATGAATGCAGGAAGAAAATTGAAAGCAATCATACATACCGTAGTTTGAAAGCATGAATCACTCCAGAGTGGGTTTGGTTATAGTCTGGAATGATGGCCTGGAGTGTTTTTACTGCAAGAGGGCAATGGGGATAAAGCTGAAGCCCCCAGGCGGAAATGCCTTGTTGACTCCGTTTTCTTCATATCGAGAGAGATCAAAGAAGTTGATTACGGCTAACCGCGTCCGGCTGAAGGCGCAATAAGAGGAGCAATTGCACTGATGAGGTAACGTGGAGCGTTGCGACATCGTCTGCAATGCATCAAAGCGACTGAACTCTGCCACGAGGGATGCAAAAGTGCATTTCACTTTTGATCTCCCCGACTCTTACCACTTCCACTTCCCCCCTCCTCTCTCCCCCTCCCCCCTTTTCCGCTGCTCGCAGTTGCTGCTGCTGCTGCAGAGTTAATGGACAGTTATTTGAAATGAGGTAGAAATTTGTTAGAATTACGACCCGCACTCTTCTCTGTAAGGCTTTGCATCTCTGGATTCATCTTTGGTGAATACTTTTCTAATAGAGCTTTTCCTCTCTGTCTCTTCAGGTATGGTGGCTCAGGGGGTAGACCGTGTTGGTGCTGGTGGGTTAACAGGTAAGAAGGTTGCTTGCTTTTAGATATTATTTTCTCTCTCTCTCTCTCTCTCTCTCTCTCTCTCTCTCTCTCTCTCTCTCTCTCTCTCTCTCTCTCTCTCTCTCATATTTTGTTCTTTGTTACTTTTATTGCATTTCACTTTTTCTTCCTTATTTGATCTGGTCTATCTCGCAATCGTCATCCCTTGGTTCTGTTTCTTATTTTTTTATTAATTGTCTTTTCTCTCTTTTTTTCTAAACCTTTCCCTTATTTTTCACCATTCCATTTTCTTTTTCTTTTCACTCTTAGTTAATACTTTTTCTTTCCTTTATTCCTTGCTATTTCTCTCCCTTCTTTCATCTTTTATGTGGATCTTTTACGACCCTTTCGTCATTTCTCAGTCCTAACCTTTTATACTCCTATTCCTTTTTTTTTTTTCTTTTTTGTCAAATGCTTCCTGTTGTTCCCTTCCCTCTGTGTTTTATTTAATTTTATTTTTTTTTTTTTTTGTCGCTTCAACTTGTTGAATGTTTTCTTTTAGTATAAACTTAAATATTGAATTAAATGTTTTGATGTAGAATAAGTATATTAGTAATAGTTTTCCATCTGTTTGAAGTTTCAAGGCTAAATTTTTAACAATTCTGTATATTTATATACTTTCTACCTTGTTATATAAACTTTTAAATGCTTTTTTTCCCTCTTGCAATTAAGCTTAGGCTTATCCATCTTAAATTTAGAGTGTTTTAGTTGCATGTTTTTTATATTGCTTGCTTCTTTAGTAATTAGATATGTAACATAAAGTTTTAGTTGTATTATGGAAAAAGAAGTTATTGCTTGTGCTGATTTCTGATGATTTTTCTTGTTTATTTGCGTCCTTTGTGTGAAGAGTTCGATCTATGCAGATATGTTTTATGCTGGAGAGGTAACCAAAATAGATAGTTAAACCCTACTTCAGTCTAACAAATATAGATGTTTGCAAAATTTGCAAAGGAATTTTTATAAAAAAAAAATAAATGGACACAAAGTTTTATCGATTTACATTGGAAATATATTTTACATACAAGATTTTATCGTTTTTCATTGCATGATATGATGTACATCATACGATTTCCTTTACCAATAACCAATAACCTCAAACAGTTTCCACCTTTCGTATAATCATGAAGTTAACATCCAGCAGTTGTAATTCGTATGACCTTCATAGGCGTTTCTCCGTTTTGTGGTTAATAGCAGTTACTTGAATGCCATCTGCTTATGTCTTCAAGCAAACAAATAGCTTCCGTTCGGTGTTATTTTTATCGTGAGCTTTTCGGTGGCCCGTGTTTTTACCTCAAGAATATGTCCTCAAACAAACAAATAGTTCCCGTTCGGTGTTATTTTTATTGTTAGCTTTTCGTCGGTTAGTATTTTTACCTCAAGAAATTCTCCATTTTCTTTTTCTTTTTTGTACCTACTATTAAAGCAAACTTAACGAAGTAATCGAGCTTACCTTGTCGATGTATCCATGAAAGTTGCTAGAAAACGTAACTCTCAGTTTCTATTTTTGGCCTTGGTAGTAGTTTTGTAATATTTAATAATGACAAACAAAATAATGATGATGGTGATAATTATGAATGGAAACTCATTTAATTGTTTCAGAATTGTTGTATAACATCAACAATGATGATGATAATGTTAAAAGGCAGAATGTTTTTCATTTAAGGATCGTCAAATATTACAAGTTACAATAATGATGCTGATCGTGAAAGCACTTCATGTATAATGTTTACCTACGTTTGAAAATGTGAAATGATGATGATGATGATGAAAATCGTGTATCCAGCTGAATGTTTCAATTCCCAAATTCCTCTTGATAAACAGCAGATCGAAGATTCCCTTGAGAAGGTGATTCTTTATATCCTTAACCTACTTCTATAATGATGCAATTAACTTCCATTAAGACATACTGCATGTCGTAATGTTTAAATCGATGCTGATAATCACTAGATAGATTATTGCCCTTGTGGTAAGTAGTAGCAACATTTACGTTTTTAATGATAACTCAAATGCATTTGAACTTGAATTTTGTGGTTCTTTGTTCGTATTTATTTTCCCTCATTAGTCTGAAGCGTCTTTATAACTACGCATTGCCCTTGCTTTCGTTTTTTTTTTCTAAATTATCTCATTTTCACTTTCAACCTATTTATCTCCTGCTTGTGCTTTGATGATGATAGTCATATTCATTACTTTATAAGTGGAAATTTTTAATATTTTTGTAAGTCATGCTACAGTAATTGCAGACTTGTCGAGCTGTGTTTTATTTCATTTAAGCTTTTATTTCATTTAAGCTGGTTTAGAATTCCGCGCGCTCTCGCTGTTTCCCTGTTGCCCGCCGTTCCTTATGTTAGTTTTTTATTTATTTATTTATTTATATTTTGTGGTGGGGGAGGGAGGGGTGTTAAAAATATATCGTTCCCCAACAATCGCGATAAATAACTCAGAGTGAACGAGTGAGTAAGAAAAGTCTACGGACTTTGCACACATGCATATAATCCTTGGATTACCATCTTCACCCTGTTGAAATCTCTGAGCCTTCTTTTTAGTATTATGTTGTAATATTGTAAGCCGAAAGCACTTGTGTGTGTGTGTGTGTGTGTGTGTGTGGTGTGTGTGTGTGTGTATGCAGTGTATAAAAATATCCAAAATTAACAATGGGTTTCTCAGATTTATTTTACAAGGGAAGAAAGAATTTGGTAATGCTTATATGATCAGAATTATTCAAATCTTAATATCCTGTAATGGTCCGACATGCTTCAGTGTAGTACTATAATAGTTTAGGTCAAAATTTCAGTATATCGTGAGAGAAAAGTGAGAAACCATGGCGGCGGTGTGTGATATATCAGACAATTAAAGAAAATCAAAACGTGCGTATTATTATTAATTTTTTACTGCTTAATTTCGTTTGCCGAAAGAGAATGCTTGTTCATCGGCGATGGTCTGGGTAGGGATACGATTAACACGAAACGTCGGTAATGATTCTCTATGCTAATTACACCTTATGCTTCGTTTACATTTGACGAATCTTCCAGTTTATTTGTTTCTCTCTCTCTCTCTCTCTCTCTCTCTCTCTCTCTCTCTCTCTCTCTCTCTCTCTCTCTCTCTCTCTAGACGGAAATACACTTGAAGTAAAAGATGGTGTGAGAACAGTATGATGGTTTTTCTTGTTTTTCTTTGAGTGTTGTTTGTCAATGTTTAGTAACGTTAAATACGAGGAAGTGTTTGATTTGGTAGTATGTTGTTAGTTGTCTGTACTAGTTTTATGCCACAAAACTTTTTAGATTTTCGTTGTCTGTTGATTATTCATTATTCCTAAACTACATTTTGTCATCATATTGTGGATGGGTCTGGACGCTGATGTATTTTGGTGTCTGCAATCTCTAAGAAGGCAAGTATCAGTTCTGAGATTTTGGACTTATATGAGAAAGACATCTTACTACTACTTTTCTGTCTTTTAGCCATTAACCGAGAATCATGTTAGAAGAACTGTGGCTCTCAATTTCACATTCCCTCACAGGAGCTCTTACCACGTCCTATCTTTCGCCATCAAGTCCAGAGTTCCATATGTGGCTTGTGTCCTTTTGCTCACTCTCACCTTATCGATATTCTTCTGTCTTTCCTGGGTTCTCTTACTTCACTGTTCTTTTGGGATAGAATGAGTTCGTCAGAACTTTAAAGTCATTAGTTAACTCTTTAAGTTAGTGGTATATGATTTATGGAGCTTTATAGAAGGATATGTTTAGACTTTTGTCTGGTTATTTATTAAGTAGAGTTTTAGTTTTTGACACGCCGTGAATGAGACTACTGAAGAAATGTGTGAAGCTACTAAAACTGTTTTCTCTCTCTCTCTCTCTCTCTCTCTCTCTCTCTCTCTCTCTCTCTCTCTCTCTCTCTCTCTCGAGCTATATGTTGTTAGAGGAAAGTTCTTGTGCTAATTGTGTGTGTGTGTGTGTGTGTGTGTGTGTATATATATATATATATATATATATATATATATATATATATATATATATATACATATATAACGTTTATGTTAATATGCCGTTATATGCTCGCTTGCTTTCTTATTAAACGTCCGGGCACCCGTTAATATTTCAGAAACAGTTATATGCTTCCCATCCTTTTTGTATCAGCGTCGAAATATTCAAGATAGGAGGAAATGATACCCTGTTAGAGGTCTGAACGTCAGTTATTTTGCCATTTTTCGTTCAGTAAATTTTCAGACGTAACGGGTGGTGATGACGGCTTGAGTCAGAAAGATGGAGGATTTTATTCTTTGGGTCAGATTGGTGGGAGATTTCACTTTGAAAATCTGGTGGAAACTGCTGTTGTGGTCATGGACAGAGAGAGAGAGAGAGAGAGAGAGAGAGAGAGAGAGAGAGAGAGAGAGAGAGAGAGAGAAGAGAGAGAGTGGTGGTTTGGGGGAAACAGGTTCGCTTTTTTTTTTTTTTTATTTATGGCATCACATCAGTGATTAACGAAGCCGAGAGAGAAGAACAGACAAATAGTGTCCAATTTTATTTCAAAGCTAATTTGACGTCATGACACCAATGGACTGAGGAGTGAGAGATGCGTATTTCTGGTGATAGAAGTTCACTCTCGACGTGGTTCGGAAGTCACATAAAGCCGTTGGTCCCGTTGCTGAATAACCACTGGCTCCATGCAACGTAAAAACACCATACAAACAAACAAACAAACAAACACCAATGGACAACGAAGCTGAGAGGAAAATAGTTTGCATTTTTACACTGCTTTGAGAGTGAGTTAGCGCTGCATCTTCACTAGTTGACGATGCCAGGACAAGGGAAGAGATTTAAATTCCCCTTGGCTCTCTCATTTATAATTTCACTTTGATCGTTGGTATCATCGAGTGATGGATATGAAGTGGAATAATACCTTTACATTCCTTACAATGATGAAACCATTCTCCTTCTAGGGATATCCTTCTTTAGAACCATATCAGAAGTTTTGGCTGTCGTTTTGGCGGGAACAAAATTCTTGAATTTTAAATTAATTTCATTGAACATGAAGTGAAGAGTTTCATTATTCAAGGTGAATTTGAAGAAACCGAAGCAACATCTTACAATTTGGCTTCTTGTTGAATTTTGATTGAAAAGTTATTATGGAGATATAAACCAAGTTGAGTTTTTGGGTTGCATATCGTACTATGTCTAGTAGGCAACCAAGAGAGTTAACGGCGCACTTTCATCACTGGAATAATTGTGAGCGTTAATTCAGTGCCTTCAACGCAGGTTCTTCAACTTTTCTTATTGTTGCGGGAATCGTCCATAATGACAGATATCCATATAATTGAAGGGTGGGCTTTTTCCCCCAAGGACTTTCTGCGAATTGATCGCATTAATGGATGTGCTTAGAGGTGAAATTTGGCTGCGGCGGATTCGCGGTTGTTAACGCCTGATTGCCTTTGAAGGTTGATGATTAGGAAAAGAATTGTCTCATTAACCCTTAGAGAGAGAGAGAGAGAGAGAGAGAGAGAGAGAGAGAGAGAGAGAGAGAGATGTCTATTGTCGATTCTTTAATGTGTATAGTTTGTGGTAAAATTAGAAGGAATTGGTTTTTAGGTTTTAGTTGCTCTGAATTCACCCAGTAACAGATATAAAAATGTTGACATTATCTATTCGTGTTGGAATAATCATTGCACTGTCAATGCCCGTAAGATTCGTATATGTTAAATTCAGTTATTTATAATGTCTCATTTGCACACTGCTCTGATTTGTCGTCTGACCTTTGATGTTCTCTGTTTGGAGGGTGGGTGGGGCGATCACCGAAGGCTGGGTAGGTGTCGGGTGGGGCCACAAGAGGAGGCAAGTTTCAGCGTTGAGTAGGCATCCTTTGGTATTTATTGTAGACTTAAGTTGATCACCTTGGCCAAGCCACGTTCTCCCTGACGAGGAACGGGCGCTTGTTCGCTCCAAATGCCGTTTTAGTTCCCCTGTTTTATGGATCACTTTGTTCAGTTTAACTGTAGGCTCCCGATGCGTGCCCTTGGTTACACAAGTCAAGAGGAATAGTTCATTTTAAATGCAGTATGCAGTAAGTCTTACGTCCTTGTGTGTTGAGAATACGTTAGCTGATACTACTGTTAGTCTTTCACTCTTATGCCATATATAATATATATAATATATATATATATATATATATATATATATATATATAGTATATCTATATATATATATATATAATATATATATGTGTGTTGTGTGTGTGTGTGTATATATATATATATATATATATATATATATATATATATATATATATATATATATAATGTGTGTTAAAAAGCGTGCAAACCATCGTGGAAGGATTAGGTAAATGTATGAGGAAATGGTTCTGAACTCAATACAGGGTACACAACCCATAACACCCAGCCCCCCCTCAAACCTCGTAACCTTTAAGTCGGCGACAAATGTGATATTTCCCACATTTCGATGTCATTGTTTGAAGGTTTATTCCCTAAACCCAAGATATTTTAGCTTAGGTGCACACATACACACCAAGATGTACACGAAGAAATTTAAATGTTCAATATATATATATATATATATATATATGTATAACAGAATCACGAAAGTTAGGAACGTGATAAATCCATAAATAAAGATAAATGCCACGAAGGAAAAATAAACGAAGGAGTCTGCGAGATCTTTCGGCTGACAAGCCCTTTATGAAGCAGCTACTGACAAAAATACAAGGAAAGACAATACAAGAAGGTTCGTATAAACTGACAGATAGGGATTATAAAAGGATTAGTGCCTAGAATCCGACACACCTGGAAGATAAGAAACCTTCCCAAACAAGCATAAACAAAGGGTGCAATTAAAGGTTTAAGACAATCATCTTAGATACAATCTCCAGACAATTAAAGGATTATAGGTGACAGCTATACGGAACCTGGTAGACCAAAACCATATTCACAAAAAATGACAGACATACCATTACAATAAAAATTTTTTTAATAACTCTAAGGCAACTGATTTTTTATTAAGTCAGTAATTATATATTTGAGGTCATTCTTAAACATGTTACAGATACAAGGGTCTAAATGAAAAAGGCCACGACTAACATTGAAATTACAATGAAAAGTAAGTTGTATTAAAGCAGATTCTAAAAGATTTCGTGATAAGACATCTCTTGACCGTGCAATTACTGAACTGTCAATCCAATTAATTCGGTGGTTGTTTTCACTTAAATGAATAAATAATGCATTAGATTTTTGCCCAGTTTTTACAGAGTATTTATGCTGGCTTAGCCTTACTTCTAAGCCCTTGCTCGACTGTCCGAGGTAGAATGAGGGACAATCCATACATGGAATTTTATATATTATGTTGTTGCTTTCTCTGGGGCCATTTTTTTAGTGCCATGATGTTGAAACAGCACATAGCAGCCGCCAAGCAAGAAGAGAAAGAAAAATTCAAGGAAACTGGAAAGAACAAGGATCTCTTTCAAATCATTCTATCCCCGCTGATTGGAAGGACTCGCTGCGACGGGAAATTTACGAAAAACTACGTAGGACTACAGATGCCCTGAAAAGGAAACTCGACAGAAAACTAAAAATCTTATTGATAGCAGTGATTGGACTAATTGTGCACGTCAAGATTGTGTTGTTAAACTTATCTAGTAAACAAATAAGTGAAAATGTTGTGAGTGCGCTTGGATATGGTTTATCTTTCTTTGCAACAAGTAGACCTTCGGCTCTAATGATTGGGTCATCCCTAAGTAAATTTGAAAAATATTGTGATCTTCCTCAAAATCATGTCCGACATGATTAAAGGTATTGTTTACGGAGCTGCCAATGTTAAGCATGAAAGTAACTTCCCTGCTCGCTATAAGAAAAGTTTGACCGATCTTAAAAAAGGACAATACTATCCACATCACAAAAGCTGATAAGTCAAATAGTATAGTAAATTTTAGATAAAGCTGACTACTATCACGTATGCAGGCCCTACTGGATGATGATGTGACTTATAAAAAACTAACAAAAAATCCCTTCTTGATCAAGTCATAAAAAACTTCAATAGCATAGTGAAAAGTATCCTTAAAGATAAAACAGAACTACTAGGCAAATTGTCAGTCAATTCTCCTTCGCTACCTTACTTATATGGATTAGTCAAAACGCACAAAGAAAATAACCCTATGCGGCCTATTATCAGTACTGTTGGTTCAATTTCATATAAACTCTCGAAATATATCACTAAGATCTTGTCCCCGTTACTTGGAACCATCTCCGATTCTCATATATATAATTCTCTAGATTTAGTTGATAAATTATACAAAATTGCTCTTTGCCCTACTGATAGATTCGTTAGTTTTGACGTATGTTCTCTTTTTACTAAAGTCCCTATAGACTCTATTTTAGAATATCTTAGCAATGACCTAACTCAGCATGAATTACCTCTACCTATAAGTCACAGTTATTTCACTCACGAGTTTGTTGCATTTGTGATTGTAAGTTTATATTCAATGGTGAATTTTATCAACAAATTTTTGGCATGGCAATGGGAAATCCTTTATCACCATTGCTCTCAAACCTGTATATGGAATTCTTCGAAAACGCTACTTACCTAATATCATTCATATTCCTGTAAAGTGGTATCGTTACGTTGATGATTGTTTAGCTGTTCTTCCTGTCGGTATTGATGTAAATGATTTACTCTCTAACTTAAATAACCAGTACCATCGATTAAGTTTACTCTAGAATTAGAAAAAGACAATTGCCTCCCTTTCTTAGACGTTTTGATACATAGAGAACCATTTCAATGTAAATTCAGTATTTATAGGAAACCGACTAACAACTTAAACTTAGTTCATTTCTTCTCAGGCCACCATCTTAATATAAAAATATCAATTTTTCCTCTATGTTTTTACGAGCATTACGAATTGTCAGTCCACAATATTTGGATCAAGAAATTGAATACATAAGAAAAATAGGGAAAGATTTATGCTATCCTTCACATATATTAGACATTTGTTATAATAAAGCCCACAAAAAGTTTTATACTGAAAACAACACACAGAAAGAAAATTCTAAGAACATTCTCAGTTTGCCTTATTTTAACGATTTGAAACCATTAAACCATTGTTAAAAGCTTTTAATGTCAACCTTGTTTCTTCCTATAATAACACACTAAAAAGAATGTTAATAAAAAATGGCCCCAGAGAAAAGCAAACAACATAATATATAAAATTCCATGTATGGATTGTCCCTCATTCTACCTCGGACAGTCGAGCAAGGGCTTAGAAGTAAGGCTAAGCGAGCATAAATACTTGTAAAAACTGGGCAAAAATCTAATGCATTATTTATTCATTTAAGTGAAAACAACCACCGAATTAATTGGATTGACAGTTCAGTAATTGCACGGTCAAGAGATGTCTTATCACGAAATCTTTTAGAATCTGCTTTAATACAACTTACTTTTCATTGTAATTTCAATGTTAGTCGTGGCCTCCTTTTCATTTAGACCCTTGTATCTGTAACATGTTTAAGAATGACCTCAAATATATAATTACTGACTTAATAAAAATCAGTTGCCTTAGAGTTATTAAAAAATTTTTTATTGTAATGTATGTCTGTCATTTTTTTGTGAATATGGTTTTTGTCTACCAGGTTCCGTATAGCTGTCACCTATAATCCTTTAATTGTCTGGAGATTGTATCTAAGATGATTGTCTTAAACCTTTAATTGCACCCTTTGTTTATGCTTGTTTGGGAAGGTTTCTCTACTTCCAGGTGTGTCGGATTCTAGGCACTAATCCTTTTCCTAATCCCTATCTGTCAGTTATACGAACCTTCTTGTATTGTCTTTCCTCGTATTTTTGTCAGTAGCTGCTTCAGTAAAGGGCTTGTCAGCCGAAAGATCTCGCAGACTCCTTCGTTTATTTTTCCTTCGTGGCATTTATCTTTATTTATATATATATATATATATATATATATATATATATATATATATATATATAATATATATATATATGAGTAATAATGAGAGCATTGCATAGTTGAGATTGTTTTGCTCTCTCTCCCCATACGGGGGGGTAGTGCCGTCACTGCACTTCCCGTGGTGCACTGTAGGCATTACCTAAGGTTCTTTCCAGCATTCCTTCGGCCCCAAACTGCAACCCCTTTCATTCCTTTTTCTGTACCACCGTTCATATTCTCTTTCTTTCATCTGACTTTCCACCTTCTCCTAACACTTGATTCATAGTGAAACTGCGAGGTTTTCTACTGTCAGTTTCCGTTTCAGTGCTAAATGACCTCATAGGTCCCACTGCTTGGCCTTTGGCCTAAATTCTCTCTCTCTCTCTCTCTCTCTCTCTCTCTCTCTCTCTCTCTCTCTCTCTCTCTCTCTCTCTCTCTCTTCTGTTTCGTCAGTTGCGTGAACTCCGTCCCATCGTCATCCACAGAGTACGAAAAAAAGTGTCTCAGGTGTGTCCTGTCGCTTTCAAGATCGTGTGTTTCTTTATGGTTTCAAACGCGTGAGGACCCGTCACTGACGATTATCTCAGGTGACACATAAAGATGACAGATGTTGGAGGTCTCCGTGACTAGACGATCTCTCTCTCTCTCTCTCTCTCTCTCTCTCTCTCTCTCTCTCTCTCTCTCTCTCTCTCGTTTTCTAGCAGTTTTTGTACAAATTTTCGTTTTCGTACTTCCGAAATAATAGCGAAGAATTGAGTTTTTTCACCCAACTCTTAGTATTACTGATATATATATATATATATATATATATATATATATATATATATATATATATATATATATATATAGATGAGAGATAGAGAGAGAGAGAGAGAGAGAGAGAGAGAGAGAGAGAGAGAGAGAGAGAGAGAACGCAGCAGTTTCACCGAAAAGACTGGTGATTCATTCACTTAACGACTGTTCTACAATCGATAGTAGAACAATGAACGACTGTTCTACAGTCGATAGTAGAACGTGATTGGGGGTGCGTGAACGCTTGTGGAGTGTGTGGATAATGGTACTTCATCAGTTATAGGTGATGTACAAACGCTAGTGGCAAATGTGTAGGTAACTCAGTGTGGTGTGGTGCTCTTAAACTGTGGAAGTGAAAGGATATCTTGGAACAAGACCGGTTTATCCCCCCCACCCTCTCTCTCTCTCTCTCTCTCTCTCTCTCTCTCTCTCTCCGGTAAATTCATCGGTATCTTGTTTGTCTTTGTATTTAACGTGCCGTAACACTTTATGAAGTTCCAGATGGGTTGTTGATATTGCTGTACTTACTGTCGGGTTTATCACGATTTTCATCTTGAATAATGCATTTTATTCATTTATACAAGATTCTTTCATACTAAAATTATGGCAATGAAATTAATTATATATATACCGTTTTCCTATTCACGATGCGCAGTAGTAAACTAAGTCTTGTGTAACTGATGGTCTAATCTATGTTGTACTTTATTTATACAGGGTTTCTTTAATATGTAATTTACTATGCTGGGTGTGAAACATACAAAAGTTTAGTCCGGGACAAGCATCTATCTACAGATTTTGGAAGCCTAAAATAAAGATAAGACTGTAGGAAAACCTGTTGTGAAATGTATATCAAGAGTTCTCAGCATTGGTATGTAGCCAATAATACCTAAAAATACTAGAAACCAAAGGAAAACGGTGAAGATGATTAATTTTGTTACAACATTTCAAAGTGAGACGTTATCGGCTTGTTATTTATATAAATGATTGAGTAACGTGACGAGGGGTCGGAATAACTGATTGTATTTTATTTATTATTTTAGGGAAACTTGGCAAGCACAGCATGTCACTCTTTGTATATGTGGAAGAAAATAATCTTTGTCAAGTTGTTTTAACAACAGTTAATTCATATTCTAATGATTATGCATTATGGACTGGTAAGACCAAATAGAAAAGGAAATTTTGCTTCACAATGCATATTTTCTTCATATTTTTTATCATTGCTCGTCGCGAGCTTATGCAGGTGAAATTTAGACTAGAAACGTACCACTGTTGCTAAGTGTTTGTATGTAAATGAAGATATAAATGTGCACTGAGCACTTACAAAAGTGGAAGTAAGCAAATAATGGAAGAACTTTTAATTTTATTCCGGAATATGCTTTTGTTCATTTGAAACCCTAACCCTGAAGTCATTTCATCTATTTTTATAATATAGAATTTGAATGTGATAGTCATTTTCATCTGATGAGAATGAGAGAACTCCTAATCTTCTGGACGGCAACTGCTGCTTTAACTTCAAGGTAAATGACAAGCAAAAAATACAGCTTGAATTAATAACGTGTTGCAAATCATGCTGCCGTGGATGTTTTCAACCTTGACTTTACTATTATACAGTGGCCTCTGATTTAAGACATGACTGTCATGAAGTACAGTATCTTTATATATATATATATATATATAAATATCATCAGTCCTGGTAACAGCGAGAGGAGACCACAAAACTCTGAAAGGTACAGCGATTTGAAGAGTATGTTTCGCAATCGCCAGTAACCCGTTGGTCTCAGCTAGGATGTCCATGCGCATAAACATTGTGAAACTTCAGTTGTGTATCTGTTTCAGGGTTAAAATCATATCCATAACATCCACGGTATTTCACCTATCCTCCGCTGTCTTTTGTAACATTATCCAGCTGTTTGCATGGATGGGTTTCTTCTCGCGTATGTGCGTGCTTGCAAGATTCCCATTGCAAAAAGCATGGCGTTACCATCTGTCACCGGCTTTGATTGTAACACCGCTGGTGATTTCGTGCTGATTGCGTTTCAAGTGTTCGTTTCTTTTTTCTCCTACCTTACGTATCTCACCGAAGCGTGTAGCTCAATCTGGTATTTACGCAAGTGATGTTTCTGTAGTCTTGATATGGACATACAAATAAAACACCCAGATGCTTAGGTTTCCTTCTTGTTTTTTCAAGCTCGTCTTCTGCCCCTACCCCCGGGTTCCGTTTTCTAGAGGGAAAGGTATAACTTTGACTCCCTCTGCGTGGTCGACATACCGCGAATCATTTTGAAAGAACTCAACATCCGTCACAGTATAGTATAGGAATGTTTAGGCAGTTTGCTGTGTGATGTTAAAGGCAGAGTGTGGCCTAAATTATTGACTCTTAGTTTCACACTCTTCACGGAATATTCCTTTCAGATTTTTTCTATTGCGATTTAGCATTTTCTTTTATCTGACTTTTGTTATATACGAAATTACCTGGTGATTTTTTTCTTCCAAGTAATTTACTTTTGTATATTTATTATAATTCTAAATCATTCCTGGCTGTTTAGTCCAAAATTAGTATGAGACGCAAAAGTCTAATTAAAGCAGAATAATTTTCTATTTTAATAGCATGAATATATGTATTAACCTATATACGTATTGATTTTTGGGGGATATAAGTATATTACACACAATGTCAAATTTTTATGACATGATGAATCATCTTTTGTGTTATTTATTACTTTGAATTCTGTGGCCCCTTTCTTAATTAGTTCTTCAGCCAAAATAAATACTGCTAAAATATTCTGCCCTTTTCATGATTATGTTGTTGTGAAAGTCCATCACCCTTGAGAAGCCATGTCCAAAACAGAGAATGTCTGAGATACATGGAGCAGGAAACTTTGGCACTCAAACCTTTGTAGCATATATTAAACACACACGTACACATACATACACTTGAGTGTTTAGAAAGTCAAGTATTAGTAGAAGTAGTTCCAATGGAACTTTTGTTTAATTATAAAACATGTGAAAGTAAATCCATTGTAAGTAGTCCTATGATTTTCCTAGAATAGGGTATTACTGAATTTTCTGCCTTTTCTTTCCACAGCTAATGCTCGATCACTGAGTACAGGCCTGCTAAATGCTTTTGTGAGTGCCACCCAGTTAGAAGGCTCACCATCCCAAGCTGCTGAATCGCAAACACCAGCAACAGTACCACCTACAAGATTTAGATTTGAAAAACCTAAGAGCCGAACTTCCTCACGCATCACTTATATTCCACAGGTACCTGGTGCTGCCTTGTGAAACATGTATGATAATGACAGAGTTTCAGTGACATTAAGATTCTTATGAAATTTTTTGCACAATTGGTTTTTTGAAACATTTTCAACTCTTGCTTTACAGGATCGAGTGGAGCGTCGTAGAAAGCCACTGTTACCCTTCCCTGGTGCTTCTTTTACCTCTGCAACAACTTCACAACCAAAAATTACTGCTCCTGCAAAAGCAGAAGCCACTTCAAACTTCCGATTCACGACACCAACACCTACAAATTCTAAACCATCAATAGACAATACATTTTCTGATGGTAATTATGATGATTACTATTACTATGATTACTACTATGATGACTACGATAATGAAACAAATGGTCAGGATAAAGCCCTTAGTAATCTTGGACCTTTGGATCCCCCAACTCATTTTACCCGCTCAACAGAACCTAGTACTCGAGCCACTGAGGCTGGCACACAGAGGCCCTTCAGATTTTCTGCAGGGGACCAAACCACCAGACGGCCCACTTTACCAAGTAGGAGAGATCGCCCTACCCCAAGTAGTGGCTCTGGCTCTTCTGGTCGTTACTCATTATCTGAACTTATAGCTAATTTGAAAGATCAAGTTCAGTCAGATCCAGAACCCCCACTTACCAACAGCTTGTCAAATACCAGTAATAATGATCGGGATGCTCGTGTCTTCTTTGAAACTACACCAACTAAGACTGTTAACACCAATAAAGAGGTTACCGATAATGATTTTGAGGTACGTGTCACGAATTCAACAGAAAGTTCTGTAGTAGTTGCCTCTGTTCAAACTTCTCACAGTGTAAGTGTTAGTGAAGGTTTTGGTCCAACAACTAAGCTGCCTCCTTTTGCTGCATTTACAACTACAACACCACAAACTACTACAGTGGAATCCCTAGAAACCACAACCCGACGTTCATTGTCTGATATCCATGAAACTGTGGATGCATCCCCAGCACTAATTAGTGGCACTTCATCACCTAACCCTCCAAGGCAACACAAGCGTTTGGAAGATCTTTTCCCTAACTTTAACGATGACTTCACAAACCCAGAAAAAGATGAGAAACTTGGCTTACTTGTAACAACAACAAGTGAAGTTCCACCAAAGCCTCGTGTAGAAACTCTTTTCAATATTGAAATTAATACGAAAAATCAAACTGTAACAGCTACTGATGTGAAATTAGATAGCCTGTTTGATGATACCGCCTCAGTTAATATTGCAGATTTCCTTCCATCTGGCTACAATGAGACAGAAGATATTAAAGATGAAACAACAACTACATCATCTACAAGTACTTCTACAACTACCACTACCACCCCTACCACTACATCATTATCATCTTCAACCTCAACAGTTCCAAAATTAGAAACTGAGAATCTGTTTGAAAGTTCTCTTAGTTCTGATATATCCTCATTCGTTCCTCAAGACTATAAACCAACTGAAGAATCACTTGTGGAGCCTCCTGAAGCTAGTGAGGATGAATCTGCTGCAACATCATCATCGTCAACAACAACAAGTACTTCTACAACTACCACTACCACAACAACTACTGCTACTACCACCACAACTGCCTCTACTACTGAAGCATCTGCATCAGAAACCCCCAAAGATAGCGTACTAGATTCCATACCTCTTGTTGACGTATCATCTTTCTTGCCTCCAGGTTTTAAACCTTCTGAAGACACTGAACCTTCAGAAGAGCCCACAGTGGATACTTCTGTCTCCTCTGTGGAACCGGTTGGTCCTCCAGTTCCAGAGAAGAATCTGCCAATTGTGAAAACAGTTGACATTTCAGCTTTCCTACCACCTGGATATAAACCTTCACCAGATCCTCCTGCAGAGACCACCACTAAGAAGGTTCCTGTCATACAGACTGTAGACCTATCTGCATTCTTGCCCCCTGGGTACAATCTAACTGAAGTACCTTCTGAAGGAACTACAAAAGAGACTTCTGATGTTCCATTAGTTGATGTTTCAGATTTCCTTCCTCCAGGTTATAAGCCATCTGAGGAGCCTTCTGTTGATACAACAACTGTAAAAATCCCTGTTGTTAAAACATTAGATGTGTCAGACTTTCTTCCACCTGGTTATAATCCTGACAAAGTGCCTGATGATGGAGAAGCATCATCGTCATCTACCACATCGACTACAACTGAGGCAACAACCACAACAACAGACAGTGCACCAAAGGGTATCGTTTTTCCACGAAGACCAGGTGGCCGACCTTCGTATTTAACAACGCCCAAATCTTCTCCACAAACACCTTCTGGACCTGCACCATTAAAACCCACTTTCAAGAACATCTGGGATTCGTAAGTTGAATATCATAATTCTAATCCTAGATAATAAATCAAAGTCACTCTCAAGGATAAAGGAAAATTTTCACATACATATAGTATACTGGTGCTTCAGCATCTTACACTGCAGCAATATTTGCTTTTCATGACAGTTTTTGTTACTGAAGAAATCTATATATTTTTACTTCTCCCCTTCTCCCTAGTGTTCGATCAACAACAGAGTTTACAGGCTGGAAAATAACTACAGAAGCTGCACCAGTTAGACCAGCTCCAAAGAATGGAGGAAGTGGGGATTCGACAACTACATCAACAACTACTTCTACCACCACCACAACCACTACAACAACCACCACTACAACTGCAAGTCCCAGGTCCACTACACCAGGTGAGTCTTTGGAAAGGAATGGAACCTGTATTGATTGATTGATTATGGAAAATAGGTGATAATAATGATCACATGGTTGAAATTGTAATAAAAAATGCAGAAAATATTTATTGATGATAAGAATCAGAAGTAAACCTAACTTTTTGATATATGACTTGGTACACATATTTGTGAGAAACTTCTTTCTTTAATACATTTTCAAAGAAGTGTACACTCCACATACATAGAAGCGCAATGAACCCCTTATTAAAGAATTTATAAGAAAAACTGCATTTCTGTTGGTATATTTGTCTCTTCCTGATATTTGACTAAAGATGTTTAAACATTGTTCCTGGAATCATTCAGGTGTTTGTGGACCCAAGTGTCGCTTAACAGCAACACTTAGAATTATTGATGGCACAGAGTGGCGTCCAGAGTTGGCCAACAGAGATACAATTGAATGGCAGGAGTTAGCTAATACAGTGACAATAGAGGTAAAGTATTGGATAGAAAGTTAAAATCATATGCTTATTTTGGTCTCATACTTGTATACATTACATTTGGTTGGGTAAAAAATCAATATTTCTATCAAATATACTGTAAAATACAGTGTATTGTGTTTAAATATAGATTTCAGTTCAGTTAGTCTTGGTTGAGCTGTTTATTTATACATTCAGTTTGTGTTGATTATATTTACATAAAAGATTAATATTGTTATATTTGGGGTCCTGACTTTAGAAAAGAGACTTTGTAAACAAGGTATGCGGGGTTACTGTTTGTATTTCACACTTACTATGGGATCTTGTAAGATAAAATAACATCAGTCACCTGAGGAAAAGCTTGAACAGTGCATTTGTCTTTGGAACATAAGATTGATAGAATATTATAAAGCATACCTACATATTCTAGGGTTACAATTGTTGTTCTTAAACTTAATAAGTCTTGTGCAGTTTTAACCATCTATTGACTGAGAATGGCTATTATCACATAAAAGATTAAACACCAGTATAGAATTGTGATCATGTGGGTTTATTCTGTTTTGTCCTACCGACTTATGTATCTCGCTTGGAAATTTGTTGGTTCACAGCGTGATTCAAAGTTACCTTGAAGTTGATGATTGTGGTCACGGCCATTTGAAGGCAAGTTTCAGTTTTATCAGGAGTTTGGCTATCAGAAAGTGTTTCCTATTTGTTTATGTTGTTGATTACCTTGATATAATTTACAAACAAAATATCTGGTTCTTGAGAACTGCAACATAGCCAAAAATCTTTTGTTGAATGTATTCATTAGTAATATCTAGAAATTCAGATTATCTGATTGCATAACAAAAGTGTTAGAGTAAGAAGTATGTAAGGAAGTTAGTATTAATTAAAGTACTTCAGCTTTAGGTAATGTTGAAAGTGGTTTTTAATTGAAGATGGTAAATGAAAAAAATAGTCTTATAGGGGCTTTTTTATAAATTTTTTGTTTTGTTTTGTTTTTCTAGCTCGATTCACTGTATCGTCGCAGCGAACTTGGACCCTACTATGATCGGGTTGAAATTGATTCTTTTAACCCAGGATCTGTGTTAGTGGATTACATTCTCCATCTTACTGATTTGGCAGAAGCTGTAGATACTTCAGACTTGAAGGATATACTTAATAAAGAAATGGCTGATAACGAAAACTTTTTCCTTGGAAATTATACTCTTGATCCTAAATCAACAGATTTCATTGGTAAGTTACAATGTGACACTGCTGGTTTAGCAATTTTTAACTAATCTGTATTCCTTTGTAATGTGAAGGCATTTCTGTTTATGACATATTTTTTAATGATAAAAATAATTCTAGATGCACAGATTATTATTTATAATTGGACCATATTCTTACCACTATGCTTTCAGTGAATCTGTATTGTAAGTATGGTTGCTTATTGATATAGAAATAGTAGTTCCAAAAATTATTCAGTATGTAATATAGATGTGCTAATATCTTCACTGTACTGGGAATATGCTAATGTCCATTTTGCTATTTGTGTATACAAATTGTAATTTCAATCATTTTAAAACTGTAAAAAAATACACTAAAAAGAAACAGACTGAGGAGATGATAGCTTCAGCTAAAATTCTTTTATTTCATGAAACAAAGGAGACAGACAGTTAAGAAAACTATAAATATACTGAATACTTGTGTTTTCCCAACAGTTATGCAAGAAAAACAACAAATAAAGGAGAATACTGACAGTGGATACCTCATCCCTCAGTGGTTAATTGCAGTCATTGTCATTGGACTGGCATCTCTTCTATTCATATTGATATTTGGAATCACTGTGGTAAGTCACTTAATTTTCAGTGCATGACTTACTTACTCTTAAACTTGAACATGCATGTCTTATTTATTTGTAAAGGAATGCAATAGTTTCATTTTTGATGGATTAAATGACTGTCAGCCCATAGGGGTCACTATGCCTCTGGAGGTCAAGATGTTCAGAAAAGGCAATTTTATTTTTATTTACAAAGGTTTAAAGTAAAACATTTAAAGTTTCTGGCATAAGAATGAACATTAGAGATATTTTAGTCACTTTTCATATATGTTACAGGTGTTTGAAATTAAAATCAAGAATTGCATCCAACATAAATTATAACTGATATAGAGTTGATATAAATGAACATAGTTTTGTGTAACTTTTCAGGTGCACAGCTCAGTGAAAAATCTTTTGAAAAATTTGTCTTTGATACTTGTAGAAAGATAGTTATCATAGGTAAATCATACCTGACTGGGAATAGTGTTCAGGCACTGTTACAGAAGCAGCATACTTGAAAAAAAAATTACCCTCTAGGATATATACGTATTTAGATATCACAAAAACAGCTTTTGACTTTTGGCATTCTTACCATGAATAATAATTATTTTTTAAAAATATCATTAGTTAACTACCTTCCCTTATCAAAACCATTGTCTCAAAAATGATTCTCAATACTGAATTTGAAATATGTAAACTTAATAATGAGAATAAACAAGGAATAGTGCGTAGCCTCTTAACCAAGATAGCAATGCATACTTTGACTTATATTTTCAACTTAATTGTTAGTTATGTATATTTCATCAGTGCAAATCAATAAAATATTTAAATTAGTGATGCACACAAGGTTGAAGAGAAATGACCCGTTTAATGGATGACTTGACCTCTGTAGTATTGTGAAATATTTTATGGTACAATTTGTTTGTCTTTAGACCATTTGGTCTGTTCATGATCTATTTATTTGCTAGGATTACTGTAAGTATATTGTAAAAAGCATTTTGTTTAATAGTTAATTCTTATATTGTAATGAGTGATGCCTTCCTTCCTCTTTGCACTTTGCTTTCCATGTAATTGTACACCAAGGTACTTTAGATTAGCATGCTATCTGCAGTGTTTATCTGTGGTGGTCATTTGCAATCCTGAATATTTAACTTTTATTATAGTAATGATACTTCACTTCAAAAGTGATGTCAAGTATACGTAGAATTATTGTACTTTAGCCTTGTCTGTACTGATAATTTTATAATGAAAAATCAAGCGTATTTACAACTTAAATTCCTATGTATTCCTTTGAAGGACTGATTTTGACAAACCTATCTGCAGATCACTTGTACTAGTTTTTTTTTTTTTTTTTTTTTTTTTTTTTTTAAAACGATTAAAGGCATTTTTTAAAGTTGATTAAGATAGCCCTCATTATTGTACAAAATTTTAAGGTGAAAAAAGTTAATTTGTAATAATAAATATATAATGTTGATATTGTTTTCACCACAGTACAACCATTATTGTATTAGAAGTTCCTTCCTCTCAGCTAGTGATTAGCACTTCCAACAGTTCTTCTTAGATTGCTACAACAATGAATATGACTCAGTGGGTAAGTGGGGTTTCTTCCTAATGCAAGGAAATAAATCGCCAGTGAGAATGACTAAAGCACCTGTAATTTATGTTTTATGTGCTTGCCATAACTGCCTTCCTGGGTATTATATTTAAATACAATGTCTGTGCACAATACCTACAATAGATATTTCAGAATTTTAAAATTCACAACAAATAGATGTCAAGTATTGCGTTCTTTCATTTATAGTTTAAAAGAAATATAAACGGGAAAATATACGAAAGGTTCCTGGGACTTTCCTTGATGTGTCTTCTTTTTTTAACTCGCCAATAGCCTTTGATTTTTTAACTCACCAATAGCCTTTTCATTTATGTCATTTTAATTGTTTAAAAATACAGCTTGTATAGGCTGCATGATTATTTATAAGTCTGTTATACCTTGTTAAAAGTTTGTATTAATTCTTTCCCAGAAGATAGCTTTGTACTGGCACTGCTCATTTCTTTACTTTTTGAAAGATGTAAACCTCACTTCTGTTTCCTGCCCTTGCATGGATAGAAAAATATTTAAGTGTTTTTATAAAGATCTTGGGCTTTTGGCCTTCTGAGTGTATCTTGGAATGAAGTTGGTGCATGATTACCCTTCCTATGGCTTTAATCACTCTTTCTTCCTTTGCATGTTAATCTCCAGTATGTGAATCGTACCTGTACTACTGTGAAACCAGCCAACATCCCCTTAACTGAAGACATCCTCAACGAGTGTGATGTGGGTTGAGCTTAAATGTTCCTTAATCTTTTGCATGCCCATAATCTCATCTTTCAATTTTCCTGCATTTTTCTTTTTCCTTGATTTAATTTGTTCAATTTACTCTTCAGTATATGTACTAATGTCCATCTGTGATCAAACTTTTTAGCTCACAAATTACATTTACAGCTTGTAAACCGTGCACGTGTGAAGAAGAGGCATGATGTTCCCTTGACTGCTGAAATGCTCAATGAATTGAATAAAGCTCATCATATGGGTGGTGTTGATAACTATGCCATGGATGGTCTTTACGACATGGAAGATATTTGGAATGAAAAGGTTGACAGAAGAGCAATGAAGGTAGGTACTTTTTCTATACGTATTCATTTTTCAGTAAATTTATTTAGTGGTTCTACCAGTATTCTTCATATGAAAATTCACAAGATTACACTGCAGTCAAGAAAAAAATTATTGTAAAATAATGAACAACATAATATGTTCTTTTCCAAGTGTTTATTAATTATCCAAAAAATTAATTTTATTTTTACAGTATTTTGTTATTTACAATAGTAATTCAGTTTTGATTAAGAAGTGTCATCTGTTTGAATTAGGTAAAAAAAAAAAAAAAAAAAAAAAAAAAAAAAAAAAAAAAAAAAAAAAAAAAAAAAAAAAAAAAAAAAAAAAAAAAACGTGTTAATTTGATTTGAATGCCTCCAAGAGAAAGATTTCATAAGAGCAAATGAAATTTTTAAGTTTACCCTAACTGGTGCTTAATTTCTCATAGTGGTGTTAACCAATTTGTAATTGAAGAATTTGTATATATGAGGAATATGAGGCAACAGGATGTTAAAAATATTAAAACTGTGAGCGTATTCATGAAAGACCTAAGTATTGTAGCATGTCAAAGTGTCTATATTCATTTTGGAATTATCTATAGTTCTTCAGTCTTATACTTAAAATATTTCCCTTCTTCAAGATCATTGTTGTTTTTGAGTTGGATGTTCTTATGGAATTTATTGTGAAATATTTCTTATAAAAATTACTGTCTTCTGTAGTTTCTGACTACATTTCCATGTGGCCTAGGTCACCTGTGTTTATTTCTATGATTTTCTCTGAATTCCTACTTGTCTTCTTCTGTTACTTTCATTGCCTTATAATTACCATATCTTTTATTCACATCCCCTCTTGTTACTGTGCAAAATATAAAATTCTTTAAAAGCTGCATATTCAAGTTGCTGGACACCACATTTTCTTTTATGATATCCCATCAGCATTTTGCGGTCAAACCTCTGAGGTTTTATGCGACTGTCTGTGCTTCATTGAGTATGTATTCTTGTTTATCAGTACTACTCTAGTGATACTGTTAGTGTCCCCAAGTTACCTGTCCCTCCACCACATGATCCTTCTCTCCCCCTCTTGCAACATTTGCACCTTTTGAACATTTTGAGTATCAAACTAATTACTTTATAGTAGTTATATTTTTACTCCCACAGCATCCACATCCACCAACTTTCCACATTGTATAGTATATATTATGCTAATTTCTGCAGCTGTGGCAATCATAGTCACTCTATACTTGTATTAATCAAGATTCGAAAGGTTTTATTATAGATTATATACTGCAATATGCACTTCCATCTCATTTTCTAATACTTTCCTTGAATATACATAACTTAAATATACATCATTGATCTTACTGAGAATGCTATTTGCAAACATTTTGTAATTCTTTAATTTTCAACCATTCACCATTTCATCTGTGATCATTCGCACCCCTTTGGTGTTTTTTTTATTTTGACTGTAGCCGTAATGTTAAGTTTGTTTACTTTTTTAACTGTTAAATTGGATTACCATGATTAATTTTGTACATTTTTGCTATCTTAATTTCAAATTTCCTTTTGTATTGTGGTATATTAACTTTCTTGGATTTGGTGGTTTTGATACTTTGTGATACACATTGGGTTTTGTGTAGTTAGTATAGTTATGGTTTTCTTTTACTTAATTTGACCACATCACTTGAACTTGTAATTATGGGAAATTTTCATTGTTATCCATTTTTGCCATTACACTTGAATCTGCTTTTATGCCACAAATCAGTGTTTGAACATTGTTAAGCCAATGAGTGTTATCATTCTTGCCCTAGTGTTTTTTTTTTAACTCAATTACCATTTGTTTTTGATCAGAGATGAGAATTCCACCATGCCTGAGCATAATTGGCTGGGTATGCCAGGGTGGGCTTGTCATCACTGGACTAGAGCTATTCTATCTTGTGTGCTTCATGTGTCAAGAGCAGTAGTGCTCTCCTGAGATGATGTGCCATAACAGGTTGCAGAGGCAATGATATTGTTGTGTCCTGAAGTAATCTAGAAGCATCGTGCTTTGAAGCTGGTGCTTCTCTTAGTTCTTATGAGTCTTCCTCTTCTTTGATGTCTATTAAGGGATTTATTTTATTGCATGAAAAGTCCCTCTTAAGTTATGCATTCTGTATCCAAGTCACACAATCATTCCCTGTTAAGAAAAAGAAGGATCAGTTACAATTCCTGTTGTTCAGACACAAACATTTTTTATCATCATCTACTGCCAAGGGCACATTTGTTTCCCCCAGAAAATTTTATGACTGATCACTTTGGAAGTGTTATTTTAACTTCAATTTCCTTTTCTCCCAATCCATTGTTGGTGGATTCATTGAGCTTCCAACATTGCTCTCTCCCAACCTCTGATGTTGCTCACTCAGTCATCAGTGTGAGAGAAAATTGTCTAGATTCTGTCATACTATCTCACCTGCATTATAAGGTGTTCTCAGCAGTGTAACTGGTTATTCAATTCCAGTTATGACCTCAATGCAGTTCTCCTCATATGTAGTCTTGATTGTTGTAACATTGCCTCTACTTTATGACTACTCCTGCATTACCAATATCATGGCATGAGGACATTTCCTCTTAATGCATTAAAACTGGACTGTTCTATTGTCAGAGCTAATTAGCAGAAAGACAAGCACTGAGCTCCCTAGACATGGCAACATTATATTTTTAGCAGATGATGATCCAGTCAATGTCATGATGAACAGAGTGAAGATTTTCAGTATGTATAGTGATTCTTTAATGGAGTATCACTAAAAGGTCAAGGTTTGATGCATTTCAGGAAATTTGCAGGACAGGGTGTCATTAATGGAAGACACAGGTGAGGATTCTTCATAAGATGAATGCACCCTTGAGACACAACTTCCTTCGCTGAAACTGGATTGGGCATGTAATATATTGCTAACTTTCTATAAAATTTTCACCCACCTCATGAAGCTTCAGTGGCTGTATCATGTCATATGTTTTTTATTTTCTTTTTAAAGAAAAACCTCCTGCTTTAATCGGGGTTGCTTTTTGACAGTATCTCCCAATAAAATTTATTCTTTAGGTTTTGGTTTTTAAGGAAAAAAAAATGCATGCATCATTGAAACTGTTTCCCTCCCTATCCGTGGTATTCACTGGCCACCAATAAAAAACAAAACAAAAAGAGTAAGCCTAACTGAATCTCTCATCCATCAAAGATGAGTTTGCTTATTCATTAGACACCTATCAAAGATTTCAAGTGTATTTTTAAAAATCTCTTCCTCTCATCTAAAGTATTCATCAGACACCAGACAAAGGCGTAGAGCTAGTCATAATTCCTGGTTTAGCAATACTATCGTGACGAGGCGCTAGAATTGAAAATTCACAAATGAATGTTGTTCAGCAACATTTACACTACTGTACTGTCTTGCTCTCTTGTGGTGCTTCGAGGAGTTCCACCTCCAGGCCCATGTTCTAAACTTTGCCGTTCTCTAAACAATTTGATTCATCTATGTATGATTCTCTCCGGTATAGTAAGCTTTCTTGCTATCTCTCCAACAGGAACTTGCACCGAATGCAGTGCAATAATTGGCTCTCGTTCAGCGAGGGAGGTTTCTTAGAATGATAAATGACACATTGACATTAGATTCCCGTACACATAACGGCATCAAAAGTAATAGTGAGGTCGCATTGGTTCACATTGTTAGGTTATCATTTTTTTCCTTTTTTTAAAAATTTGATAGCATTCTGTGAGTTTCCAATGTTTTCTACAAAACTTAACAAATGGAATCTTTAAACTACCTTCAACTTAATATTGAAATGATAATGTAAGGACTATGTTTATGCAATACTACTGGTTATAGGTGTCTCCTATCTATTTGGTAATGTATATCAGTGGTTGTGATATGACGTTTTGTATCACTTAGTTTCGTTCACGTCAATTTTTCTATATGGGAAAATAGTTTTACACAATAACATAACATGATGTTCTAAAGAAATCAGTAACTGTTTTTAACATCATTACATCCATCTTATAAAAGAAAAATAGATAAATAAGGCATGAATCGTGTCAGGCAGGTGAACGAAAAATTATGAAACTCTGCCACCAGTTGTTTTGCCGACAGTACATTGATTGATAAAGGGGACACTCGGAGAGGGAAGGAGGAAACTTTCAAGGGAGTAGATATCCCGAACCTGTAGAACATCTACCAGGTCTCCATTCCTTACCATTGTTAAGTTGCCCAATGACTTCCCAGGCACATCCCCCCTTGATGGAAGCAAGTGGGGAAGGGTGCCTCCTCTATCATCTTGAATTTAATTGAATATAGAATTTAGGCCAAAGGCCAAGCACTGGTACCTATAAGGCCATTCAGTGCTGAAATGGAAAGTGACAGTTAAAAGTTTGAAAGGTGTAACAGGAGGAAAACCTTGCATTTCCACTATGAATCAATTGTTAGGAGAGGGTGGAAAGTAAGAGAATATATGAGGAACAAAAGGGGTTGCAGCTAGGGGCAGTAGACACACTGCAGAGAACCTTAAGTAATGCCTATAGTGCACCGCATGAGGTGCACTGATGGCGCTACCCCCCTACGAGGCCCACTATCGTCTTCCTTCTCTAGTCCTGCCTCTGCCTCCTGTCCTTATGTGGAAGAATGGAGCCGAAGGGGCTACTTATGAGGAACTTCCTTGTTTGTAGATGGCAAAGGTTGATGACCTCTGCAAAGTCCCCATCGTGCCTTGAGGTCTTTTAGAAGTGCAAGTAGTAGTTTGAGGTCTGGGCTTGGAAGCACTAGCACAAAAAGGACCAGATTATTCAGACAGAGCTTGATGCACAAGATAGTTCATTGTTGTCTGGCCTACATTTGTCGACTGCAGTGCCAAGCTGGTCTTTTGGGAAAAAGCGTAACATACCTCCATTCCTCAAAGCTAAGATGGAATCTGTTGACAAATCTCGAGACCATGGAAAGGGCGGCATCTCTTCTTTTCAGCAACCAGTTGAGCCACATGTTAGCTGTTAAGTGAGCCAAATATGAAATGACCTTTCTGCCAGACTGCAACAACCTAATGAAGGCAGCACTCTTCAGTGTCACCCATATATATAAGTGGAACAGTTCTTGGCCACTGCTGTTGACCCATAAGTCAAGCCATGAAACAGCTTGGAATGCCAACAAAGTGGTTATCTCCATAGTATCCGCCTCCTAAAAGGTGATGAATGGACCTTCTGCCTGAATTTGTTCTAAAGATAGGCTTGGGCCTGGATGAACCAGTTCTGGATCTACTCATCTTGGCTGCAACGCAACCCTTGGGGTTGTGTACTATGCAGAGGAAGTGGTGGAGAGAGCAACTTTAAAGACCTACTGGAAAAAAGTGAATTGTCCCATCCAGAGATGAGAAATTCACTTGATTGAAAATGAAGTCAGCATGTCAACCTCAAAGATGTCTTCACTTCTTTCTTAGGCAAAGCAGGGCTTCAGTACCCAAAAAGAATCTAAAGTGGTTGCCACAATCTCGTCAGCCAGGTTGTTATACCTCCCTGCCACGGGACTCGTGATCCAGCTTGTCAACCAAGGCAGAGGCATCACAACATTGCTGGGGCAAGCCAGGTCAGGCTGCAGCCAACTCCTTCATCTCCCTTGGCCGTCTCCCGTTGCCACAAAACCCTTGGTATTTTGACCAGACTCCACAGGTGCTAGAGAAATTCCCTCAAGTTGAGACCAAAGGTTTGTGGTGTGTATGAACAAAGACAATTCATGATTAAAGAGCATTAAGAAAAAACTTTAGTGCAATAAAAGCTTTTGTCTAATATAAAAATAATTAGATAAGCTGCTCCCAGCATATTAATATGATGATACATTGGCCTGGATTACACAAACCCTCAATAGTTACATCTCTAGTAACCAGAAGATTTAGGAGATGAAGTAACTGATAGTGAAGATTGATCGTAACCTTAACCATTTTCTGTTTCCTTGTTCACTTTTGGAGATTACAAAGCTTAGGACATAACCTTGTGGACAAAAAATATGTGAGCCATCACATAAGTCTTCAAATTACTAGCAAGGTGGAAATCGCTGTTTTCTTAGCCTCATTACAAAAAGGGTCCTACAATTTTCCTTAGTTACAACATGCAGTTGAAAGTATGTTATTGTTGAGTCCTCAAATCTGAAAAAAAGAATTTGTGCCTTTTGATATTCTTGTGTTCATCAACATGCATAGAGCTTCATTATCTTTTTTTCAGTTGGTGAATATTGGGTAAATCCTAATGTTAGGCACCAATTAACTTTCTATATGATGTTTAAAACTTACCATTATTTTTTCCAGCCACCATCCAGCAAAGGAAGAGGTTACAACCCAAATTACAATATCAACATATATGATTCATGGCGTACTGACTGGTCTGGCCCTTATGGTTCTTCTGCAACTTATGCCAAACGACGTCCAGATACAAACTTCTGACATGAGGATTCTCAAGAGGAAGACATTGAAGACTTTTAGATTGGGGCTGCATCTTGATTCCGAGAAGCACAGTGATGCCATTGAAATACACTCTAATCCTCAACTGACTTCTGTGAAAAAAAAAATCTGTCAGACTATCTTTTATTGAGACCAAAGACTATTTGATGGCCTCACCCAAGATGTTTCTTGGAATTGACGTTAAGCTCAGCAGTATAATGTTGAGTAATGCCCCTATGTAGAGCCAGCACTACCCTCATGCCTCCACTTCAGGAAACATTTTTATACAACTGTTAAGTTTATCAAAGTCTATCGTTTTGATGACTTAGGGAAGTGTTGCACTCTATATAAGCTAATAGTCTTCAGTATAATTGTGTTCATCACCACTACTTCCTTCAGTTAACTTTCTTCCAACTTGTCTTAATGCTTAAGTGCTAAAACCCTTCCTACCTCCCATTCTCGCTTCCTGGTCTACACTCATAGTACTATGTGCAAAACTTGATACATTTATCAATTCATGCTAATAGTATTCTTGACTTGAAAGTAATTTCAGATGCCTTTAATGATGGTGAACAGAGTTATGTCTCCTTTTGGGAATAATACTGTACTATCTCATCTTGAGTATTTAAAATTTGGAAACAAACTAAAATATGAAAATCAAGAACTGTTATTTCAATTCTCAGTGAATTTTAATATAATTGTTTATATATTTTTGAAGATACTGTAGAGCTTTTAGGAATATCTTTAGGCCCTGACCATTGTGTGCCAGACTCCAAACTTCGCACAAACTTAGTTGTCCATGAAACGAACCATCAAAGAACTGTGATATCTATTATAAGTACAGTATTTGAATTTGGTGTCCCCTAATTTTATTTTGAATTTAATTTTGAGTAACTATCATACAGTATCAATACACACTAGATATTTAAAGCAAGAAGGTGCACTGAGCAAAAAGCATTTTGGGAGTTTTTACCTGTCGAGCTCAACACAGAATGGTCAGCAATAAATCAGAAGAATCACCACTGATAAGTGTTGAATGTTCAACAAATATATTTTGTTGTGTTATATATGTATGATTTCGTGCTGTAATTTTAGTGAATTTGAGGCATACATATTGCTTGCAAAGCAGATATAGATTTGGTATTCTCATAGTTCATAGATATCTCTTTATGTATAGATTACTAATAATATTTATACCATGTACATTTTTTTCATTTTAGTGGCATTCACTCTATTCATATGAATGAAAGATAGTGTGATTATGTATGTATGGGAAACTAGCAAATCCTCCTCAGTGATAATATATTGTAACTCGGACACCAGTATTTAATGCTACTTTTCAGTTTCTTTGCCAGAGCAATTATGTTACAAATGCGTAAAAATATTTCACTTTAGATTTTCAAAAAATTCTTGGTGCTTGCACAGTACAGTATATATTAAGGTATTTTACTAAAAATTATTCTTCCTGTAAGTAAAAAAAAAAAAATATATATATATATATATATATATATACAGGCAGGCCCCGGTTATCAGCGGAGGTTCTGTTCTCAGCAGGATGCTGATAAGCGAAAACCACCATTAACCGAAACTCGGCAATTAATAGTGCCAAGTTTCGGTTAATGGCGCCACAAATCGCTGATTTTATGGTGCTAGATAAGCACCATAAAATTGGATTGCCATTAACCGAGACCGCTGATAACTGGGGACTGCCTGTATAAGAGTAAACATTGTAATTAAAGAAAATTTAATTGTACATTTAGGATATGTTTTACATTGTCTAAGGTGTTTAGTTTCCTTTTTTCAAAGTGTGAGAGGTAAGTGTGCAAAGTCTAGTCTGGATGGATGTGTGAATGCTCCATTTTACATGTCAGATTCTGTAGAATCTTAAGTGTTAAGCTAATAAAAAAAATTTATAACCTGCTAGGTGTGACTTTTGATATTCAAAATAGTTATTTTTTTTTATATTGTTTTACAACTTTCATAAAACTGATGCCTATTTAAGGCTGATTGTGCTAATTGTCATACTTTTTTTTATATTACTATTATACAGAACTGACAGTGTTTGTACATTTGTAAAATAGCTGATTTTACACTCCATGCTGCCTTCCCTAAGGGCAGGTTGCATCAAAGGGGCCAAGGTTTCTTAATAAATACACTTTGATGAAAATTGTTTTAAATATACCTAAATGACATGTATAATGTTGAAGTATGTAGTCACATATATGACATGTAATATGTTGAAGTATTCAAATATAGAACAATAGGTATAAGGCTAAATTAATGCCAACTTTTTTTTTCTTACCAATGCTGATAGAAAATTTTAGAACCTTCTGGAATACTAAATGTGAATCATATGTAAACTCAAGCTAATTTTATAAATCACTAGTTTCTTATCTTATTTTGCTTAGGTAGTTACCATAGTATTTTAAATTTTCAAGTAATTCAAATAAAGGGAAAAATCTTTCAAAGTATATAATTAGGGAAAGAGACTTTTGAGCTTGCTTCCTAAACCTCCCATTCAGTCTGGGAACTAAGATGGTTTAGCAGAGGGTGGGTGAAATATAAAATTTAGGCCAAAGGCCAAGCACTAGGACCTATGAGGGCATTCAGCACTGAAAATAATGTCGAATCAATTGTTATTAGTTGGTGGAAAGATGGAAGAGAATATGAACAAAATATATTACAATAAAAGGAATGAGAGGGGTTACAGCTAGTGGCCAAAGGGATGTTGCCAAGAACTTTAAGTAATGCCTGCAGTGAACCATGTGAGGTGAAAAGATGGCACTAACAGAAGGCAAGAAATTCTAGAAATACCAAATCTCAACAGCAACAAATGAAGATGTCTCATAGTCACCTCCCTGAGATAGGCAGGTATACCTGTATGGGATAGTAGCAATGGTAGGAGCTGTGCCAGAAAAGCAGCAAAGGAAGGTTAACCTCTCATTCCTAAGGATTACCAGAGAATCTTACTACATTCCTCAGGGGCTGATGAAAACTTCAATGAGTCTGGTTGAACACAGCAAGGGATGCTCTGGAGGCACAAATGGGCTACTTAATGAGTGAACATGGGAAGCCCACTGGCAACAGACAAGGGACATTGTTGGTGGTGAGGGGAGATGCATCCAACTAATCTTGACAGGCAAGATAAATTAATCAAACTTAAAATAATTTGTACCTTACCTAGATATACAAGCCAGATCATTTCAAGGAGGAGTATTCTTCAGTTTCATTAGGAACTGGAACGTGGCCAAAACTTGGTAACAAAGTAATATTACGAAGCCAAGTGGACTCCATGCTCCAGTCATAAAGCACTTTTCCTTCACCTGCAGAGACTTAAGCGGTGAGCTCGAGGCAATTTTATGAATGGATCTGGTTGACTTACCTTGAAAAAATACAAATTGCCTTAAAAATCTGCAAATTGTTTCTACAATACAAACTACCAACTATAAAGCACAATAATTACTCCTTAGGTAGAAGCAAGTTTAATCACCCTTGATATCACATTGGTGAATGATAGTGAACAGGGAACAGAAGATTCCTGCAACCCATTTGGTGTGGCTTGGGGATGTTAGTGGTAAACCCACCCAGCCCCCCCCAAAAAAAAAAAAGATTACAAATCTTTCTTATGTGAGAAAATTCCAAGAACCAAGGGTGACTCCTATATGGGTATCAGCTGAAAGGCCTACTAAAATCTGGCCAATAAAACCAATTCAGATTATAAATCATGATTCAACCCCTAGCCTTATACTTAGGCAAGATGCATTTCTTAGAGAACTTGGGCGACTATGTGACTTGTTGAGCAGTCACCATAGGTCCTAAGGAGAAGGTAACGATTGTCTTGTATGGAAGATACGCATATGGAATTTAGACCAAAGGCCACGTGCTGCGACCTGTGAGGTCATTTAGCGCGGAAATGGAAATTGGCAGCAAGGCTTGAGAGGTGTAGTAGGAGGAAAACCTCACAGCTGGACTGTGAAACAATGGTTAGAGAGGGTGGAAAGTCAGCTGGAAAAGAGAGAATATGAACAGAGGTACGTACAGTAAAAGAAATGTAAGAGGTTGCAGCTAAAGGCCAAAGAGATGCTGCAAAGACCCTTAAGTAATACCTACAGTACACTGTATGAGGTGCACCGACGGCACTATCCCCCTATGGGGACAATGGTCTTGTAAACAAAATTCCTTAGGATACAATGAGACAAAGGTGGTTAAGTAAAATGAGGTATATGTGTTTTAAGATCTGCAGACCAACTCCCCCTCATTACCTGTGCTACCAAAATTTGTTGCAAAATGCTCTTCACTTATGTGAGCTCTTGCCTAAACTGCATGACTGTCCACTTCACCAGATAAATAAGCTCTTTAATTACAATGCAAATCCAGCATTAAAGGGTGTTCCTTAGCACTAGCTTCTTGTCCTTACCAGTACTGTTTAAAGGAGTTGCCGTGAGACTGACTGCAAGGTCCACACTAGACATAAAAGCATCTCGTCCTAGTTAACATGCAAAGTCCTGGAGATAGGAAACCATAAATCTCAGTATCCCTTTAGTCATGAACTGCCATGTTCTTGGTTTATATCATGAATTCTGGAACAAATGAAAATAAAGACTCCCATTCCTATAACTGCCAGATGAGATAAGAAATTTAAGAGTCCCTGACAAGAAACAGCATGTAACTTGCCAACACATTTCATTGAGGCTAAGCCTAGCTAAAGACAAGATCTTGGTCCAAGACCTTCTATAAGGGCTTATACAGTGCCTGAATTGGGCTGCAGAGGAGACTGCATAAAGCTCCCCATGAACATGGATAAGTACACCAAAGAAAGGCTGATCCACACCCTTTAGTCTGCCAACCAGGCTTAAGGAAGAGCAATCACTTCAACAAAGGTGGGAAAAGAATCTGCAATCTGCTGAACACAATCTTCAGCCAGATGGATCCTTTTATGACAAAAAGCACCAAAGATGGCCCACATTAGATAAGGACCATCTGTGGTAGCCAAACACCTGTGCAGTCCTGCAAAAAAAAATTTAAAAAATACATAAAACTCTCTCTCTCTCTTACTTGCCTGGTATGTACCTATCTGACAGCTGAACAATGTGGCAAACCTCCCACTTGTACATCTACCTTACCAACTGAAGAGGTTAACATACATTATTATGACATTTTGTCCACTCCTGTATGACAAAGGTAATGATAATCATTCCACACATTTCTAGTGCTTTTATAGTTTTACAAGGTTGATATATACAGTAGATAGATGCAGTGCTTCAAATAATATATAATTATACATATAATACTGATACTAACATGAAACTAATTTGGGATTAGGTACACAAATGAAATGCAGATTTTCTTGCCACGGCATTGTCTATTAAAAAATACTAATCAAATTTAATTTCCATTATCATACAATATCCTTTGTGTTGTGAATTAGATTTTAATCTCCATTCTTTTCATTATTAGGTTTATCTGGAAAGAGAGAGAGAGAGAGAGAGAGAGAGAGAGAGAGAGAGAGAGAGAGAGAGAGAGAGAGAGCGCTACACTACACTGAAGTACGCTTAGTTGTGTTAAGTAATCACCTGTCATTTAACTTCCTTTTATAACATTCATCTATAATACACTTGGCAGTTTGCTCTCATGCATAGGTATTAAAAAATTTACTTAAATGTATAATAATCACAGTTTCTATAGAACATATGATCATATCCATTTGGAGTGATTATTATTTATGTTGTCTTGCTTAAATACTTTTTTTAGGCTGTATCCTTTTGAGTTCTTTCATAGTGGTCTGCATTCATCACTGTTAACACTTATTCATTACTTAAATATTTCTAATCTCCCAAATCTCCCAGTATTTACATATGAGGACTACAGTCAACTCGCGCTATTCATGGACTTACGATTCGCGGCAAATTCGCAGTATTTTTCCACTGAGAAATATTAACAAATTACTGTATTTTCATACCACTTTCATGACTAAATGGACTAGTGATAAAACTATCAAAATACTCAGGTATAAACATTTTTACAGGTTTCTTTTGTGTTTTAACTATCAAAATTGGCAGTTCCAAACAATTTTAGAGGGGTTTTAAGTATTTTGGCTATTCGCGCAAGGGGGTTGGGTACTGTATACTGAACACACACACACCCCCTTCTCCCTCTCTTTCTAGATACTACTACCACTGATAGGGCTACTGCTGCAACAGTGCTAGAAATTACCATAATGAAAATAATGACAAGAATGGAGAAGATCAAAACTACATTTCTAATACGAATCTTGGTAAAAATTAATAAGTTGAAAGTAGAATAGTTTATTATATGATAGCATATTTAACATGTGGCAAATAATTATCAATTTCAGTTGTTTACCTAATCCCAAATTAGCATTTCATTATGTTAATATTATATACAGTACATATTGTTAGAAGAACTACATTTGTCTACTGTAAATATCAACCCTGTGAATCTATCCAAGCACTAGAAATGTGTGGAATGATTATCATTACATCCGTCAAACAAAATAGGAAAAAATGACAGATTTTAAAATTAATTTGTATTTTTCATAGATAACAAACCTGAGGTCTTAACAATAGGTTAAATCTTCTGGTGCTGGCTGGAAACCAGTAGAAACAATCAAAGATTGTAAAAACAAGGAATCTGTGGCATCTGGCAACTTGCATATACAGGGTGGATGTTTGGTCTCCGACCAAGCTTTGACCCCCGTGATATGCCAGTCTTCCAACCCAAGATATGAGAGGGGTGGCTAGAGGTGGGCAGTTAACGTGAAGACCTCAGGTTTGTTAGTTAAGAAAAATACAAATTGATTAAAAAATTTGTCATTTGTTCATATGCGGAACAAATCTTCATTCTTTATCAATAGGACAGACTTTGAGGGAGGTACAAGTATCCAGAACCAACTGGGGATTCAGCCCGCCTAACTACCCTTCCTAGAAGATAGGGAAGGGGGTCTGAGCCTGTGAGAAAATCGATAAAAGAGTATCTAAAAACTAAACCTTCTGGGATAAAAAACAATGAGAGATGTCCAGATTCATTGTATTAGTGTAAGGTAAAAAGAAATCTGTCGGTTCAAGCAACAAATCATATCTGCCACAGGGATTTGTTACCACTCCTCTCTCCCCTTGTTATAGAGCTGAGAAACAGATTTGTTATTTTTATAAGAACACAAATAATGCACCAGTATGGATACCACACTCACCTGTATCAGACCAGTTCTAGCTCATGACATGTCAAATTCTTCAACCTGCCTGCCAGGAAGAAAAGGGTAAAAGAGAAAGGAGGAGACCTGCCATCTCTCATTCTCTCTTGAGTAAGATACCAACTGTCCCGCTGGGGCACTGGATGAGTTACTCAACTTGATGGGTAGCCACCACCTCAAAAATGGAAATGTCCAAGGACCTTTTGGCACAGTCCTTCAGGAAAAGGAAGTTAACGTGGTCTGTTTACACCAGGAACCACATTCAAAACCCTATGAACAGACAAATTCTTCTTAATTGACAAAGAGGAACTCATTCCTCTGACATTAATGCCCTAGCCTGTACAGACTCTGTGGCAGAACTATCTGATAAGGAGGATTCCTTTTAATCACCTCACGCAGTCAGAATGACAAAATCTTGTAAACTTCCATTCTCAACTGACCAGTGCCAACACAAAGTCGGTGACCCTTGGTCTTAGGTGGAGAATCCTCAGATAGCAGGGCAGAGCTTTGACATGACAAGGCAAGAACTCAACGGATCACTGTGCATAAATTCATTCCTGGAGTAGAATCAAAAGACAAACTTTTCATCATGAACCAAGGGATTCTGAGTCTTACTTACGAAATCTGGGACAATTCGAAAGCCACAGACATGTTGCCGTTGGTGCTGTCAAAATGTTAACTCTCATTTGAAGAAGTCAATGCAAACAGGAAGAACTGTCTCAGGGTCAGATCTCCTATTAACAGCATCCTGGATAGCAAAGAACCTTCAAGAAAAAAACCATGTTCGTAGAAATATGGGGAGAGATCTATACTCAGAGCAGTGACAAGTATGCTGTCGGCAGAACCCATGATGTCACGCCCACTCACGTCACACAGCAGAACTGTTGCAAAGAGCAGAATAACATTCAAGTAGCAGAAAACTTAAAGCCAAATAGTATATTACAAATATACCACTAGCCAGTTCAACACCATATGAAAACAATGTTTACAGCAAACCGTAAGGTTGGTATCCCCGCACAACAACAAATTGTTCGGCAGGAAGGGGCTCCGAAACAGGAAAGAACCCATCGCTGACAGCATTGACTGCTTCAAAGACTCACTTCTTCACAGTAAAAACACTCAAGACAAAAATAGTGAAATGGCATGTCTGTAAGATGGAAGCAAAGAAAGGGGCTCTCAAGTTGTGGGAGAAAGCCACCGCTGCCAGGTCCAGACGAAAGACAGGGCTGACAACTTTAGAATCTGTACATAAACGAAACTTCTCTCTCCCTCAGGAAGATGGAGACACTAAAATTATTATATGTGAGGATGGAGGGAAAGACGGATGATAGCCGTAACACCCACGCCCCAATCATACTAAAATGACGAAAAGAGGAGAAACGACAAACACGACTGGCCCTGCAAGAAGGGAAGATTTAATCGTCCTCCATTAAAATTCGTCCCGAACATCCTGCAATGCACGCCACACATTCTGAAAGACTAAATTATGTTTATTTTATTATGTAAATCGTTTAAGTTTTAAAGCTTGTCTGTATAAAATCTTTAAATCTGTATTATTTTTAGTTTTGTACATGCATTAATATTATACAAAGGTAATTACGGCACCTACCAGTTAGTGCATAGACATACTTTTACAAGATGCAATACCCTTTCACTAAGTTACTGCACTTATCAAAGATGATATCCCTTCAGAAAGTTTAATTTCTGAAGTACTAATAATGTACTATAATTAGTATTTAATTTTCTTAAGTGTAAAATTAGCATGTAGATTTTGAGAACGCCATTTATATTTTTGAAAATATATACAAAGGCAGTATGTAATTTACAGTGTTTGTCACTATATAAGACCTCAATGACCAACTAACAAAACAAATCAGAGAAATAACAGTTGTCGTTCTGTGAAAATCACTTTAACCTCAGAGAAAAGTACTGGTACAATCTGTAGGTACCATGTTACGTAATTACAGCACATGCAGTTAATGAACTTTCAGATGTGGTCCCATTCAGACTTTTTAAAGATGATACCCCTCGAGTTTTACCTCACGACTACATATTTCTCTCTCTCATTGTTAGTCCTCACACTAGTACATATTGTAATCGATTGAATTTTACCTTCACCCTCTGCAACATGAAGCACTTACTAGCATTTTTAGAGACTGTGCCAAACTTACGCGGAACTTTCCCTTGCGCGAGGGGTCTGGAACCTAACCTCGCATAAGTTTGGGGTATTACTGTACATAAAAACATAGTAAGTAAATACACAAATTTTCAAATAAAAACACAAACAAACCAACAAACAGCAAAGCAAAATCCCAGTCTCCAAGGCAGGCAGTAAAATAGACTGGCATATGGTGGGGGTCCAAGATTGGTCAAAGACCAAACATCCGCCACATATATGCAGGAGTTGCCAGATGCCACAGATTCCTTAATTACAATCTTTTGTTTTTACTGGTTTCCAGCTAGCACTACAAGATTTATCCTATTGTTAAGGTGGTTTGTTCCTCTTATGAACAAATATCATAATCAACATGTGTTAAACCTGGCTTCTCCTCCTCTTCATAGTACATACATAACCATTTCAACATGGAAGACCAAAGAACAGCCTCTCAAGTTCACCCTGCTAATGGCGACACTTGTGCCATCTATGTATAGCTCCCTCCTAGTATTTCGATACACCTACCTTCACCCAATAGGTCTTGTTGTAAAAGAATACTATGGTAACACTGCAGGTGTTTACCTTTTCCAACGTGAATGAGTCTTCATATTGTAAAAACAGATGTGACAGGCTGGAGCAATTTATATGCCACGTTTCTTAATTTGAGATATTTTCTTTTACGTAAATTGCTGTATATAATGGACTTATGATAATATGGATACATTCATATTTTTGTAGTTAATTTCTTCGTAAAAGAATGTTATTTAACACTAGCTCTAAATTAACAGGCATTCGGTCTTTGGCCACACATTGCCAACTTACACCCGCACACGGGTTTCGATGAAGTTCACCGAAGCCAGTAGCTCTTGATGAATAGCTTTGTCTTAATTCTCGACAGTTTGAGCTCACAGACCAGAAATATTGTGTTACAATGACTGATTCAGTGTGTTCATAGATAGTATGCAGGTTTGATTGTATGGTGCTTTTACGTTGCATGGAACCAATAGTTATTCAGCAGGACCAAAGGCTTTACATGACTTCTGAACCACATCTAAAGTGAACTTCTATCACCAGAAATACTCATCTCTGACCCATCAATGGAATGCCCGAGAATTGAACTCCCTCCCAGCCACCAAGGTGGCTGGTCAAGAGCAAACCAACCATGTTGCTGAGGCACTTAGGTGGTTTGTTATACAGCAAAATCAAATATGGACAATTCCATTTAATGATAAATCATATAGGCTATCTCAGCTCTTAACAAAAACATGCAAACTCATTATTGATGAATAACACCAAAAGACATTGATTAACTTTTAAAATTCCTTGCAACATTTACCAGTTACAACCTCAAGAGACCTACAAGAATATGTCGAGCTACGTGTCATATGAAAAGCTCAAACAAAATTGCCTCCTGAACAACCAGTTTTAATCACCCTACAATTATAACACTGACTTCATAGCAATGCGATTTTGAATGTGCACCGATATTGTCATGACTTATGCCTAGTGATGGCATATAAATATAAATGTAAGAGGTCTGAGTTATATTTGATGTAATGGCTGATCAGTGTTATACCTACTTGCCTTCATTTCTTAAGTAAGATGATAAGAATCTGTTTAAATAAGTTGTATAGTTTTGCATAATAATGACTGCGTGATAAGTCTTTATTATGTTGTCGATTCTTCGATAATGGCAAATTTTTTTTTTCTGTCAGCGGGGCTATGTTTATACTTGCCCAAATCTGAGTAATATAGACAGAAGACATATTGGCATTAGATTAGGCTCTAATAACCTAGCTACTTTGATGAAGAAAAAATGAGGTAACCTAATAAACAAGTGCTGTGTTATAGCCCTGAATTTGTATCAACCCTATAAATCAAAAGTGCGACATTTTATGCATAAATTCAAGGGGTACTATGGTTGAAGGGTAACAAGGTAATGGAAATCTCTCTATTTCTGTGGCTAAAAAATCCATGTCAGCAACTCCTCGACTTACCTAATAAGTCAATTATTTTTTGGTGGGAACCATTGGATAGATAATAAGGAATAAATTCCTTTAATAGGCATTATTTTGGACTTTGTTACTTTACACCAAGACAAAAGTATAAATTATGCACAAAATACAGATAGTAGTTTGATCGTAACATTTATTTTTCCCTACCTGAAACATATCTATAAACGGGGAGGTTGGTTAGTGGAGGGGGGAGGCGTTACAAGGGAACTCCAAGTTCAAGACTACGCAGCGGAGGGTTATCTGGAAACTTGTTTGTAGGGTGAAGGTCAAGAAATCATTGTTTATGATGATAACTCCAAACAAGAGATTAGGAGTAATGTATCTCGCACTACTGAATAGTATTAGATTCAAATTGAATTTATGGCAAAATTGTCTGAAACAGGTTTAGTCATCATGCATCAGTTCATAATCCATAGAACTTTACAAAAGAGGCTGTTTATTTTGATGTGCAATTCTACTAAAACATTATTTTTCAACTTAATCAAAGATACCATGAATAAAAATCAGATTTGAATTACCCTTTTAGTTTCAAAAAATAAAAAAAAAATATTAACAGATCTAACGGAAGATGAAAAATGTTACGCACTGTTAGACAATAGATTAGAGAGCAAACAAGAAAACATTGCCGAAAATTTAATTTTTTGGTTTAGACTTGGGTCATTGACAAGTCCTTCAAATTTGTATTTGCTCTGTAAAAATTTTTAAATATAAAAGTTTGATAATTATATCTTTTATTGGTTTTACTTATTCTTAATCTTTATTATGTACATATTTGAACACTGAATTTTATTAGTATATTATCATTCACTTATTCATTTGTAATCATATCAAGTTTCAGAGCTTGTCTTCAAGACTTCAATTTTATAATCAATCAATCCAGGAGATTAGTAAAACAAAACCACCTTACTACTTCATGAACAAAAATTTCAGCGGAGGGAGAGAGGAAACTCTACTGGCAGGTACTGGTAAAATGTGATCTGCATTTGGTATTTCTGCAATCATAACTATGCCAAGCCATTTATATGATCTCTCCACAACATTCAACGTGATCAAAACAAACTAAACTACGTACTACAAAAAACAGTCTTTTGGTCTGCTTGTCTGTGTCTGTAAGCACTTTTCACCAGTGCAGATTCCCAAGTGCTTAATGGCTTATGGACCAATTTAGTAGAATTTGGGGTTAGAGGGATGAAGGAGAGAGGGTCTTTCCCTGCTGTAAGTGACTACCTAACTAACCAGACCAAGCCATTTTCAATTCGTTGCTGAATATGGCAAGATACGGGTGAAAATTATTCGGGAAAAATACCGCTCAGTTGTTAGTTTATGGTAACTATTGTATTGTGACTAATTAATGAAGACGAGACCAGAAGAGACATTCAAATAACTGAATTTCACGACGGCAGTCCGCAGAAAACTGAATATTTGTTCAAAGGAGGTAGTATTTTAAAACATATCTAAACATGATAGAAGTATACCTTGATATGACAGATCTATGGAATTTAGGCTATTAGGCCTGATACTGGGACAAAATGCAGTCATTGAGCTAGCTATCTCCCTGAAAGTACAGTAAATTTTCATCGAGGGAAATTGATTTCACTGACCACTTGACTTGGGAAGAAGAAAGACTAAGAAAAAATAAAGAGGAAAGAATAAAAGATAAAGAAGAAAGAAGAAAAGATAAAGAAAGAATTAAGATAGAAGATGGTGACATTGGTAAGAAACATTCGAAATATATGTTGGAAAAAGAAGTTGGTTTTTATTTTTTACACAAAAATGAAAGAAAAGTCATGAGTAGAAGCAATCTTATTTTCCTATTTAATTTTAAAAATAGATTTCTACTGTATTTCATGAAGGAAATTAACAATAACCAAGAAAATGAAATTTAAAGAAACCTCAATGCGGGCAAGCCTAGGTCATTACAAAATGTCATGTCTTAAAAATAGGTTCCCAGAGTGTAGAGAATATTTTATTCTTTTTAACTTTGAAGCCAATAGGAGTTATATGGAAATTCTTATCAAAGGTCTTAAGTCACATGTTTCAGTGAAATAAAACCAGTTATTATGTATCAAAAAGAGGGAAGTGATCCCCCAACCCCCATTTTTTTTTTTTTTTTTTTTAAACTAAAATGTTTAAAAGATCACTAGTAGATGGCAGGAACACTAGTGCTAGGGATTGCCTATACTAGAAATCTGCAGAGTTTGAAGACAGGCGCAGCCCCTCCCTCCCCCCACAACAACCCTATGTTCAATCAATAATTAATGTGTGTTTGGTTTCAACATACAGATATTGTTCTGCTTCTATAGCTTAGCAAAGTAAATAACGTCAAACTTCCAGAGTTGGATTGGCAGAGTAATTACATAGGAACTGAATACGGAATTCAGCGTTCATGCTTAATCTTTTTTTTTTTTTAACTTTAGTCTTTTAGCTGGAAAACATTCAAGACAAGTGTTTAGGCATTTGAAGTTACATTATAGTAATGTCCAACAGTATGGGTTTGAGAATTAACCGGACAGGACTGTTTGGACCCCTTTTTCGACGCTGTCTTTAAGGTTGAACTACTTCGTGCCTGCATGCCTGTTACCCGTATTGGAATGGACTTTGTTTAAACATATTTTACAAATTACATTTGTATATAAAGTTTAGCTCATATTTAGGAATGGACAAAATCCCACTCCACTAGATTTAGTCATGTAACTCCATGAAGTATTAACTCCTGGGTTTAAAGCATTAAAAATGTTAAGACTTATGAAAGACCATTACTAATATGCTAAGAACCATGCTAAATTTTTGTTAGTATAAAGTGAACGTTCACCTTACAAGAAAGTAACGAATGGTTAAGTATGATTGTTATCCTAATTTTCGTACTGTGTATTCTCTTTGGCAGCTTGTGATATCAATATTATTCTTTTAATAAAACTATTATGTTTTTTTTTTACAATGGATTTACTAGATAAAATTGATGAAAAAAAAAAGTGTCATCGATATACCTCCAGCCAATAAAGTTCATAAAACAATAAAGCCCTAGGTAAACGCCCACAGCAGTATTGCCACGATAGTCCCAGTTTTAACTTACCAATAGCCATATGCTGTGTATCTAAATCTAAATTCATGGAGGGAACTGTACCTTTAAAATAATGAACAGTGTCTCAATGGACTTCAGAACTTAACTGTACATACAGGATAGATAGATGGCAAAGTGGTTGTTATTACTTCAGAAAATGCAACAGGTGTTCACAGTGGGTTGTCAAATTACCGAGTCCCATTGGCATGGCAGTTATTTGCAACTGGCTTATTGCCTTAACATTTAAAAAATGTATACAGTTACTCCGCAATTATTTGGAGTAGACTACTTAAGGTCATATGCATACTATTTTATCATTTACATGAAAAATTAAACAAAAGCATAAACGCTTACTTACCATCTTGGCCCTAACTGAAAGTCAAATATTCTGTGAGCAACATCTTACACTCTAGTTAAGGTGTAAAAAACAAGTATGAGACTTCAATGTTGAATCTTTTAATCAAATTCTTCAGCTGCTCTAGTAGAACAAAAGAGAACGGGACAGCACTGTGTGTGTGTGATTTCGTACATTAACAAGGCTACATTTTAAACTTTATGATTAACAGGATATGTATGGGAAACCAATCTTGATATTCCTGCTTTGAAGACACTAAGCTAATGGTCAAATTCAGTTCTTATCACAGTAAAATAGTTAAGTTATCTGACTAGCATTTCTGCTCTTTCATCTTCCACCCTTTGAAAACTGTAGCCTCAAAACTTACATAAAACTCAAAATCATAGCAAACCTAACAAAAATAAAAATATCCCATTGCTTATAAATTACTGAAGTTATCACACAAGAAATGATGAGGCGCAACACAAGACCACCATTACAGTGCATCTTACTGAGCCCCAGTGAGAGCCACAACTGCAAAGCGAGACTCCTCGGGGTCTCGGCTGATGAATTCCTGGCATATTTTGGCAGAATCCTGGAAAGTGATATTGTGAATCAATCTTTATTCAAAAGATTAACCTATATCTTAATTAATAATGACCACTGATATTTTATACTAGTTTTGTACGTCTATTGCCAACTACCTAATTAAATAATATTCACATTGTTTCCGAGTTTATACCCAAATTACACCCACCCATAATGATTCATCAATAGTTTCACATTACCTATACCTGCCCTCTTTAACCACATGAAGTTAAATTACATGGTTTTGCAATACAAAGGTATGCACTGCTTAAGACTCCAAATGTAATCCTTCCTCATATGCTGTCTGTAAGATCTATAAAATCTCTACAAGGTGTTCTTAAAAAAATGGCCTTTGTGGCAATAAAATCTTTTGAGCTCTAATTTTTAAAAAGGACACCCCTCACCTCAATCTACATTAAAATTAAAGTCTACAGTAATTCAAAAGTTATAGCTAAATCTACATTATCTAGATTAGAAAAGTATACAGAACTTCATAAGATATGGCCAAGGTAAAAAACTTACATTATTGGATTAGATAGAATGAGGGCAATTACTAGACAGCCCTAAATGTTAATCAAGGCATATGAAATTAAACGAATAATTACTTACAGCCAAAAGTGTATCTGAAGTAGTATCGCCATGATTCACTGGAAACTTCTTACGACCATCTGAAACAAAAATGGGAGAATTATGAATGGTACTCTTTCCCTTGATGTACAATAGTGCACATTGGACTTTAGATTTATATATATATATATATAAAAAAAACCACACACACACTACTATATACTATTTTTCAGCATGTGGTACTTAAAATCTCTGCACCCCTCACAGAAACCTTAAGTATAGCATGTGTGTCATTTGTCAAAAGCACCCATTATAAAATTACTTTTTTAAGTAATGTGTTTTTCCTAGGATACAAATCTACTATTTCATGAAAGCGAGATCCTTGCGCAAGGTGAACTTTGGCTGTTATTGACTACCAAAATCAAAATTCTGTCACGCTTCCTCAGCTGGCCTAACTCAGCCAACATGAGAATCTGCCTATAGGCCTGCTACTACAGTTAAAAATACCCTTATGAAAGGGTAGGTTTGCATTCATGGAAAAAAATGTTGCTTTAAAAACTAATTTTTTTTCAATTGGAATACATACCTATGCTTTCATAAATGGACCCAAACTCTTGGTTGGGATGGTGACCTACCTACTACACCTTGGTAGTAGTGCTCTAGGTTCAGGGTAATTTGCACATACCACCACCACCCTCGGGTTGCTACAGTCATAAGCCCATGTGAATCATGTGTCTTTCACTTGGGTGGCTCCATGCCTTCACACAACCACCTATTGGGAAGCTACTACAGGGCCCAAGGTGAAGGTGTCCAGGACTTCCAGGTCTCTCCAGTACAAGGTGGACTGCTGCTTCCACATGCCCACCTTCAGTACCTGCAGGGGGGCGTGGTTATCCTTATATGCCACCGAAAGACTTATCCCCCTCAAATCTTGGGCCTTCTCCCTTGATGTGGTCTTTCCTCTGTCCGGCTTGGAGTTTTGACCCTTGTGACAACCTCCCTCAGCCAGATGGTGGTATTCTTAAGTTCCGTCCACACAGTCGAACAACATCCGACGGACAAACATTGTTACCATACCATAGGCGAAGGCAGGATGAAGTCATAAGGGTTGAAACGATGGAAGTAGATCTGGCTACAAACAGTGGTACCAGATGAGGTTGTATGCCAATGTTTTTACTCTGCTCACATGTCAAAGACCAGGAGACAATTGTTCATTGGTAACAATATTTGTCCGTCGGACATTGTTCGACCATGTGGACGCACCTTTAGACACCTTTTCTCGTCTTGCCCGTGATGACAAACTGCCTCTCACAACCAGGTCTTGGGGCAGTTCCTTTGAGCTGGATGGGCCAATCAAAACAACGGGTGCAAATTCATCCTTGATTGGGGTCACTCCTAAGGTTGTTACTTTTATCTGTTGATGGATGGATGGATAAGCGCAATAAATTGCCAAGTTTCGGTTAATGGTGGATTTTGCTTATCAGCACCCTGCCAATAACTGGGACTGCCTGTGTAATGAATTTGACATAGAATGGTCAGCAAATAAAAATAAACGGCTGCAGTTTTCTTACCTGGCAGAGCAGCACTGCGGATAGGTACTGCCTTAGTCAATGCTCCATTTGGCCTGTAGAGGACGTGGCTGTATAGCCCAGATTTGCCTAAACAAACGTGGGAACTATACAGTGAGGGAGGTACACCCGTGGCTTGCAAAGTTACTAAAAGATGCCCTTGGCCTGGCCAGACACCAGAACAGGATCACAACACTTATTCTTTCCCACCGTTATCCCTACATTAAGGGGTCTGTTTCCTGATGTGCTTTCTCCACTGCCTTCTATCAAAAGGGTTCAACCTCCACCAAACTTCTTTCCGTATCTTCCTTCACTATCTTGCCATCTAATTCTCAGTTTCCCTCTCTATCTTTCTCTAACAGATCGATCTTTCTCTAACAGGTTCTTCCCAAGCCCACTTCACTCCCTCCTCGTCATTCACCCTCAACACATGGCCATACCATCTCTTAGAATCTTTACCAAGCCTGCCCTTCTTATTTCATATTTTCCTATCTCAAAAGCAGCTTCCCATAGACCACTTCAGCATTCTTATCTCTGTTTTCTCATGCTTTACTTCCTCTTTTCTTCTCGGAACCAACGTTTCCACTCCATACATTAACACTGGTGTTATCACTGTTATATATCTTTAATTTTAGCTTGATTGGCATTTTCTTAAATACTACTCCAGCTACCTCTCCACTTCCCCAATGTAGCTTTTATCCTACTGTCAATTTCAGCCTCACATCTTCCCTCCTGGCTCAAAGTAGATCCTAAGTATTTAAACTTTTCTCCCCGTTTTATAACAGAGCCTCTTCTTTCTTGCATTAGTATTGTTTCTTTCATCCCTACTGCTCAAAGATTGGTGGGTACTCTAGCCAAAAAATGTGCCTCCAGGCTTCCCAAAGAAAGATCCCTTTGCTTCCTCTCCCAACACCATGCCAGCCACAGATGAAGGTCCTAAGTATTACAAATTCAAATGTAGTCTACATCCTGAAGATAATGTGAACCAAAGACTAATTTGCACTGGAGAATGGCTTATTATGTCTGTAGGTGAGAGAAGTCACAAAGGACTTAATTTCACGAGCCTTGACTTTAAATGTCGTCAAAGCCTCTTCCTGAATCTGGAATGAGATCCAGGAGAAGACTTCTCCAAAACAAGTTTTTTTTTTTTTTTTTTTTTGTTTTTTTTTTTTTTTTTTTTTTTTTTTTTTTTTTTTTTTTTTTTTTTTTTTTTTATTGAAGACGTGACACTCGCTGGACAGTGCTTCCACTTTCTCTGACCCCCAAAATATCTGTCAGATTCTTGATGGTAAATGGACAAGGCCACTGGTTAGAAGGGTCCTCATTCTTTGCCAGGAAAGCTAGAGAGGAGCAGCAAACTGCATTCCCTTGCAAAAATCTGATCTTGTTTATGGCCTGATTTTGCTAATAGACTTAGCTGTGGCTAAGGCCACTAGGAAGTGTGTCTTCTTAGCAAGGTTCTTTCATGAAGCAAAATGAAGAGGTTCGTAGGGGGGACACGATAGAAACTTTAAAACATCAAATTTCAACAAATGGTATTGGTTCAGACATGCTTCAAAGAGATGAGATCTAATGATTTCTTTTCAATCTTGGTTTGAGGACAGATCTAGGCCTCTATGCTTAAATATGGAACTAAGCATAGATCTATACCCCTTAATTGTTGAAGTAGAAGATTTCCTAAAGGATCCGAGGTACAGCAAGAAGTCCTATCTGGCTTAAAGTCTTCTCAAAAGAGCGGATGTTGGGTCAACTACACCATCTTCTAAAGTTTGACCACATTAACTGCTAGTCTGTTAGGTTGTCTGCTGCATTTCACAACAGCCTCTGCAGCTCTTCAAAAAGGCCTTCGTTCTGATGAGACACTAGACAGTCTGTAACCTGTCGGGGAGAGAGCGGACAATCACTGATTGTATCTCTGAGTGGAGTTGTCCGAGCACAGATTTTTAGAGGCAAGAGCCTAGGAAAGTCCACTAATAGCTTAATTAGGTCTGTAAACCATTCCTTTCTTGGCCAAAGGTCAGCAATCAGTGTCATTAAGATGTTCCTAGGAGGAAAGCTTGTTTAACACCTCCCTGATCATGCTAAAGGGAGGTAAGGCATACACATCCACGCCAGTCCAGTCTTGCAACATCGTATCTGTCCTCCAAGCGAGAGGGTCCAGTATCTGAGAAAAGAAAAGTGGCAGTCTACAAAAGTCTCTTTGTAAGGGGAACTGCATATCTCTCATGAAAAGCAGAGTCCACTTTATCAAACATTGTCTGAAAGAACGTCTCCAAGGGAGGCAGAGCAGCTGACACATGTGGATGGTAATGACGTCACGGCCTGAGAGAGAGAGAACTGACACAGCAATCAACGTCAGGTTAAGTGGAAGCTGGGAGGACATCACAACATTGGTCAAGGCCGCACAAGCCAATGGCCTCACCAGCAAGGAGCAGCAGCGATCCAGCAGTCCATGTTGACGGCTCCGGCCCCATTGAAGGCATCACGTGCAAACCCAGTAGTGTAAGCCAGGAGGGGGGATGCAAAACCTAACTCTCAATGCACTAGAATCAGACATCCTAAATGCAAATTGCTCCACCAAAAAAACAGTACTTCACCAAGAACTCCACAATTATAATAATAATAATAAAAAATAAATGAAAACAGGTGCAGGGAACCACCAATGTTAGTCATGAGCCAGCAGGAAACATAAGGACGCCCTCTGCCAGGTTGTTCTCTATCGCAGTATGGAAAGTGGGCATAGCATGCTTACTACACCTGGACAACTGATTTACACTACAGCCAATTTAAATTTTAGGCTGCTGTAGCTAAGAAGCTCTTAGCTACGTAATTACTTGGTAAGTTTCTCACAAACTAACAAAAATGGGAGACCAAATAGCAACAATTGGGTGCTATGTAACTCGAGACCATACTAGGCAAGCTAGGCTGCATCAGGTTATGCAGGGCAGGCCTTTGCAATATGATTTTGTTTTTATTGTTAGTAACAGCCTAAGTATACATTGTGTAAGAAATTCCATTTATGATAAGAGTAGTTTATATTTCTGTTGAAACAAAAATAACTTTGGTTCACACCTTTAATCTTTTCATTATTATTTCTGTACTGCCTCAAACAAGAGCACGTGCTTAAAATACAATACAAAACTAAAATGCCATTGGATAAAACTCACCTAACTCATACAGATGGCCATCCACTTCAACAAAGGCAATGAAGTGCATATCCATTTTGGTCTCCCTATCTGGTGCCTAAGGGTAGAGACAAAAATTAATTACTACAGAATCATCTTAGCACACATACACACACACAGAGAGAGAGAGAGAGAGAGAGAGAGAGAGAGAGAGAGAGAGAGAGAGAGAGAGAGAGAGAGAGAGAGAGAGAGAAGAGAATCAAGACTGTAAAGAAAGACTGGCACATGTACCTCAGTTTGTCCCTCTTGTGCAGATTCTTCATGGGCTTTAGAGATTCCCTCATCTTTCTCCAGTTCACGTCCTCTTTCCTCTTCAGACATGGATTTGGTCTTCTCTAAAAACTCCTTGAGAGGGCCATCTTCCAATTCTATTCTGTTAAGCATAGGTAATCAGCAATTAAAAATTACATACTTTAAATTCACTTCTATTTTCCATAAATACAAACCTAAGGTCTTTGTGTAGGGAAAAATCTCTTAGCACTATCTGGATCTGATGGAAACAAGGTTGGTGACAGCAGGGTGACACAATGGGGAGTGTGTTTTAAATCAACTGCAATTTAAAAGCACATTAAAACTAATTTACTCAAACTATAAAAATATCTGCTGTCAAACTAATGTAGGCATGACAGTCTTAATGGCAGTCCCCAGTAATCAGCTTATGCGCTGATTTCCAGTAATCAGAGTCGCTAATAGAGTTATGGCCCCGATACATACCCAACAAAAATGCCATTAACCCGTTACCAGTACCAAAATCCAGTTATTGGCATCATGAAGTGCCGTAAAAATGATATTTTTATAATAAAGTGAGGTTTTATATTTATGTATACTTACCAAGTAATTACTTGGTTAATTAACAATTAAGCTTGCAAGATATCCTAAGTTTAAAAACTTACAAACAAGTGACTATTGCAACGCAGGGGTGACTGGCTCCACCCACTGCAACAGGAGCTAGTGAGCAATAGAAGCCATTGGCGCCATTCTAATTTTATTGATGTAAAGTCCATAAAAATCAAAGGGAAGGAGGGCAGGCTGTGATTTAGAAATTACTTGGTAAGAATATATATAAAACTTATTATAAAAATATAATTTTGAATTAAGTAACTTACCAAGTAATTACTAAGCTGAATCCCACATTGCTAGAGGGGCGAGATGAATGGACTAATCTGCCAATTCAATGCATTAAAGTAGTTTTATTACTGAACTAAAGGAGTGGCTAAAACTGACTCTGTGCTCGTCACTTGCTTACCTGCGAAGAGCTAGTAAAGATGTTGCTGCCTCACAAATTTTTGGATTTATTAGTTTTGTTTGTATGGTGTTTTTACACTGCATGGAACCAATGGTTATTCGGCAACGGGACCAACTGCTTTACGTGATTTCCGAACGATGTCTAAAGTGAACTTCTGTCACCAGAAATACACCTCACCCTTCAGTGGAATGCCCAAGAATCGAACCCGCGGCCAGCGAGGCAGCACGCCAAAACCGTTCCGATCACGCCACTGGGGCACTTATTATATTAGGATGCCATGCAAGCATAATTGTTAACAGTGTAATTATGTACTTGGGAAGTTACATATTATATAAAACCCGATTTTCAGTTATCTGCGATTTTCACTAATCAAGCAGTTATAATGAACTCCCACCGATAACTGGGGGCTGCCTGTACCCCCAAAAAATCATAAATTTCAGCAAAACATCATACAAGATTATAGATTAACAAACTTTATAGGAAATTTAAACCTACAGATATCCAAAGTTCATATAGCCCATCATGACTCCCATTACAGTTAGGTCTAAACTAATGAATGGAACTGCTTATCTTAATACTACAATCTGAAAATAAGATACAGAATTTGACCTACATTCTGTAAGATTTGTACATTAATGAACTCTTAGCTTACTTGTTAAGATTATTAGCAACAGCATGGAGAAGAGCTACAGTTCCACAGGCATTGCCCACAAATTGCTTCATGAAGTACACATTTTCAGAGACGTCCTGTCCAGAAGATTCAATGCTGGATTGTTGTTCAGCTTTGTGGCTCTCAGCCTGTAAAATACATTCATTACAAAATTAATAAATCATTCACATCATAATGTTACTAAAATACCACAAATATATCTAGACATTTTTTCCCTTTTTTTCCTAAGTACTAGCCAATAGTATTCAAGAAAACTCATATACCTTTTCCCCTGAAATGTGTAAAAAAATTTACATGCATCAGAGGCCAAAGGAATATTCTTGCCATTAAATTCATCAGAGGTGAAAAGTGGCATAAGATTGAATCAGCCGTAAGTCTTTGACCCACTGTAAAATATTGTACAGTACACCCAGAGGATTAATGGGAAGGCTTTCATCACTTTAGTTCTCATTTTCATATATTTTTTTTCTTGGGAAGTTCCAGGTTATGTTGTTTACCAGGTCATAGCACAGCAAGGAATGGAACCCCCAAACACGGGGACTGCCTGTAGTATAGTACACTGGTATTTTGGGATTTTCACTACCCAACCTACTGACATGGGAACATTGCTAACTGAATAAAGCACAACTGCAGCACATTAAAAGGGTTTTACTGGTAAATCTTTCTACAGTAAACCACCTGGATTCTCAGGCTTGCAGTTCACACTCACTGATTTGCAGTATTTTTAACAGAAATATTCACTAACACTGCATTTTCCTATTATGTATTCTCATCACTAAAAATGAGATAGCCAATCTGTCACTGGAATATTGTCTTCACTAACAATTTTTCATGGCAACTGCTCCTGATATCAGCTGCTGACCAATGTAATTTAACAAAATTTGGGGGGGAAAAAAAGAAAGAAAAAAGGCCTACATATATTATAATATACAAAGCTTCCTACATATATTATAATATACAAAGCTTCCTACATATATACAAAGCTTCCTACATTTATTATAATATACAAAGCTTCAAGTTAAAGGTCGCTGATATTTCTCAGTCTCCCTCTTAATCTGGTTTTCCTCTCTTTTAACCATTAATTTCTCTGGGAAGAGTTGAAACATGTATAGTAGCTGCAAAAATCAAACCCTATTCTCACATAACTCCACTCAAAAGAAAATAATTTTAATAAAACTGCAATTTCCACCACCCCTGTCCTTTGTATTTACCAGCAAATTTAATAAATTTACTTAAATTTTAGACTAACAAATTACTTAACTGTCAAAGTTTTCTTGAAAAATTAAAATATGAGTAAATTTCCATTTACCCTTTACAAAAACTAATAACCGCACTGATCCTATAAAGAGCAGCAATGAACCTGTATAAAACAGCCAAGAATGGACATGCAATATCGTGGAACTTGGGGGTAACACTATAGAATGTCTGGAACAATTGCCTGTGCAGAAAGAAGATAATAAAAATGAAGTAGTGTTGGAGAACAGTTGTGTTCATTAGCTCACAATGAGATTCCAAAGTCAGACGGTTCAGACACAAGAACAAAGTTGAGAATAGTAGCTGAGAAGCACCATTATGAAAACCAGTAGGAACTAATACAAAAAGTTGGACCTATGATGATGACCTACACCATAAAGAAATTTAGGTTAAATGAGCACTAGAGAAAGGAAAGATTATTACTCATTCCTAATTACAAGATTTATTGCCATTTCTCCAGCTACTGTGCCAAAAGCCTGTTGCAATAAATGAAGACAGCCTGCACTTGGACAAGTTCCAATATTTTTCCCTCAAGCCTGAGCTAGGTGAGAATAGAACAGCTAGTACATGTTCAATGGTAAAAACAAGTCTGATTACAGCATTTAAATATACCTTTCAAACATTAACACTAAAAGTAAATATTCAATAGTACTGGATATACTTCCCTGCTCTCTTCTTAACATTGAAGAGGGTATAATGACAAGCGATGCAGTTTTGGAATGTATTATTTCAAGCTTCAAAATGTCTATTTTCTAAGCAATTTCACTTTCCTTGCCTCTATGAAAAGCTGTAACCCCTAGAAATAAAAAAAAAAAAAAAAAAAAAAAAAAAAAAAAAAACCATAAAACTTATATATACTTATATATACTTGCACACCTATTTTAACATACTCTCTTTATATAAAAGTAGTCAAAACAACACTTACTTTATCATTTATGGGGTGTAAGAAGATCACTGAAGCCACAGGCTGAGGTACCATAGCAAGGAGGTCTTCTTCCAGGCCAAGAACATCATGAATTGACCAAGAATCAGGAACCCCCAAACCAACCAGAAACTGAAAAGATAAATTGGGATAATGGAAAGGATGAGTACTGTCAAAGAGAATTACTGGTTCAAGTTATAATTTATGACACTTTGGCCTGATAACCAGTATTGGAACACTAAGATTATTAAGTGCTGTAATGAGAATTGGTTACAAAAAGCGGATTAATTTAGTACTAGATAACAGTGGTTAAATATAATAATTCAATAGTTATATAAAAAAAGACATGGCATGAACATCAATATCATCATTTTAGAATTACAATAACTTGGTTATCACAGCTTAAGGGAATTCAAGTGGATAAAATTTTTTTTTTTCTACCTTAGCGCTTCATAACTACATTAACGAAATTTGGGAACCACGAGACTTATTTTTTTACAAAAATATATTGGGTTACATTTTACTTTCTTGATAGGAAGTTTGCCCTACACAGAATGGCTGGTCTGGGCTTGTTAGAGAATTGTCAAAATATGTATATACACGCCAGTATCAAATGCGGTTATCAGAGTTGGTTTGAAGGAACTTCTTGATGACATCAAGACAACCCTTTCACGTTACAACCAGCAAGTTCTACGTCAAACGACAAGGCTCTGCTCCGCTGGAAAAGAGAGAGAGAGAGAGAGAGAGAGAGAGAGAGAATTCCGTTCTTAGAGGTTGTGTCAAAATCTGTATTTTGATGTATCTGCCACCAGAACAAAAACAAAACAATATCAGATAAAAGAAACTATCTACCAGTTTTACTCAATTAGAAAAACTATATAAAAAAACTACCAGTTTCACTAAATTAGAAAAAAATAGCACTTAATCAAACCGAAAATTTCTTTGGGCCAACTCCGAACAACCCACATCTGCCACAAGACCTTAACACTAAAATGGTATTGTAATATTAGCTTAAAAAAACCCCTTTACGTAAATAAATGAAAAAGAAAAAAGCTGACTGGAAATAAAATTGGGTGACAGTACGATGAACTGCCACTAATCGTAGCATTCTGCCGTAGAAATCGGAAATTTCGACATGAGGAACCGGAAGTAGTAATATCCAGAAACCCCCCACCCCCAACCAACTAAATCCGGATGCATTCACCAAAATGAATACAAGTGGTGGTGATGAAGGACATGAAAAGAGAAAGAACTAACTAGTAACTACAGCTTGTCCTTAACATACCAACGTCTCGTTATGTTAATACAAACTTTAACCCAGAATGTCGTTACATTTACAATAAATTACTGAAGTAGGATGAAGGATCCCAGGACAGTTCAACGACAAGCGGAAGAAGTCGAATGGGCGGTGAGGTGTGGGGTGGGTGGGAGGTCAGAACGTGTGGCAACGCCGCTTCCTGGCGATGACTCACCCACTCCGCCTCGCCCTATTCGGAAGCACGTCGAAGCACACTTTTGATGGGTGTTAACTAATCAGCAATGAACAAATAAATGCATGCACCACCCATACACCACAGTAAACATCAAAATATCGACACATTGCCATTGTGATTCATGAATATTAACCGCACTACAACCGTATTTGCAATGCGATAATTATATTCCCTCTCATACAAACATCCACAAAAAATATATAATTTATATATTTGAGTTATGCCGATATAATACGTTATTGATGTCAATTTCAGAAACACCTTGAGCAGAGGGGAAAAAATCTGGCGAATTTCTCTTTACAGGGACAATTCTTAAGATTGACTATTACACTAAAAATAACCATTATAATTGACAATCCACCCACCCGTCCATACTATAACTTGAAGCTATAGCAGATAAATCTTTCAATCAAGAAATTATATTAAGATAGTCTATTAATCCTGATCCAAACATGTTGGTACTAAACCAATGGACGAAGCCTAAGCAACATTCTTACATTTCGTATGCCTACATTAGATACAAATAAATATTCCAGTGGTCAACAGATTTATTAAAGCAACAGGCAGATCTTACCAAAATTATCTAGGAGAGAGAGAGAGAGAGAGAGAGAGAGAGAGAGAGAGAGAGAGAGAGAGAGAGAGAGAGAGAGAGAGAGAGAGAATTTGGTTGGTCACAAACTACTCTAACTCGGCGGCTGTCCATTTGGAACGCGGCATCATCGTGCTTAATATTCCGGCACGGCGACTGGCCTGCCAAATTACGATCTCACGGCCTCCATGCCCTAGCCACGGTCTACGTACAGTGCGACACCGCAGCATAGGCCAACTATGTCCTGAGCCATTAAACTAGTCAAGCACAGCATAACTAGGATTTTTTTTTTCTTTTAATTAAAAGTCAATTGAAAATACTGGTATAATAAAAAAAAATCCATCCATAGCTAGTTTTCCAACCCTCAAAAGAACGCACAGGAACACTGGTACCTTTCAGAAAACTGAGGGTTTCTTAAAATTCCAATATACACAACACTTGATACTTTCATACGAGTAAACTAACTACAGTAGTCCACAGAACGGTTTTAGAAGGATTTGACAATCTGGTATAAACTAACCGAGGACTGAACTACCTAACTAATGAATTAGTCCCCCGAATTATTTTTCATAAATCAGTCACCTCAAGTTTATATGAAGAATCTACACCTCTGATTTCAGAAAACATTATTCACCAGTAAGTTTATAACCGAATATTTTTAGAAGTCTTTTCCATGACAACCACGGAAAAATTCCGTTTCAAAATAAACGAAAGATTCTTTCCTATAGATGGTTGGGGGTACTACGACAAACATATCACACAGAACATACCTCACCACTTAAAAAAAAAATATGTCAGATCTATAAATGTATGATATAAGGAGACAAGGTACACCAATATTGCCATATCACACAAATCAGTTAGATCTACTAAAAATGTGGAACAGGAAGCAAGGTTAGGGTGAATGGGAAAACTCATAATGCGAAAGGTACTACATAATCACTGCTCACCGTAGAATAAGTATATTTTTTTTTTTACTTTAAGTTACTAATTCAATATCAGCCTCTTCACATTAAGTTATTTCTTACCTATGTGAATACTGCAAGTGCATAGCCACTAAAGCAAACCATGTCTACACATTGGCGACATAGAACAAACATCAGTTTGAATACACGTTAACGACTTATAGGTATAACCACTGCGTCTACAATTACCGTGCGCCACTTCCTGTCGTTAGCTTATTTTCAACAACCGTTTGTTACATGTATGTAAGAATTTGCCGAAGTGTATGAAGTATATGTTCAATGTAAAAGCAAGAGGGAAAATCGTTTGTCATAAGCAGCTGTCTTACTCTATGGCACAGCCATTCAAAAAACAAAAATAGCCCATAATCACAATGACCAACAAGGGTTGATTCAACATTTACAAAGCTTATTTCCTCATTACATTTCCGATTTCTAGAGAGAGAGAGAGAGAGAGAGAGAGAGAGAGAGAGAGAGAGAGAGAGAGAGAGAGAGAGAGAGAGAGAGAGCTTAAAGCGACGATGGAGTGGGGGGAAAAAGAGGAGACATCAGGTGGTTATAGGATCGATGTCTGGGAGGCGAAAGGGGGTTTATTCAGGATTCCAACCCGCATGACTCACTCTCGTCGTCTAGACGTCCATCTATTTTCATTTGAAAATCATTCACTAACTAAATTATTGAAGGGAAACGCACATGCACCAGCTACACGTTGCAACGCGTCCAGGAGACAACGTACCTCCCAAGTTTGGCTGCATTCAACAACTAGCGCGCGAATTCTCCAGGAATTATGAATGTATTCGGAACATTTAGGTACAGATCAATAAGAAAGCATTTCTCTGTCGAGTTTCTATTGCAAATACGACACTACACTTCTCAGTTTGGCAGCTGAACCATCACAGCCCCGTGCTGAGGAAAAGTGCTTCTATACAACAAATATATCATAATTACAAGACTGGATTACCAGGAATACGACGTTTTTAAACGCTCCGCCGAGTGATTGAATGTAGCGATATGTAACTTGACCAGTGACCATACTGGCTTAGAAATAGATGAAATATATTGCAACAGGGCTATCTGAAAAACCTAACACATACAGATAATGAATTTACCTTCTCTGGACTGCAAACGCATTTACACTAAATAAATTAACGCAATAGGTTTTTGAATGCACGTTAAGTCTCCCCCATGTAGTCCATAAAATCCCGAAGACGTTATGTATGCAATACAGTGTACCCTGAAAACGACAAATACCGAACAAGATTACCCTCAGATTTTGAACCCAAACCACCGATACTTAAACTTCAGTTCATTACAACGGAACAGATCTTGAAAAAAAAGAAGTGTTGGCTCAGGAAAGAGATAAGAACCATAACTAAACAAAAGCAGAGGCCACACCTATGTTCTAGAAACCTCGCAGCACAAACCCCAACCCTCCTACCCCGCCAAACCCACACCTCACCACCCACCCTCCAGTATCTCAGCAGACCGTGAGTCCCTCCTGCTTGGAGGCTGCCTTATTGAGAGAGAGCGAGAGCGCGCGTCGGTTACGTAAGACCAAAGCCATAATGCCTTAAGACGCATTGAAAGGAAGTGGTGTTCGACGACAAATTTGCATTAGATGGCTTCTCTAACGGGTTGCGGAAAGAGTATGAGGGGGTCATGTTGGTGTAAATATTAGATTTTATTTGTTGGTGACGACTGTCCATGAGCCACGTGGCATTATTGATCTATGGCGGCGGAACTTCCAGAGCATTCTCGCGAGTTCTTATATTTTTATTTTTTTTATTAATGTTATCGGGCGGAAAGTCCGCTTGCTTTATGAAATAGCAAGGTGCATACAAATATATTCACTTTTGTATATACCCAAAGAACACCTGCAACGACACTGGAACAAAGAATGCTAACAGAACAAAGGAAAATTAACTAAATTATGCAGGAAGTACATACCACTATAACGAAAACGCCATTTATAAGTGTCGTGCAATTTATTCCTCATATTAAACAACCTCGCAATATATTAACTAATCCACTGCTCTTCCGCAACGACTAGTCTTAATACAGCAACTATCTCCACAAAAATGTAGTTTGCAATGAAAAAAATTCACTTTTCTACTATTTCTAGCTCCTACAACAACTCAATTTCGTTCGCAGTTTTATCTTTAAACAATGAATATGCACAATATCTTCGGGACTTTCAAGTCATATGATATACAATTGCGCAATCTGTATATGTATGTATGTATGTATGTATGTATGTATGTATGTATGTATGTGTATGTATGTATGATGATGTATATGTATGTATAGTAGTATATATATATATGTATGTATATATATATATATATATATATATATACATATATTATATAATACTATGGAAGAACATTTATTTCTTAAGATAACGTCCCGGAGTACCAAATCTACAATAGGTTACATGAGAGAGAGAGAGAGAGACTTGACACACTGACCTCTTTCGACCTCCTTTTATAGCAACATCGAGAACTTATAAAAATTACTTCCGGCATTATTTCACCAAATCCAGACGAGATTACCTCGACTTGTAGCGAGCCCTTAAAAACTTACAATCTAAACTCAGAATGACTTATAGGCTGCAAAAGATCCTCGACGTTGCTGGCATTGGTTAATTACTCCCGTTACGAGTAGTATGGCCAATTTAAGAGTGATAAAAGGGCACATTTCTGCAATCATTATAAAATTATTTTATTCATGTCCACTTCCGCCAACGTAATAAAAATATTCATTACCAAATGCCATCACGTGATCCAATCGGCAGCAGCAAAACATCAGTATGCGCTTAATGTACAGAGCCACAATATGTAGGATCCTGTTCACTAATAAATATTCGAAACTGCTGTATTCCATTTCCAAGCCTACGCAGTAACGGACGAGGACCGCAAAGAGCCAAGTCTTTGTTATATAAATTGATCAGCCAGTACTGCTATACCAAAGTAATTCACATAAAATATTCTCTTCCCTCCAGTCCAAAGTGGTTTTGACTTTGTCAACGCCACCAATATCGGAATTAGGAAACTGCAACTTTAAAAACAAGCAATTTATAATATAATACGCCTATTTAGTACCGGAATTGGAAAACATTGGCAGTTACTTTGTTCATCGTTCAAATTGCCAGCCAAGTGGAGTGGCAATACAGTATACTTAGCGACCCCGTATCACAATCTACAAACACCGCAATCCTGAGAAACATTGCGTACATTAACTAAAATTGAGGATAATGAAACCAGCAAATTACAAGAAAATGTTTTTCAGATAAATATAGTGTTGCGATAAACCAAAACCTAATTAAGTGTTTATGTCCTTCGATCTTCAGTAAAATGAGCAAAAATCAAGTTCTGTCCTATTACTCCTCAAGAACCTACTAGCCAAAATCGAAACGTTCAGACTACTAATGATTATCATGTTAAAATTATATAAATCGTGGGATGTGAAAGCTAGGAAATGGGTTACATTATCCAGAGAAAAGGTTGACTGACGAGATAGCTCGACATACAAAGTGGAGCCTGAAAGGCCACAACTACTAGAGAAAGCCATCGACCAATAAATATTTAAAATGTAATCCTTCGCGGCAACGCACGAAGCCAATCTCTACGGGCCACGTCATTCCTAAATGGGAATGTGTCACACCGGCACTATAATCCATGACGAGGGCAACTAATTCATAAGCAATGTATACAAATCTCTCACAGCGGAATGGATGAATTTTATGATTACTGGCTGTAGACGCCCTAATATTGGATATCTCTAAATATTTACTGGAAAATATTAAGAATTCCACCCCAGTCTGCGATTTCACGGAAATCAGGAACGACATTCCACGATCTGTTTATCACTCAAATACCAAATACACAAAATGAGGGTCAATAATACTAATGGAGCACCTGTTACCCGTTACTACGGCATTCCACAAACACTGCAATGCTGATAAACTTACAGGGTGGAATGCAGTGTCAAGGTAAAGGGAAATCATTCCCACAACAATTACAATTAAATTCTGAACATGAAAGTGATGTGATTTGAAAAACCTATCAATGAAGTCGCTACAGAAAGTATAAAACCATTTTCCTTTGTTCCTTGGGGTTCATGTGTAAAGGCCCCAAATCAATGGCATCTGAGATTTAAAGACTTGCAGCTCCTACACTGAATGAAACTCCAATTTAGCAATGCTGAAATTTCTTTAAATGTCCACGTCAACGCGACAGGGCAAGAAGCCGTCTCGACGAGCAACTGCATTTTTTTAGTGGGGAAACGTCGGCAATATTAATCTATAACAGCTTCATTTATAAGGCATACAACAACCTGCGAGATACTGCTTCCAACCAGACCAGTTAAGTTTAAACTGGAATGGACGAGTTTAGACTGCTAGCTCACACCATGAGACAGTATAGAAATGACAGGAATAACCCTTTTATACGAACTTTGGTTTGCAAATACACGATATTTAAGATTCTCTTATCAGTCATTGGTTTACCGAAATACGGTAAACCACTTTGTACATACTACAAACATTCGACGACCCAAAAGAATTCTGATTAGTAACTGTGGTAGTATCTGTAGGTTGAGCGTTCCTTGGATGGATTCAATGAAAAATACACAATAACTTTCTTTCGAGTTTGCACGGTTTGGATGGAACGCCTTATACTACCCGGGCGCTACCACCCACCCACCCCACGAAACGCACGCGCGAGTATTTTCTGTTATCCGGAAATTTGTCATACATTCTCATCCTTAGTATTCAAAAGGCAAAATACTTCTATCACCAGTCAAGTCTTTATGCCCTTTGCACTTTATCCTTTCAAGAAATACAAAGTGGAACTAGATTGCTTTTAATTATAACCATGACTAAATTTCGGTTAACAAGATAGCAGATAATTCTTTACACCAGTATTTTAAGAATAGGTCGTTTATTCTGCTGTTATGATGCCATAAGGAAAGTTTACACACTACAAACACAATGACAGCAGCAACAAATAAGAATAACCACAAGAACCACAACAAAACGGCTGAATATATGATGGGCCTTTAATACAAACGTCATAGGCTGAGTAAACAGACAAAAAGACATAGGGCCTTATGAGTCTACGTCATTTTTATGACCCAATAGTATTATAGCCTATCATAAAGTAACCAAGTTATACTTGGGTTTTGTAGAGAGAAGTCATTGCTTATCCCTCCGAATGAGTAAACTATTCCAATGAAATCGATTTCAAGACTATCAAAATTGAGTAATATTTCCTGAAATCAATATGAAATGCCAGTCTGCATAGCTCTTGAGAAAGTGTTTAAATTTAAAATGGCGAACGCGCTTGACAATATCAGATGGTAATTACCACTGTCCAGCGATTCAAGTGCACCGATTCGAAGGCAGACATTCCCCGTGTCACTCAAAACAACACTGCAACATCGAGGACACTCCAGACTTCATTCATATTTTCCTTTTCTTCTTTTTTTAGGGAGATGTGTAATATGACTATTTCAAGGGATATGAAATTCCTTTTTGATAATCCGCAAAACGTTCGGTAAACCACCATTGCAAAATAAATGAAGATGAAAAGAACCACAGATTAACAAACTTTTCGAAATTATTGCCAACTAATAAGCTTCAAGGAATAGTAGTGACGTAATCAGTGGACGGAGCTTAGCTGCAAAACTATCGTGTCCTTTGACTAACTCCTAACAGTCAAGTTCCTGTGATTCAACAAGCGAAGATTCTACTGTCTAGATGCCCATTACCCAGTGGATTCCTTTCTTGCCCCGTCAAAAGTTTTAGAACCTCTCGGCAGTTATTGATTAAGTCTTTTTGCAATTTTAAAGTGATATACTTCCCGGAGCCAGTCACCAATCCTACAATATGCATGACAATGCTGTTAGTTTAATCAACGAGTGCATTCGGTCTCCAGATTTCAGCAAAAACTAAGTCAAAAAACCTTTTCCGACTTTTCAGTTATACATTAAAATCTTGAAACGTTAGTTAAATACCAAAATCTTTGAAACGTTAAGAATAAATTTAATTAGGTGAAATCTCAAACATTAGTGGGATTTTAAACATTTCTAGATGTAAGCTAGCGAGTACGAGAACTGGAGACTTCAGATAAAAAATCAAAACCCTCATGGTTCAAAGCCAAATGTAAAAACTTTTATGGAAGTCCGGTGGTGGCCCACTATCCTCCTGTTGGTCTTAACATTTACTATCTGAGGGTAATATGAAAGAAAATCACGGGTGAAATTAAAGGATACGCTACCACGTCCCATCGGAGAAAGGGCCATGCCATTCCCATCTCTGCTTCAATTCTAGCTTTCATTAGTAATTAGAAATTAAAAGCCTATTTGCTTAAATACAGTGGTTACTTACGATCATCTCAATTTCAGGCTCCTTTGACAAAATACACACATTTAAATAGCAATTGCTAACAACCACAGCCACCTTTAGGTACCTCAAGCGTTACAATTAAATATTTGTCCGATTTTAAACATACCAGCGATAATGACATAATTCACAAAGAACAAAAGCACCCTATTCTTAATGAACAAATATCAATCATACGCCAACAAACTCATGTAAAACTGCTACAAGCAGTGGAATCTATCTCAAAATTACTTAACCCACTAAAAGTTAATCTTTTAAAATATTGGAAGCACAAATATCCTCCCACCGAATACGTAGGTTTCTTTACATTGGTGCATTATTTACTTAGCCAAGTTCCCAAACTTGTTATCTAACTGTATATCGCCAATAGTCCAGCACCTCAATATCTACCGGAAATAAGCTAACAAACAGAAGCACCAAGCTTGCTAGCATTCACCTTTACCAGTAAGTTGTTTTTCAAAGCTCTAAACCCTACAATGGACAACCGAGAAACCAAAACCAGCCCCAAGAATAAAGAGAAATATTACCGTAACTTTATGACATATCACTCAGATTCCGCGTTTGAACAATACATATTCCGTGTTTTTTATCCTACGGAAATAAGGACAGCAACACACTGAAACTAACTTCACCTGAAACCTTTCGACGGCATCGGCTCTATTATTAGTAATGAAGCCAGTCAAATTCTATGGTTACAAATATAAAATTTCATGTGTTGTGTGTATTCATGTATGTACCATATCTGTCTATGTGTATGTATAAGGCATAAGTATTTATGCATATTCTGTCATCCTCTTTCCTGTTGTCGAAGTATGAATAATAACAATGGTAATTATATCAATAATATCAATAAGAACTAATTAATATTAATGTGATTATCATTAAGATTAAAAATATCAATACTTTAGATGAAAAACTAAATTTTGTAACGCATTTTTATTCATTGGCTAAATACTAGTCAACGACAGTGCGGCAAATTTTGTCGGTATCTGAACGATACTTTACGTATCCTTGCAACTCCAGGATAATGGTTTTCCGTGTGTGTAAGGTTTGGTGCATATCTAGTTAAAAGAAAATTGAATTGTCATGGAATTTATTACACAATATTCTAATTTGATACCCATTCCCTTATTGTACTCTACTAAGGAGTTTGAGGGTGTAAAGCAACAGAATATTTCCATACACTACTGTTACTAGACTACCAACATCTGAATCTTCATTAAGTATATGGGTGGGGTGTCTTAAAATACGTCCTACTTCAGTATCGGTGAGTGGGGGGGAGGGCTTCAGTAGTAATGACGTTTTACAAGCCTCTACCGAAGAGCCTGCTAGATTTATTAAAGTTTCCCTTTAAAATTCTATGATTTACCCTGACAAGTGCCTTAATTGTCAAAATTAAAACAATCACTGCATATTGTTGAAAATTAGGCTGTGGCTTCAAATAGCCAAATCCCAAAATACGATCCATATCCGATGCTTTAGTAAGATTTTTACCGACGAAAATCAATTATACACGGCCCTGAAATGGACAGCAGTATAGACGAAACAAAGTGAGGAAGTCTGTCGACCACTCCCATTCAATATTTTTACTCGTAGTTTCCAGGTCTACTATGCGTGAAGAACTGGGCCAGTATCAGAGTGACTAGTGACACCAAAGGGTGAACAATTCATATGGAATGTGTTGGTTCCATCCAGATCAGCACGGATTATACTGGAACGGGTTAAGTCAAGATTACAGCATTGGAGCAGCTGCTACAATATTGAACATATGGTTAATGTGAAGGAGACGAACGCACAAATATCGTTCAATAGATTTTTTTTCCCCATTCTTACCGTAACTACAAAAAATTCCTATACAATGAAGCAAAGGAGAGATCAGAGAAATTTTCTACGATAGGAAATTACCAGCCTTTGTTCATGCTTTTACTTTCATCACAGAGGGGCAGGACGTAGTGGTCAGTGGAGCTTTCTTCAACAAATTCATATTAAAAAGCTATACCTTCGTCCAATCATCGAGTGCAAAAATGAAAGTATCACCGAATTTATAGGATTCTGGGAAAAATGTGGCTAGGTATTCAATATTAAAATCAAATAAAACATTCAAATACTGAATCACAAATGCCATACGAGATAGTCGATAACAGGGCTAAAACTGAATTCCACCGACTACAACACTCGCACAAATAATTATTACGAAGCGAAAGACCCACATTAAATAACAGGTCAAAGATCGTCAAGCATTTTCTTCTGACCACAGACCAGATCACGCCATCAACAGACTATGTACTAACAAGTTCACCGGCAAACTTATCAGAGCTACAAACTCAAATCAAACAGATTTATTAATTTACTGGTAAAGTCGTTGCATTATAGAAAATCATAAAAATATACAAATTAACCATTTGGAACGGTTTATTCATTATATTCCTGCTAATACATTTCAGTTATACCAGTTTTTTTAAATCTAATCTTATTACTTATTAGATTATCAAAATTAAAAATATCATAGCAAGATTAACAAAACTTTTAACACAGTAAAAGCCAAGTGAGGGATTTAGCCACAGGATATAATTTGAGTAGAGCTACATGTCCAGTCAGTCATGAAGCATCGTGCTTCTAACCCTTTATCCTTTATGATGATGCAATAATTTTGTGCTTTGTCCGAGAACTACTAGTAACCCGTTTGTGATAACTAATTACAAGCTGTTTAAAACTAGTGTACTATAAGGTGAACACTGATACCGATGGCAACAATTGAAATAGAAACAGGTTCAACTTTATATTACATCAAACGTTCAATGTAAATCCCAAAACCAATTACGATGGTGGCAAAGCTTAATTTAAAACTAATGGTGTAAATATATAAAGGTTTTGAATTTAATGTCCAATATTCAAAAGACTATTAAACATGGGCAACCTTGCGATGTGAATAACAATGGATCTAACAAATTACTAAGCAACTCAACTGCCCAATTCAGCTACTAACAAATTCCCATCTACCTGCAAGCAATATGCCTAAAAAAACAAGTGACCTGAAATCTTCAGTCCAGAAAGACAAATTTAACAACTACATTATGAAAACTTAAATCACACTCCAAAATTTTTGGAGACACTATGACCACATCGCGTCACTTCAACTACACGCCTTAAATCCTTTATTTTGTCTCATTTGTCAACTGCAATACCAGAACTGGAACAAGACTTGCCGATGGCAGCAGTACGTTCGACAAGGTGCTATACACGCGAAGGTCAACACAAAACACGAACGCACATCGAGTAGGTCGACTCATGCCCGTCAGCTCATTCTTACCTAACCTAAACATTAAAACTATCCACATCAAAACATTCCCTTCAATACGTAAAGAATGCTGAAGGTGAAGAAGAAAGATATCACGCTTTATGCTAGTCAACTATAGTGTCCGCCTACGGACGATTGTTAAAACATTTAAATTTCGTATGCATCAAATCATACGGCTTTTAATTAGACCACAGTAATATTTAATAAGCTAAGGGGGCTATAATTTCCACCGTAACCACGCGGAACAGACGGCAAGACTGCTACTATTTAGCAAGCCTACATAAAAAACCTGTTAAAGCCTTCAATAGGCACTGTGTGAGGGGGGAGGGGGAGGAGTAGGAGGAATGGGAATGTCAAAATGAACGAGCGAATTCATGGAAGATAAGGATATTAAGTCCAGCACAGGAGTACCTTCAGCCAGTAAGAGCTGAAGAATGTGGGGCGGGTTTATGCAGTTGGATAGCAAGATACAGTAATAAGATGAAAAGGCATACCTACAACACACTATCCATTGTAAGTACGGGTTATGAGCGAGTACCGATCGAACGTAACCTAATAACCGAGGTTATTTTCTAAATAAAGTCTGTAGATGTTCAAATACTAGGGAAAATCTGACATACACTTTCAATTCAGGTTGGGGTATTAGTGTTTCATACGAACAAGTCAATAGCCACAACCTCTGACTACGGCGACGGCGTGCTTTAATGTGCCTAACATTCTCTTACTAGTAAGGTCTACGCCTTGTGTACAGAAAGTCACCATTAACATCACGTCGACACCAGAAGTAAAAGGCACAGTTAAACATCCCATATGCAGGTAGAGAGCAAAGGTAAAAAAAAAAACTGTTACAACATGTAGGTAGGGAGTAAACGTAAAGTACGTTAATCCGCAAATTAAATCCAAACCTAAATGCTATCAATACTAAATCAACATCCACTAACGAAAACAACGTGGCAAAGAACAAAACTAAGACTGTACAACAGCAACCATTAATGTCTAATTGGCTTATAACCATCTAACGTCAACTTGGGCATGGGTAAGAAGAATTTGCTTCAAGTATGTGCATTACCAAATACAACAGAATGACCACATACAAAAATGTCGATATGAATGCCTTTGGCAAGAAAAAAGCAAGCAAGCCGTAAAAGGTTTGACTTGACCACGAGACTTTTAAATCGATAATTGGACGAGGGTGAAGGGAGCACGTCCCCTTACAGACGTAACTGGCGCCAACCAGAATATCATCGTTATTTACTACCAAGACGACTTCAAGAATGATAAAATTAGTAGACAAGAAAAACTAACATGCTAAGCTGCACTTTCTAAAGAAAATCTGCAACCTGCTGTGACAGCCATAACGTTTACTTCCTTAGCAACGACACCGGTTGGAACAGTCTTGTGTACTATACTGTATCACTAATATATATATATATATATACACACATTCAGAGAGAGAGAGAGAGAGAGAGAGTAGAGGACGAGAGAGAGAGAGAGAGAGAGAGAGAGAGAGAGAGAGAGAGAGAGAGAGAGAGAGAGAGAGAGAGAGAGAGAGACTTGACTTTTTTTCTAATGAAACAAAGCACATGCTCAAAGTCAGACAACCAAAGAGGCCCCACCCCGAGTTCGATAAACCTGCATATTTGATCACCAGGAGAGGGTGAACAAGAGGCCAGTGAAGTGAGGTAAACCAATTTTACCACAAATAGAACCTGATTATTACATATACAATAATCTAAATTCAATCTAAACCGCAGCAAAAATGTTATATCAATGGAATGCTCCTGTCTTCAAAGTCTTAATATTCCATGGAACGGAACTTCTTACAAAACTAAATTATTCAATGGAATGCGACTGTCTACACACCAATACTCGACGGTATGCACACACAAGCTTTCAACATATACTTCGTCTGGTAATTTTTTTTTTCCCCCACGGAAAGGCTATTCCAGAAATACATTCATTACTTTACCCTGATCTTTCAAGTCAGAAGCCAGCAGTCAAATTATTTTGAATGATTTCATTCTCTACCAACCCAACAAAGCTTTCAAACCAATATTCGGCTACTTTGACAGCCTGGAAATGATGAATACCATGAAAGTTGACAAAACCAAATACTATACCTAACCCCCAACCCCAACCAACTTGAGCACGCCAGGAAAATGAACGTGTGCAATGCTTACTATGACACGCTAACCCGTCGTTAAAAAAAAAAAAAAATTACCTCTACGTTCCAGGTACAGAAAGAGACGACGCTTCTTTGAACATAGCACAAATACCTTTAGGCAATAATTGACATGTTAAAGCTTATGTAAGCCAGTCGGTTGGTAAACTATTCGAACCCACACCCATTAAGGCAAAGAAACCGTAAATGGTGATACTAAACAGGTGACAGTCGGGATCATGGGTTCCCATGATATGTAGCACTATAGTACAGTACTGGTTACTTGCCTGACAAAGAATCTGTTACTTTATACTAACTTTAAAAGCTCAAATGAATCATTACACATTTTAGTGATAGTTGTAACTATAATTATGCAAAAAGCTCACCAAAACTTTTGGATTTAAACTAAACTGGTACTAATTTGAGCCACTTACGGCATCGCAAGTCAGTTTTATTGCTAAAGTAAAAATCTCGCAACAAACTTCTCTGCAAGCTTCAACCCCAAACTCAAATCTCACCACAACCCCAAATCCCACCACAAACAGGAAACCTCCCATTACATTTACCAGAACCTTCCTATAAATGCCGCATGCGTTTGAGGCCGACAGGAACTTAAGGGGTCAATCGATAGTTGCTATGAACATCGGTTACCCAGTTCTTCCACTCAGATTTATAAAACTAGGTGGCAGCTCTAAACCCCTCTAGCTTTACATCACACTAATTACATTCAACAGTTAAATTAATTTACTTTGCAAGCTAACCCAACAAAAGTACTACTACAGCGGTTAAGTGTCCAGCTACACCAAATGTCACGAAATGCTCGTCATTCCTTAAATGTCACATGCTTCAAGACAAAATCCCCACTAGCTGAGTTTACCTAATATCATTAACCTACTTACTGTGCAGGAACTTACTTGCCAAGGAGAACACAGCTTCACAAAGTAACTCCTCAAAAACTCCAGCGACCACCTTAAACTTCTATCAATATCTCATTAAGCGTGTGTGAGAGAGAGAGAGAGAGAGAGAGAGAGAGAGAGAGAGAGAGAGAGAGAGAGAGAGAGCGCGCGCATTGTACTCACCTAACAGCACACAATGGCAGTCCCATAGTACCACTCACCTTGTTCATAACCTGTAATTAAAAAAAAAATTAATTACTACATAATGGTCTGACATAGACCTTACAGACATACAATTAGACAGGTACAGTACCCTCATAACAACCATCTCAGGACCTTGGGTGGGAGGAGTTGGTTTCCAGGCCAGAAAAACTAAATGTGGACGTCCCCAGTGCAAGCAACCCAAAGTCTGATCTGGATGTTAGGTTTCTCAACCTAATGCTCATTGCTCATCCTCTTCACGAACCCCAAAATGATCCTTACATAAAGACATGAGGCACTGCGGTGACCCATGTAACTATATAAATGTGATGTCGAAATAATCATCCCCTCCTTTCAGGCTTGTACCTTTGGTTCCTGCACAAGATTCCCGAATTGTTTAACAGTTGCCGTCTCCTAAAGTGATTTTGAAGATGCCGTACGGGCTTGAAAATACTCAACATAACCTCACTAACCAGATATTGTCGTCTTTTTGCAATATTGAAACATTTCAGGATGTTATCTAGATATTTACTCATAGACAGACTTGGTTCTTTGTTATGTTCCCATTACTTACTAATAATGGAGCCAAGAACTCTTTGCAACTACAAATATAATTTTTCCACTATTTACTGAAAAACTATCTGATAAGGAATAAGGAAATACCCGCAAAATCCCAGTCTTACGTTTTTATGAATAAAGTATGCAAATACAACCAGTATATAATAGGATCGTGTGCAAAAGAAAATAATCCAGTTTATTGTGAAACTTACATTAGTCAATGTTACGGTTTCAAGTTCCAAATCTAGCCCACAAAGAGGAGGTTACTTAGCCTTGATTATCCTAATCCAGAGAGAATAATGAGTGCCTGTGAGGTTATACCTATGGGTACATATTAAATTAAAATAGGCAACTTCTGTGAACATGCTGCTTTGCCCCCACAACGTAAGTTAAGCATTGCTTAACAATATACTTTATAGAGTAAAACTGAAAAGAAATTAATCACTGCATATTGTTTTCAACGCTACTATAAATAATTCTCATGACTAGCATACCTCCAAATGTTAAAACCAAAGATAATGTGATTAATGCTTTCAAGTCCCACAACCTCGTGAGCACCACTAAACCAATAGGCATACAGCAGTTAACCCTTAAGAAAGCATTTGGCAAACACAGATGTGCATCAGTTAATATTAAATTATTTTTTTCCCCACACAGAACATTAACAGCATCTGAATCAACAAATACCTTGCTAACTAGCTACACATATAAAATTACTTTTTCCAAATCTACTAGCCTTACGTAGCACAGTACACATCTGTAAGCAAGTGATGAAAATGTGTGAATAACATTTGTGTTTGTCACACACTATACCATTATTAAAACTGCGGGCAGGAAAAGCATTAGCACTTTACCCTGTTGGCCATTAGTCCACACAAACAATACCCTGTGTCAGGGGTATACGTAATCAAATTTCTTCATCAACTAATTACCTGTACTATAATACTTGAAGAGCATGGCAATTAAGTCAAGTATGACCTGATTAACTAAAACTAAAACACAGTCTAGGTTACTATGTAAATACAGTGTGAGCATTGGCTACAGCTAGTTTTCCTTGTATATTTACTATTGGTATGAAGAGAATATACTATTTGAGCCAAAGGGCAAGAGCTAGGACCGATGAGGGAATTCGGCACCGAAACTAATAGACATAAAAAGGTTTGAAAGGTTTATCAGGTTGCAAACTAAACAGTTGCACTAAGAATCAATTGTTAAGGGAGGGTGAAAAGTAAGATTGAAGAAAAAGAATGAATGGAGGTATGGTATAGGCCATAGGGAATGTAAATGCTAGCAGATGGGGGCCTACAGTGCATTCACACGAGGTCCACAGAGCGCTACACCCTACAGGGTACTACTGGTGTGGTCTCACAGAGTTGGCTATCTTCATTATTTTCAGCATAGAAATCTATACATGCGCCAATTTTCAATAATTTGTTGAAGACAAATACCATCCTTAACTGTAATAACTGCTATGAAAACAGTCACTTGAATGTACGTTCTGGTTAATGTACTACTCTCTAATATTAGCTGCTGAAGTGCTGTCACACATCTTAGTCAACCAATCGTAAGATTCCTCGTAAGATTTGTCTTCTATCAGGTGTTATGGTTGTAACTTTTATGATTGATTTTACCAGGAAGTATTTTGTCTATTTACTCAAGGAATTTTAAGTTCATCAAGATTTTTACAACCAAGAATATTACTTCACATAGAAAAAAAGTGATCATCCAATGTTGATAAGCATTACATTTTTTTTATCTGGGCTATTACACAACTACAGGAACTTTATACTATTTTACATTAAACTTCAGTTTTAACAAAACCCAAATAGCTTCAGATACTGCCAAATCTCCAATAAAATGTACCTATAATAACGTAAATTTCACACTTTGTAATTGCATTTAAGGAGAGAATACATTCAGGCCAGACAAGGTCAAGGGGCTACATTGTCTTATGACATTCTTGGGGTATATAGTCAAAAGCCCTAGGTTAGCCATGTTGGGTGGCATCCCATGTAGGAACCAGTATCAAAGCTAATTTAACAGTGCATCCCTAGCCTATAGACTATGGTCTATGATGTTCTTGCGTCATGATAGATTGGAGTAAAGTCCTGGGGAGACAAAAACCCACTTGTCAGGTAGGATCCAGCATCTCAAGTTAAGTAGGTTGTAACATGTCCATGACACTTCATTACCTATCTTTTGCTTTTCTTCACCCATACACACAGGGGTCACAATTTGGTGGCAAAATTCTTAGGCCTAGATGTGTAAAAGCAAGTTATAAATTTCTATAACATCAGAATTTAACAAAATAAAACTGAACGGTATTTTTACAGAAACAGTCCGCACAAACTGCAAGTTAACGTAACCAAGGATACGACATCCGCTAGGGATTGGGGGGCCGTCAAATGTATTTCGCCATGTTTAGTACTGGCCCCTGGGGGGTTAATTACAGTTGTCCGAATAAATATTACTCAAAATTCTTGTCCAGTAGGTAAAACTGCATAGAAAAACCACAACTGGCACAGTCTAGGCCGCCACGGATAAGTACCCTAGATCTACCAACTGAACTTATGTCCAACTTAAAACTTTTACAAACCAACTCCGTAAAAACCTGCTTTCATATCGGCTATCATGGTTAGCCTACAACTTGGGAGCTGTGTTTATTTGGTATAACTCCACATCAGGTATTTTTGGGGGAAATTAAAGTTTCCTATATAGGGTAAAAAACCGCATGGTACAAGGGTGGACCATATACGATCAGCGTGAACAACCCCAAAAAAAGTACATTATAACGCGTCCTGACATCGGAGATGGGCATCAGTCGCGACTTCTTGTTGGTGAGAAACTGAGCTAAAGACCTTTACCCCGGTGTCAGGACGCGTTATAATTTAATTCTCTTGGGGTTATACACATTGATCGTACATGGTCCACCCGTACCATGCGGTTTTTTACCCTAGTATTTGGGTTGCTCATCAAGATTTACCTTTATTTTTGGGGGTTAACTGAACCCCCAGTGGCTAGTACTAAACACAGCAAAATACATTTGACTGAATCCCTAGTGGCTGTTGTATTCACAAGAAAGTAACTTGCAGTCCACGCAGTTAATGCCTAGAAGTACCGAAGAACGTATAGGCCTACCTACGCTTAATCCAGGATACCCCCAATACCTTTCTGCCTAACTCCTTTGCACAGGACACAATAATGCAGGTTAGACCTAACAGTTAGAATTGGGTAATCCTAGGAAAAAACTCCGCATGGACTGCAAGGAACATTCTGCGAATACGACAGCCACTTAGGATTGGGGCGTCCAATGTATTTCGCTGTGTCTCGTACCAGCCCATGGGGTTAGTGACAGTCGACCCCCCAAAAAATAACAAATTCTTAATTAGCAACCAAAATACTAAAGGAAACAGTAATTTCCAAAGAAATGCCAGACAGTTATTACGTAGATCTACCATACTTTCAAGTAAGACTGTACTACCAATTTTACAAATGCAAGATTATCCTTCATGAGCAAAGGGGGCCTAAACTAAATTTCTATCATCAAATAGGTACAATTAAGTAGGCCTACACAGCCAAAGTCTTATAGGCCTAGCTAGCTACAAGCAGGTCTAAATGACATGTACTGTAGGATGTGGGTTAGGCTAGCTGGTCGCGTCATGCTACACAACAGCTAACGCAACGAACAAAGCGTTCTAGAAGGCTCAGCCCAACTCAAATGTCACGGCGACACTTCGCCTCTGCTATACTCATTGTTAAGCTGACGTAAGGGTAAGAGAAGCCTTTGGTCTGGCGTCATTCAAACTGCGTAGGTTACAGTTATGCGTGGCTTCGTAAAAATATAAATGAATTAAGACTAAATATATATGTATATGTGCTAACCCTTCAATAATGCCCTGTTGATAATAATGACATTCCACACTTAACACTATTCCTGTATAGGATAGGTTAAGGTGCCGGCAAGTGTACCGGTAATGCAACCAGCTAAAATAACCAAGTCACGTTCAAGTAGCCTAAGATTTTATATAGATCTTTATTTGAAATTCTTTAATTACCGACTTTCTTAGACGATTACAAGGCTACTTTCCCAAAAGCCTAACATGATTAGTATAAACGGGGCTTACGGGAAGGGAGGATCAAGTAAATGAGACTAGGACTAGCCCTAAGCTCCAACAAGCCTACACAGTTTTGTCGATTCAGATCAAACATAAGGAGTAACGAAAATCACTTCAATAAACGCTTAAAAATCTATAACTATTCACAAAACAACAACAGCGTCTCACCTCAGGGTTGGATTCGAGAGGGAGCCAGTGAACCATTTTGACTGCGGGTGGTGATGACTCGGAGAGGGAACAAGAGAGAACTTGCTGCTTCAGCGACCGGTGAACGTCTGACGTTCGCGGCGAATCGGTTACTCAACTAAACCGCCTTTACGACATTTTATATCGTTCGAATACTCTGATAAGGCTTCTACTTCATTCAAACAATCCTTAGCATTTCGTATTTGCTTTTATTGATATTTTAAAAGTTATTTTACAACATATATCATTTTAACATTTTAAATCTTTGTTCAAACACATACTGAATTGCTTGCAAATAATCAGAACACAATGGAGGTAAGAATACAGTTTTCGGACGAAAGCGTATGTATAAAAACGCCGCAAACAAAAGCAAATCCCTTCAAATTTTCATTGTTTCAATTGCTTACAGAATTTACTCCTTCTCCCATAATGACAGAATAGTCACATTCATAATGTCCACATGAAAACGCAAGTCATTATTCCTTACCGTGGTAACCTTTGTCTCGGAAAGTTGTTGCATTTGCTCTCCTCAGAGTGACTTGTTATTTAATACGTATTGATATCCAATATTTTCAATGGAGCATTTCACCACACCGATTAGTATGAGCCTACATTGGCAAATTCCGTTAAATTAAGTACCTACGGTGATCGTTGTTCCAATTTTCTTTGTTCCAATTAACATGTCTACGAATGCTTTCCAGTGTACTGAATCCTACGCAGCTAAGACCATAGTTGATAAATGCAAACACTGACGAGTTAAAAGAGGACATGGGTCACTTCATGCCTGCTGCTTACCAATCCAACCAGCTGTAATCGGGTACCTGGGTTTCTTATTGTAAAAAAGAAAGAAAAAAAAAAAACAATTGGTCAAGCAAGTTCACCTTTGGACCTGATGAGAAATTGGAAGGTTTTATATATATATATATATATATATATATAATATTAATATATATAAATATATATAGATATATATATATACTTATATATATTAGTCAATATCTCCTAGCAAAAACTCTAAAGAATAACTAAAATATTGATAATCTCACTGCTGAAAGTGGATGAAATCTCTGTGCAGAAAAATTCCCAAAATTAGCCACCTCACAAATTCACAGAAAGCTCATTCATAGTGCATCCTCTAGATGGCCTTGCATCAAGGCCCCTATTTCAGCTGCACCATTCACCTTAATCATGCATTTACTTTTGTACTGCCTGGATATTTATAGCCCTAACTTCAATACACCCCCAGATTTTCTCCGAACTTTTGCACACACCCTGCTGCCTTCCTTGTTTTATCTTTATTTGTAATTTACCTCTTCTCTCCTCCTGTTATATACAGTTACAAATCAAGTGCTTCCTTTGTCTCATCATCCATATTAACATTAATTGTATCAATTTCCTGATTTAGGCTTACCTTCATAACCTTCCTGATGCTCACATTTAGGTAGTACTATGATAATTCTTATTGTACAAACACTCGTAAACTCTTTCATTAATCTCTGCAGTGTTGCTTCACTATTCCAAAATCAGGACCAAACTATTGTACCCCTGTCTCCTTCCTCTTCTTCCATCGATTCGTCGTTGGAAGTATCGGGAGTTGTACAGGATGATGTTATGTTTAACGTAGCCCCGTCTCCCACGGGATCTAATTTCCTTCTCCAGAGGGAGGAGGCTACACCATCTGTTTCTTTAATTTCAGATCCAGAATCAAACAAGATGGTGGCTGTTTGGGCATCACTATGCCTTCGGGGTTTCCCCTCCTTGGATGGCCACGCACTGTCAACGTGGAATTAAATAAATTTGTTTCTGGTGATTCATTTCTTTATATAATGTGGTTCGGATCCCACAATAAGCTGTAGGTCTTGTTGCTAAGTAACCAGTTGGTTCCTAGCCACATAAAATCCTACAGCAGCCGTAGGACAGCTGTTAATCAGGCCAGTGGTCTGGTTTAACCAAGATATACTACTTATACTATTCCTTACTGTTTAGTATGGAATGAATATATAAACTTTGATAACTGGATTAGATATGTAAACTGAAATTCTACATTCCAACGCAATTTCATTTACAAAAAGACACATTCAAAACTTGCTTTCTTTTCTTGCTATAGGGACTGGATCATGTGGGGTAGTTATCAAGCATAAGCATGTTGTCCAGATCAAAACATAGCTATCTTATATGAAGTTATATATTCATGAATTGCTGCTCTGAATGATTTGTTTTTATTAAAGGATAAATGGCATAAAGTACTGAAGAACTGACAGACTTTCTAAGAGGGGTTTATATCCATATTTATGTTCGCTTTATATAATCTAAAGCTGAACAATTTCATAAGGCGCCTTTCTTGAACTAAAATGATTAGTGAAGAGAAGTTGGAGTCCTGTTCTTAGGCTTGGTAGCCACTGAAGAAGACAGAGGAGAGGAACGAGAGTGTGCACCACTGCTCTCACCCTCCTCAACCACATGTTTAACAAGTGAAAGAGCTTGGAAATCTTGCTTGATGAAATCACTTACCTTGTGGTCGTTCTGGAGAATACAGATGCGCTGAGCAAAAAGATGGTGCTGGTTCAGCTCTATGCTCTCCCAGATAGGGGTGTACGGACCTCTGCTAAAGCATGCATGTTATGGAGACCTTGCACACACAAAGGAAACAGGTTGAACATACCCAGCCACGCTCGATTCCTTAAGAGCGGCCCCATACACATGCTTACCAGGTTAAGCATATGCAGAGCAAGTAGACTACTCAGATTCAACTGAATATAAGCCTGACAACTCAATGGGGATGAGGAGGGAGTAGTCGTATTGTCGAAGTAGGAACACCATGAAAGGCTGGCATGCCAGAGGTAGAGAAACCGCATGCCAGTGATCTCTTACCTGTGCTCCTCTCCAAGGAGTGGAAAAAAAATTAGGGAAGTCCATCTGAAGTTGTTTCGTTTTTATGGTGTTTTTACGTTGCATGGCACCAGTGGTTATTTAGCAACGGGATCTGCAAAGCCAAGTTCTTCCTTTTTCTTCTTCCACCTAAGCAGTGGAAGAGAGCTCAGGGACAAGGTTAAAGACGAAGAAGAGTTTGGGGAAAAGGACGACGATGATGAAGGGAAGGGGTGAGAACAGTTTGCATGCTCCCTCCCTTTCTTCATATGAGCCAAGCTCATCTGCCACACCCAATAGCTGGTAAGGCAAGAATCAAAGACATTCAAGCATCTATGGAGGGCCAGCTATTGGGAGGACTACAGCACAAGAGGCTCCTCCTCATTGGCATCAGACAAGGACAGGAAGCACAATACCATTAGCAAACAGTATACAAGATGAAGGCTTAAGAAACAATCCCTTTTTTCTCCTCTGCCAAATTATCAAGGAAAGTGGTCAAAAAAGGACTTTTCTGGTACATCAAGTGTAGGCCAGAACTTTCAAAATACACAAGGAATGACATCTTAAAGTACTGAGAACACCACCACTTGAATCTGAGGGCCAGAGAAATTGGTGAAAGGAAAGATCTGGGTGGATCTTGCAGAGTCCCTGGTGGATTATATCTTCCCTAGGACAGGACACCAGTAAATACCTTTGTCTTATTTCCTCTGGTTAACAAACGTTTCCTTCTAAGGAGCGGACCATTCAGCACATCCCTCACAAGGGGAAGAACAGATCCTACAAAATGTACACTACTGATGTGGGTCTACCAATGAAATGACTTTTGGGAAAACGTCATAAATACACAAAAGCACAAGAACTTGAAAAGAAAAAAAAGTAGTACACTACCCATCCAAAATCAATGATTACTCAGAGGAGACAGAGGGGAAATGTGATTAGGTCTTCTCAATGACTTCATTCTTGTTTATAAGTCAATGACCAAATTCCAGGACATGCACTGACGACACTCATATTATAGAAGGTGATGGTTTGCATCCCCCCCTAAGATCAAAGAGAAATTTGATAATTGGACCCTCTGTTTTTTCGGTATACCTTACCACTTTCTATTGTACCACATGTAACTTTTGCTGATTCCATTGGGTTATTTTAACTATCAGTAATCTTTTTGTACTTTTTAAATGTCAATATTCCCCATGTTACATAGTTCTAACTCCCAAAATTATATAATAATCTGAAGATGCTAATTAAGGGCAAAGTTATTGCCTTGACGTCGAAAGAGAGAGAGAGAGAGAGAGAGAGAGAGAGAGAGAGAGAGAGAGAGAGAGAGAGAGAGAGAGAGAAATGTTACAAGTGTTAACTTAGCAAAGAAAAGCAAAGCTCCTTAGTTTTTCAAAAAACATTACTGCTAACTAGCAACTATACAATCATAAAAATAGATATAAATTTGGTGAAACTTGTTCAACTTCATATTACAAGAGTTGTTGGGATATTACATTTTCAAAAACCCTATACGGAAACAAATTTCCTGATGTATTTACTGATGACTAAAGATATTTACTCATCAATAAAATTATCATATTCATGGAGCTCTACATTAGTAACCACTAATTCAATATGTAGTTCCATAAATTTTCCAAAGAACAATGTTCTTAATTATCAAGGACTTGAGACCTGCAGAGTTTCACCCTAGCCTCAGGCTTTCTTAGAATCACACAAGTGAAGAAAGCATCAAACAAGTTGACTCAAGATGACCTAAATGATCCAGGTCCACAAATGATCCATACTTACCAAAGGTCCTGAAAATACAGATCTAAATAAGGTAGAAATAAAATTCTGGTATTTTTTTTCTATTTTGTTTAAAAGTATACCAACTGTATACAAGGAATCAACAGATTTCTTCAAGAACATCGATGAGGGAATGAGGTAAAAATGAGAGAGCTAAGTGGATGTTGAGGGGATAGAAATCTCTTGACTATCTCCAAAGATAATAATGACCAAAAATAAATTTTGTAAATACATTTTCATTCAAAGTATATTCTTACACTCTACTAAAGAAATGGGAGTAAAACTACCAATGTTATCGTCAATATTTAATTCAGTAATAGACATTCTAGAAAAATAGCAGCAATACAGTATTACAATTTTATAATTATTTAATTTTTAGATAAAAGCCTGTGAAAATCTATGCTAACAATTAACAACTTTGTGTCACAAACCTAAGAGAGAATGTACAATTGGAATATCTAATGGGGAGGCTTAGTTTTTGTGCTTTATAAGATAGACATTTAACAAAATTGAGTTACCTACGAGAAGTTTCCAGCATGAAAATTTCAATATACAGTACGTACACGGTAAAATTTTAGACCTCATTCATTACTGAAAAGTCCAATATTTAATTAGTAATTATTTTTCAATAACATCTCCAGCTATAAAGCATTACTACAAACAGCTTCATTACAGTGACCAAAGAGCATCACCCTTTCAATTCCATTATAATGTAACTCATTACATGTAAACTAAATTCATATTCTACAATAATCTCCACTCTGGAGCATTTAATACACCAGGCCATTACTCAGAATTTACCATAACTAATATCACATAAATGTACACCCAACATACAACATTTAATTAAACCTGAAGCAATAAAATTAATCTCCATTTATCCTCAATATATATATGGACCTTTATCCAATGTTTCAGAGTTGATCACCATTTATCAAAAATCTATAATTTTAGATGTAGTAGTATACTTCTAAGAAAATCTAGCCTCACTTAGCCCCACAACATAATCTTCTTAATGGACTCCATGAGCAAAGCGATTTATCAATGATTTTCCTAGATACCTTCAATAAAGGTACAAAACAAGCAGAAGCACACAATCACCTTTGTCAGTCTTACAGCGACTTTGTTCTATGCAGATGCAAAATGGTAATAATTGCATATACAATATAGTATTACAAGAAGGTAAAACACACAAATGTTGTCAGGTCCTCTTCAATAAAGTGACACTAAAAATAAAATTCAGCATTAAACATACTACATCAGTTGATGGCTTTAGAAAATAAAATGATTGAAATGGATAGAGCTGTCTGTCTGGTCAATATATGTTCAGAGAATTACAAAGAAATAAATATAAATAATAGAACAATTAAATTCATAAGTATTTTGTTGCACTACTTTCAGTTTCAAGCCAATAAACGAAATATTTCTACTTTCATTTTCAAGATAATAAATGAAACAACTCAGCATCCAAAGCAAAATATATTTGAACAGAAAACATGACCATGACTATTTTATTACATTCTCCTTGATGCATATACTACCGACACTAAAAAGAATGAGAAGAATGCAGTACAGTATACTATTTCCTTTGATTCACATGTGCATGCACTTACAGTATGCTTTCATCTAATATCTTCATTTTCAGGATTTTACATAAAACCAAATACTTCATCACAATATATTGTCATGAATTATCAAACTGAATCATATGAAAATGAATCTTCAATCTCTTTGGGAAAAAAAAAAACTTGGTCAAATAAAACTTTCCAATAACATTGCATTAAAGTTTAGCAATTGATGCTCCCACAAAAGAATAAAAAATGGAAGCATAACATTAGCAATGGGACTGAATTTCAATCAAATTTTCTCTATGGATAACTTATAGTACATACGTAGATGATAATATCTTCAAAACACATGTAAACACCCTTGTTATAGGCCAATCTGTGGCACTGAATAAGAATATTTATGGTCAGTTCCAGGGCATAAAATGACATCTGGTAATGGCATCATTTGCACTTTACATTAAGGTTATGTCATATGAGTCTACACCAGAACTCAAATGTCATTGCAAATAATACAAGCCCCTGCACATAGGTGCTAAGACCTTTTGTAAGACCATGCATGCAGGTAGACACATGAATGGAACAGCTGCCAGAAGGCAAGCCAATAGTGTTAGTCAGATGTTGTACTATCGAACAAAAGTATGTACACATCCTTACACTTTTTAACTTGATAAGCAATGTCCTTACTTAATTACCCTGTGGCTTTTGGGCCTCACTGTGATCAACTAACACTTGCACCAGATTCTGAAAGTCTGTTACATATTTTAATTACACTTTTAATTTTTTCAGATGTTAGAAGCTCTAACCCTATCCTCAACTCTCTTCTTTCACTTGGGATTTAATGTATGACAAACAAACTGAAATGTAGCTATCTATTTTGAAAATACTCTACTGTACTACAAGTGCAGTTTTGCCACTGGATTTACTTTTTAAAACTAGTTTATAACTATAAAAAATTTACACATGGTATGTGGTATAGTATCTTTAATTCAAGGAACACTGGTAAAACTTCAAACAATAAAACAGACCTTAAGCATGATACACAGTATTGTACCTTAATATAACTCTAAATATTAATTAAAGAGATAATGTAATAATGTATGTATTGATATTATTAATTTACTACTGTGAGAGTAAGGCAAAATAAAAAATCTATAGTTTCTACATACCATTTCCAAATGTACACATAGTGGGATTTATGGTGAGCATGCTAATTCATCACTATAAAATCCCTCTAGCCTCCACTTTCCACTGATTACGGATTAATTTAATCTCTAAATCACATAAAAATTGAAAATCTGAAACTTAAATTATACATGAGTAATACCAAAATTACACCTTCAGACTAGGGCCTCATCGATTTCAAGAAAATTACTCTTACTGTAATATGGTCAGCGCATTCAGAGCTGCATGGTCAATCTCATATTGTATACGACAGTTTATACTGAGAGAACTTTTAATGTACATGGATAAAAATAATATTCTTTGTAATTAAAGCTTACTTCTGTATCAATCAGGCTTCATTCCAACAGTATTTATAATGAAAATAGATGGTTCTGAAAACTTTTTAGGAGTATACAAATTCTCAACAATGTTCTTGGTTATACAACACAAATAATTCTTACAATATTTTTCAACATGCAACAGTAGATTGTTCAATACCCTGTATTTTTTCCAGCATTGTCCTTTTTAATTCCTTCTCAAATAAATGACATAAACAAAACAGTTCCACATTTCAGTATGGCAGGCGAATACATAAACTTCCATCAATAATTAGTGTGACTATACTGAATTTGAATGAGCACTTTTCACAAAATTTAACACAATTCCCACAACAAATTTATGTCATATTCTCAGGCTAAAAGAGTATCCTATAACACAAAAAATCGTGACACATTTCACGGAGCGACACGGCTGAGCCCAGAAAATCGTATTAGGATGCCTCACTAGTATATGACAATTAAATATCTGTAAGTACCAGGTTTCTTATCAAAATGAATAGTGATGATATAGTACACCTAATGTTTGTCATGTACAACATAGGCTCTGAAAATTACAAACAGTAGAAACAATGGAGTACAACTAAAAAAAATTCATTTGAAATAAAAGGACAATCTACACGAGTTATGAGTTATAAGAGAGCAAGTTCCTTAGCTACATTACAGCTCAATGCTAACAATTCATCAGCAAAGCATAGACTTCACTTAGTAAAAAATCCATGCAGTGATATTTTAGAGGTCTGAGAAGAAAGCAAATTACCTAAGGATATATCTTATCCCTAACCTTACACAAAAGTCATCCTCACAGGAAAATTTCAATGCAATGAAAAAACAAGAATATAAATGTGACTGCAATGAAGAACATTGATGTGAATTACAAAATATCCTGCAGGTAAACCCAACTTTCAGTGAATATACAATTTTTTGTTACAGAGGCAATTGTAAAATTAATATTGCCAGAAATAGGTTGTCTTAATTCACAATTTGGTTCTATTATTGTTCCAGCTATTTTACTCAACCTAAATATTTTCAAACGTTTATTGCCATGTGAATAACCAGCATATTCAAACAAGTGTCCAAAATTTTCAAAGATATGTGAACACAATGTTAAATTCAAGTGTTTCCAGTAAACAAACAGTATTGAAAACCTATATAAGATAAAAAAAATCCAAAACTGTCATTATACATTGGTAAAGTAATGAGGAAATTCATACCCATGAGAACCAATAATTCAAATAAATAGATCACTCTCTGTAACAGACATGACTGAATTCCATACAGTGTTGAACCATATAAAAGTAACTTATTTTGCTTTTACTTCTTATATTCTATGTTCAAGAAATCTGGAGTCCATGGATCTTGAGCACTCAGGGCAGCTAAGACAAAAACTGCAGTCTGATGGACAAACCACATTTCCTGTTGCACTCGACTATGGAATATAGTACTAAGTAACGAGTCATTTAAGTTGGGTTAAATCTTAGAATATTTTGTAATAAAATCTTAAACATTCAAATAGAGTACTGTACAAAGGCTACATTATAACAAGAGATATAGTCTCACACATTCATGCTATACACTGTCAGTGCTTATAAATTCTTTGACATCACTATGCTATCAACTTTCATGATTTAAAGTTCTCATAAATCTGTATGATGTTACATAATTTTTCAATGCATCAATTACGAAATCTCCATTTAACAATGATGTTGCTTAGGGCATTGGGATAGATTGGCAATAGGTAAAATGATACACAGCCCATGAAGTCTGAACCTGTGTAGCATGAAAGCTACCATTAGTAATATACATGCCAGTGAATTTGTTTAAATGTAACATAATCTTCAGAAAATAAATCCTTTGGATAAACTTGATAGTCATTTAAAACATTAACTAACCTGGGAAATAAAAGTGAACAGAAAGAGTGACTATATAATGCTAAGAATCATGGCTCGAGTGTGCTAGGAAGACATTATGCAAGAGGAAGTTGAGGAGAGAAGTGGTGTCTGTCAGCTGGAAAGTAGACAGAGGTCTCAAAGGATTAAGATGCCTTGGACAGGCAATGAGAAAGGATGAGAAACAATTAGTCAGATTAGCAGCTGGACCAAAACACCAACTGGAAGGCACAGATCATCATGGAAAATCATTATAATAAAGAAATAAATAATCCAAATAGGAGTTTAAGTAAAAAGTGGACAATTTACGGTAATTATAAAGGGAAAATATGACTTGAAAATGTTAGTGAGTGGAATGATAATGATGATAAACTATAAAATATTAGAGAATGTGATGATAATGGGGATGAACTTTAAATGATCCCTCCATTATAATTCGCAATATTTCCTTATATTCAACTATTAAAATGATAGACTTCTGCAAAGCTCTGAAGAGATGCAGAAAAATACTTTGTGAAGAGTAGCATAGAATAAATGTTAAAAATGAAGAGTCAAATGAAAATGTACTCTAAAAAGGAAATAACAATAAATCACAAAAGCAAATGAGTATTCAAAATATTCAGCAATTTTCGCAATTCCAATAGAATGTTGTACAGTATTTTACTTGAAACCTATAAAAAAAATCTTCATGGTATCTATATCATCATCAAACAGTACTAGGTAACTAGGTAAACACAGAATGAAACACACCCCAATAGCAAAGAGGTATAATATCAATAAAACCTTTAATTATATCATGAAGGCGGCTAGATCTTATCATACACCCATATTATGGCCATGAACCTGAGGAGTTCAATTTTATCTATTTTTGTACTATGTATGAATACATAAACTGTATATATATATATATAATATATAATAGATATAATATATCTATATAATATTAGTATATATATATATATTATATATAATATATCTATATTATATATTATATATAATATATATATATATATATATATTTATATATGATATATATACCATATATATATATATATATATATATAGAATATATATAGTATATAATATATAATCTATATATATATCTATATTATAATTATATATATTATATATATATATATACATATATATATATTATATATTATATTTAATCTATATATTATATATGTTATCTATAAATAATATATATCTTATTATTATATATATATATATATATATTATTATATATATATATATATATATATCTAATATATCTCTATATATATATATCTATATATATATCTGAAATATTCTCTTCATATAAACCTCGGTTTTTGTACGCCTCTCTTTTCGTGCGTTTTGGTTTTAGTAGACTTTTTTTCTACAAAATTTTGTCTTATTATCATACAGTTTCCTCGGTTTTCATACACTTGGAAATACTCCATCCAGGGGCCCAGCGCATGACCAGCCCCTGTATCAAGCACCTAAACAAAGCATTCCATCTTTTTTCGTGACATTCTGCTTTTGTGTTCATTGTTTTTGTGCTTTTTATTCGAGTGCAACTGCTAAATAAGCCATCATGGGGCCAAAGAAAGTTCCAAGTGCTAGCCCTTCTGTAAAAAAAGGTGAGAAACACTATAGAATTTAAGAAAGAACTCATAGCAAAGTGTTGGAGGAAGTTGCATGCCGATTTCAGTGAGAAAATGCCTACAACAAGCATTGCTATTAGTGACTTTAAGGCCAGCAGAGGCTAGTTTGAAAAATTCTATACCTTGTACTTGTCACATTTTTCCCTTGCACATATTTCAATCTCCCCTTTTTTACATTAGGTCTACTTTCCATTTGTGGATCATTTCAACACTAGTCTACTGAATCTAGTACTTGTTTATCTATTTTGTCAAACATATGAGTCTACAAGTTAAACCCTGCACTCTCTAAAATGCCAATTCATTATTCTCCAAACTCCTTTGAAAAATTCTCACAGTAATTCCTGTAAACTGAAGTCTCCACTTAGCTTTTCTTTTTTGCTGATACATAAGCAGTCTAGTTCATCTCAAGAGGACATTTTTTTGCAAAGCAACAGACATCCTTAAGACTGTTATCACTCTTTGAAGGGAAGTCATCTCATCCTATGTTGTATCCAACATGTAACACAACAGTACAGGAATGAGATATAAGGAGGAAACCATATAAATTCAGCAATGTCATCCTCAAGTGAGAAGCCACTACTAGCCAAGCAAGCAGATTCAGCAGGCCCAACATCAAGGTCTGCCCACATGGATCTCATTTATCTGATGACATTGGTCAGTGGATGACCCAATGTAATTCACTCAAATGAAAGTTGAATTTCATCATACCCACTGCAGAACTGCATCATCATCATTCAGAAATTTAATATGGTATACAGGCAGTCCCTTGTTATTGGCGGGGGTTCCGTTCCTGGCGGCATGACGATAACCAAAAATCACCAATAGCTGAAAATTGGCAATAATAGCGCCAATCCCAGGTTAATGGTGCTGAAAATTCAGTTATTGTCATTGAATGACAAGCGCCATAAAACCTCATCAAAACATTGTTTCTATGAAAACATGCCATTCTTATCCTCATGACAATTACAAAGAAACTTATTGCTTGGTTCAAGATAAATCTAACTTATGTGAATTGGTCTATGATAATTCTCTTAAAAATATACCATTTATTTTTCTTTTTTTGGTGGAGGGTCAGATAAACAGTAAAATCTACATAAACGTGTTTGAAGCAAACTTTTGCAGGACTGATGTCTGGTTCCAAGGTGATCATATTTTCATCAAACATGATGCTAGACTAAGGATATTTAGTCTACAAAATCTGGCATTTCATCTCAATACTGTTATATCCCACCCATAGTGTGACAAACTGATCATTCTTGCATGACTTTGATGGGGTTGGGGATTCACAATAAACCATTTTCTTTGAGTCTGATGTTGTGGGAGCTGTGAATTTCATCTTTAAGTTTGCGTATTGTCCTTCTTTGCATACAGTAAAGGAAGATGGTTGACATTAAAATAATGAATTATTTACTTTTAAAAGTAATTGCCTAGTAGGTATAGGGAGCAAAAGTATTTAACTTGTGTGCAAACCTTAACTTGACAAAAACATTCCTCATCTTTTTATTTTTTTTTTGCTTTAGCTTGTTTACCATTTAAGCTTGTCAAAATGCAACTACTCTTCCTGATATGATAAATATAAAACCACAACACTGGTTTCAATCTGGAGGTGAGGAAATAAATAAACAAAAATGAAATAATCATAACTAAGCCTGTGGATGCTAAGTGGGGAGACATTTATGATGTACAAAATATGGGGTCACGCTGGAGGCAAAATACTAAATTGGTAAAATGACTCAAATCTGTTTGATAAATAATTCATCTTTTAGCAAATATATGTTGTACTGGACTATATTTAACATAAATACAATAAGGCTGGTACTTCTACAGATACAAAGAAGTTATAACAATACTGTATTAATAGCTATACTTATTGACCCTATGTCTAACTCAATCAGCAATTTTGACTAATATATTTTACATTTTATTTCTTTTCATTATCGTACACTAACTTCAGCTTTAAGCTCATCACATGTCATTTATCTTCTCAGATTCCATTTCATTATTTTTTCAACAAATTCTGCTCTGTTTGTCATGTTTACTCTCTGCAAAATTTAAATACTCATGATTTTCATGTAAATTTTATCTAATACTTCTCCTGGTATCCCAAAACCTTTTTAGACCTAGAGAATATATAAAATGGATGCATAATCCACTGAAACTACGTACAAAAGATGATGCATATGCAAATCTAGTATAGCTAACAAAATTCCTTGCTAGTTACTACTGAAAACTGTATTGATATCTTCATATTGGCACAAACTATTTGACGGTACTTTGAGAATTAAAATTACTTCACCCTTCACTAACTGAAATATTTATGGGTAAAGACTAAATTACTTTTCTGTATAAACTTCACCATCCCCTGACATTCTCATAACAATGGTATCCCTATATAGTCAACAGACGATACATATCTACATAAAATGGGTAAACAATTATCAAATGCCCTGAGGCAGCAGAGATAAAAACCTTTACTCAAACATGATCACAAATATGAGAGAGAGAGAGAGAGAGAGAGAGAGAGAGAGAGAGAGAGAGAGAGAGAGAGAGAGAGAGAGAGAGAGAGAGAGAGAAAATTATATGTATACATCAAACTTCCCTGAAAATGCTCAGTCATGGCAATCCACAGAGTTCATATGTGATCTGCAGTGTTACTGACGAATTAGTGCTGTACCTTCTGAAGCACACTTCTTTATACACTTGTAATGTTACATGAATTACTTCATGCATAAAATTTTTTCACTGAAAATATTAAATTAGTAAAAAGATAACTAAGATGACCAGTGTTAAGAAAAAAAAAAAACTAACCAGGAAATAAACTTAACCACATATGTATCAGCTAAAAGTGCCTACAAATTTATTTCAGTTTAATTTAAGGGCATAAAAAAAATGGGTCTGTCAAAATATTCCCATCAACCAGAACAGTAGATGTTCAGCTAAGTACTGTACCACCAAGTCTATCATATATTTTATGTCATGTCTCACACAACTTGTGGACATAACCTATCATGTGAAGCCAAAACTCAACCAGTCAAGTTTTTCCTATGAAATAAAGAAATATGAAAAATGTCATTTTATAAGAGAATAAATATCAGTCATTTAAAAGTTATATGAAAACCTACTCTATTTATAAGTTATTTTACAATAATCGATCTCAAAATTGCTTATTTACATTCCAGAGACGTTTAAAATACCGTAATACTAATTCCTAACATTTTCATTTAACACAATAACAATATCAGGAATTAGAAATACTACTAACTAATTGCTAACAGATTCAATAAACTACCAAAATATCAATATACATAATGTATATTATAAACATACATAACAGAAACTAAAGTTTTTTATTTTACAATATCACCTCATGCATTACATGCATCTCTCCAAAATTTATGAGCAAATCTACACCAATACACCTGCAATTACAAAGTTTACAAATAAGACCTCCACAATGGCTATGTGGCAACAAAACTGCCAGTTTCACTTGAAGCTATCCCTCTACCGCAGGTACTGCAGCAGTAGATTCCAGTATGCATAGAAATGTTTAAGCCAGAAGAAATATGCTAAAGTAAACTAGTTTGAGGAATGTAAAAACATGTACTGAACCTAATTGTGGTTACATCAGATATCTCTTTCTTACAACAAATTCTGAATATCAAGAGCTAATTACAATATAATACAAAGCATGAAAATTCATCTTTCCACTGTCTTCCTGTGTCAAAACGATAACTGCACCAAACAACTATCCAAGTCCAAAATCATAAGACATGTTCATATCTTGTAATTAACTACAATAACATTTCCTGAGCACATTGCCTAATCATCTATGGATCAGTGTGAAATGTATATGAGTACAATATTATAAGAGTTTCAATGTTCTCCAAAGTTGCTGCACATGCTACAACCCCATTTTCAGCACCAAAACTGCTTACAACAGTTACAAAAAGATTACCTTAGCTTTGCGCAGTTCCATATGTACCAGAGGGTGGGCGGTACTGTTTAGGAAACATCTTGAGTTGCAAAGCTGAAAAGGCAAATTTTCGAATGCCAATATTCTTATAACAATTTTCTAATCTGGTTCCTTCACTGTAAAGAGAAAAATTGTATTTCTAAATAGTATATTAATGAAAGAAAAAAATCTATATCAACTAAAAAATAAATTGCACTGCAGTTTAAGGATTATCTTCTGATGTAGTTACAAATTCTAAATGGCCTGGAGGTTTCATGGAACTGACACTCGCATAAATGTAAAATTCCTGTTAAAGTTATACATTTTTAAAAATCTATCATTATCATTCACAGCATACTTATGGACATTCACAAAACCATATTGAAAATATCTTTATAGCACAAAAAGTCCATTACCATTTGAAGAAACACTTTAAAAAAACACCTGGAAGCTGACTATTATGTGCCAAAAACTCCTACCTTCTCATACAGTTCAAAGCTCGCTGAAACTCTGTTTCTGATAGATCATACTCAGCTGCCAATATTCTTGCTTGCTCCAAAGTAGCGCTCATGCCAGTACGATCCTTACCACTTTTACAGGAAATAAAACGTAACCCTGAAAATCAAGGCAAATGTTAAAATACCTATCAACTTGTTAACAAAGCTTTAAAATAATGTATAAGTGATACCTCACAAAAGAAATAAAAACAGTAAGTACTATACATATTCAGTATTACTGGTATTCACGTAGATAACTACTGTACTGTCATAAAGAGTACAAATTTCACAAATTATTGTATTAATTCTATTCAACATTCCACTTTCCAAAAAAAAAAACCAACGAGCTTCATGCAAACAATATATTACTGATGATGATTCATAAAAGAAATGTATTTGAGAGCAATTTAAAATTTATTTCTATTTAATCTGATATGTACTATATTTACAATGTATGCTCTCCAATATCAATTCTTCATGTGGTCACTCATTCTCCAAGTACACCAAGACAAATCCCAAGTTTCAAATTTATAAACAAGTTAATATTTCTAATTGCTATTTACCACATGTAACAGAATTATTATAATTTCTTACCTGCCATAGCCCGACAACACTGAGATGCAAGATGTAATACATTTGGATTCTTGCTTCTTTGTGACTGAATCTCTTGCCCAAGTTTATCTATAAGGTCCATGAGAGGGACATCACTACTCATAGCAGGAGGCCCTGAGGATACAGGTAATCAAAATGTAGAAAGACTTTTCAGTACAAAGAAGTAAAGCTGTTAGCTGGCCAAATGTCTCTTTCCCTTTCTTTACTCTAAAAATTACTACATAAACTTCTCTTGGAAGCTAATCACTAGGTGCAGAACTGTTTCTTTGGCATATGGTTTCTTCGGCATATGGTTTCCATCAAGTAGTAATTAGATCAAAATTGCAAATCTCAACCTTTAAACTATTCCCCACGTACCTTGAGATCTATAATATTCCCTTACTTAAAAAGACCTTAGAGGATAGGAATGTGTTTTCCCAAAGGCTAAATTTTGAATTTTATCAGGCTAGCCTTTTATTAGCCTTTTATTTTATTTTGGTAACTGTTCAATGCATTGTGTAATATATTATGCCTTTGTGATGCATATTATAAAGTGTTGCATAATGTTCCATTTCACTGGTTAGACACAGTATTCCTAAAATGGGAAAGGCCCAATAATTCCACACCCTGACCCAATATGATTAGGTAAGTCACCTAAGAACCACAAGGGTTAATACATATATGTACATATTGGTTTATGGTTGTCTCCAATTCTTTATTACCAAACCCTAATGGGTATCCAGATTAAAGAAAACAGTTGATAACCTATGACTTTACCTTGGATAAAAAATTCCTGTAAAACTATTGCCATGACAATGGTGGTCATGCTGAGATATTGTTGGGGAAGGCATAATAATCCCAGAGCCAGACCCTACATAATTAGATAAAACCCTTTAGAACCACAAAGGATAACGCATATATGGGTTTGTGCATTGTTTCCTGTTGTTTATTGTCAAATCCTAATAGGCATCTGGGAATAAGGAAATGGTAGATAACCTGAGACTATACTTTTGACTAAAAAATTTATCTGGGTTGTTGGGATTTATTTACTAGGAGCTAAACAATTTTGCCGCATGTCAAACTCTTTTGAAAGTTCTTTTGAGGATGAACAGAGGCTACACTATCAAAAGATACATTCTGATGTAGGACAAACCATAAATTTTTGGTAGCCGCTGTGAGTCCTCAAACCCACCCACTTTCCCTGATGAAAAGGTATAGGACTGGGGTGAACATATTTGACACAGACCTGGAGTGTCAAGAAATAATGGGTGACAAAGGGAAAACTGAGGTAGTTGTGTGGACAGGAGATAGAGCACTCTTGTCTTGTGCTAATAAGCACTACTCTGGTTGAGACCAACTATATAAGAATTCTTGGTGATTGGTCGGTCTGCTTATGGAGCCCCTTGGGGGACCATGAGAGTTTACCACCTTTGAGGATGAACAGCAGCTATGAAAAATAGGTTTTCCCTATGTCAAAACCTGTTATTGACCTATTGTTGAAGTGGAAACCCACCCAGCCTCCTCCCATCTTAGTGGGTAGTCATGAAGAATTCTGACAAGAACATAAATATTCCAATGCCACCTGGTAGGAAACATGTGATTACAGAGACAGTCCTGGCTGGTCAGTAATGCATTATTCTTTTGTTTATTTTGAATGCCAATTACGTACGCATAATTTCACAGAGATATAAACTAACTTTAGCAGTAGGTAAGAATCCAAATGCAATAATTAATTTTATCATAAAAATTTTAATTCTTTCCTCCTTGCAGTGGTCCTTCTACTTTTTCTAAAGGTATCTACTAGCTTTGCAGCTATTTCTATTAGTCTAAGTGACCTTTACATATCCACCACGCCGACTTCTACCAAAATAATTTTCTTAGATTCAGCAATTACTGGGTTGATTACTTTCTAGAGCCAAGTTGTGATTTTCTCCTGATATTTTCTTCCTAATTTTGTGCTTCCAAATTAAAAGAAATTTTGCTCTTCAGAGGGTCAGTCATACCTTTTTTTTCTGAATGCTCTTCCTTTACTTTTTTGCTATCAGTCTTCACTTAGTGGGTTACTGTTCAGTTAGCCTCAAAGAAAATCAAATAAATAAAAATGTAAAAATATGCTAGCTGCAGGTGCTTATAAGCTCCTGTCTATCTATATTTTAAAAAATAACTTTTCATTATACTTTTATCCTTTATATTACTAGTTCCTGTGCAGTGATATTTGTATCTGATGGAAATCTATTATAATAATATATTGACTGTAAAAGAATGAAACAAATCTGCCTTTTGGAACAACTAAAAAAATTAACTTACTTCTTGTATTTTCCTGAGGCAATGGTAATTTCTTGAATCGGTGATAATACTGGGACAGCCTATCAAAGCTGTCCAAGTTGTTACGTGTTTGTGGGCCATCAGTCCCCAATTTCTCAGCTAAACTAGCCTAAAAGCAGAAATAAGTAGTTAGAAATTGATTATATTGACTAGTATTCTTTTTACAGAACTAAAATTTCAAGATGAAACAAAGACCCTTGCAAAAAAGACATAAAACCTATAAGTTCCTTCCTAAAAAATAGCTTTAGCTAGAAAAAAACTTACTCGGTAACCTTCAAGGAGCTAATTATACATCTATATTTTCCATTTTCCCCTTCTCTAGTTTCTAAAATTGGAGATGAAGGAAGTCTATCTTTCCATATCATTGATATCAATATGCACAACCGCAAAGTAATTTAGTTCAACATACTAAAATAATGACAGGCACTCTTTATAAATCTACAATATATTCACTATTATTTCTCCTCAGCCTTTTTTAAAGGTCAATGGTAGTAAAACTACCTTTCATACCTGTCCTGTAAGTAAGGACATAGGATGGCTAACTGGGATATCTTGCCTAAGTACTGTATTCACAAAAAAATGGGATGATCTGGCATTTTCTCCACAATTAAATAAAATCACCTTTGTATAATAAAATTTCAGCAAATGCTGAAAAAAGATGGGGAATGGAATATTCATTGTATATATCTGCAAATAAAAAGCATACTTATACCTCTTCATTTATCCCAATATTAAAGAGAACAGGTGTCACACAAAAGCTGGGTGGGTCATTTGGTTGCTGTGAATTTTTAGTTGGCAACAAACTTAACAAATGTTCAGGTACAGGTAATACAACTCGCAGCCCAGACCTGAAAATGAAAATAAAAATCACAAGCACATATATTAAAAATGGGTCCATATATAGACCAACACACATTTGGAAACATCTACATCCCAAAAAGTAAAATCTTAAAATCAAAAGCATGAAAAAAGTATAAGAATTTATAACAATGTTACTTTGATAAGCCTTACAGAAATCAAGAACTTGAACAATGTTATACATAATTCCCTAATAGAACCAATATTAAAATATGCCCTGAGCCATGACTGCATTCTAACTAAACGTATACATGACAAATGTCAATGAAAATTCCAACATAATTGCATTAGTACCTGTTTCCAGAGACACAAGGAGTAGGTAATTCATAAGTGTTTGGTGGGGGAGCTGCTCCATCACTTCGAGTACGACCTCCAACCTGAGGTCCACTTGAAGATACCATGACAAATTCAACAGCACCAAGATCTTCAACTGCTACAACCATATCACTGAGCATACCAGCATCATTACTGAAACATGGAATATTCTTTTTTAACTATATCTACTGTTTAAAAATCTTCCAAAACAAAACTGTACATGGTAAAATCCATTTAATTTTCTTGAGGAAAGCAATACTGTACTTTAAATTTTACATCTCTATTGCTTTAACATTAAAGTATGACTAAAAATTCATATAAAAAAACACACCAACTCAAAGGAACAAGCACTCTCCAATTAGCTTTCAATAGGGTAGAAAATAACCATTCAAAACTGACTACTTTTCTGGGGGTGGAATCACTCAACCTATTAGAAGAAAAAGAAATAAGAGTAATGAACAAATACTGTTTGGATGTATGTACATACTGAATTTTACCTTGCAAAGATAAAATGGCAAACTACAATGGGTTACTTTCTTCAAATTAGCTCTATTCAAAATAGCTTTCCCAAACAAAGTTTGTATTTGGTTATCTTTTTTTTCTGGCAATTTATTCAGAACCTGTTTCTTCTTCCAGATCATAAACAGTCAACAAAGAACACTTGAAGGTACAGTCTCTTTGTTCTATAATTAACACTATTTTCTGGGGGTATATTAAAAAGATTTTTCTTTGGCAGGAACATGTAATGAATCCTTCTGTCTTTCATCATTAGTTCCCCCCATCCAGCAGATTTGATAGCATTTAACCTATGAGGATAGTGGTCCTTAAGCTCTATGGTTAAATTCTTATAGCAACCTACTGGTGGTACAGCCCACCCTATTTAATCTGGCTCCCTTGGGACATATGTATATATTGCAGTTATCAAAAGTAGAATAAAGCTTATGAATAATCACGGTCATTCATTAAGCTTAGTTCCTTATGAAAATTCTGGCCTGGTCCATAATTATCTCCCCAGAAATGCTTACACCTTTGGTTCCTCGGAGCACAAACCACTTTATAAGAGCATAGTCGTCAAGTTCTGATCTCCTACCATCTTTTAAGGGGGCCAGCCGGAACCCCTATATATGGTGGTATAGGGCGAAAAATGCAGTCATGAAAAAATTCATGGAGCTTCATATGGCAATTGAGACGAAATATTTCGTCAAAATTCCTCTTACTTTCGTAGTTACAGGGTAATTAGTTAACGTAACTCAATAAGCCTAAAACATTGATCCGTACAAGAAAATGCAATATTTCTTTTATTATCGTAAATTTTGATAATTATTGTCAAAGAAATTGGAAGAAATGGCATCTGTAGACATTCCTCGAGTCGAGAAGGAGACTTCAGGCTCAGCTACCAAGTCCAGTCCTGATTTAGTGCGATCACAGACTTCAAGTAGTCTACACGTTCCATTTCACTCTGACTTTCGCCTGCTTTTACGTATGTTTATGTATGTTTCGGCAAGAATTTCATCATGCCAATGAGGAAAAGACAAGGAAAACATCTCGCTAACATACAGACGAAGAAAAATCGCTCAAGTATTATTACAGAATATCATAATATATGCGTAGTTAGTGAAGAGAGAGGGAAGGGTTGCTTAGTAACGCCCCCGTCTTGCTTGACAGCACACGTCACACTGTGCCCAAGGCTACGATCTTTGAGCAAAGAAATCTTCATTTATGATAAATAACAAAGTTTTGGTTTTTTAATACCCAAAATGGAATATGAAATTCATAATAATCATGATTTATTAAATTGTCTTTGCAAAAAAAAAAAGAGTCCGCCTTCGAGTTTCACCTCTTGACATTCTCTTGCATTTACTTTTGTTTATCTTTGTTTCTGGCAAGAATTTCATCATGCCAAAGAGGAAAATACAAGGAAAACATCTCGCTAACATACAGAAGAAGAAAATTCGCTGTAATAAGCCGAGTTAATGAAGGGGAGAGAGAGAATTGCGTAGGAAGGAGTGCCCCATCTTGCCTCAAGCAGTGCCCCAGGCTGCGATATATGAGCAAAGGGATCATCATTTATGATTAAATTATGATAAATAAAATAGTTTTGGTTTATTAACAAACAAAAAAGAAATATACATTCATAATAATCATTATTTATTAACATAGTCTTTATAGAAATACGAAGGAAAACTTTGAACGCCCGTATCGCAAAACTATACTTATTGACCTTCAAAATCTATCTTCTCACTTAGTTTTAAAGCTATAACATTGGAATTTGGTATATAACTCAGAAAGATATTATAGAACAATCAAATAGAGCCCTTTTTTCCAATTTTTGTTTCGTATTTTTTTTATAAATTTTTTCTCCTGATTTATAGGGTTTATTTTTTTACCATATTGAAAAATTCATATATAGCAAAAAAATGACTTTTAGAAAAAAAACTCTCCATTTGATTGGAGGTCTACATCAGGTCTATATATGGTAGTAATCCCAGGTCTTAATAATAAATATCAAGGGAGGAGATAGAATTTGAAAAATGGTTATTTTCGGGATAAATCGCCCTGGCGTCACAAAACCGAAGGTCAGAGGCGAAAATCATATGCGGTTTGGAGATGTCCCAAGGTACCTTATTAAGTGGTATGAATATCAAAGTCCTGTCCTTAAAAAAGGGCATTAGCCGGCCGGCCCCCTAATGTTTTCTGGCCCTTTAAACATTTCTGGCTCTTGTTTTCAGCAAAAACCTAAAAATCTGCTGCTTTTGTTTCTTTAATCCTGCACATTTGTGTGTGTGTTTGTGTGTGTGTCTGTGTGTGTGTGAGAGAGAGAGAGAGAGAGAGAGAGATACTTCACAAACGTTGTGGCACTGAAAGATATCCATTCAAAACATTCAAATAAACAGTTGTATTAAGAACGATAATTTTAATAGAACCTCTTTTATATATTGTATCCAGTTATATTTCATGCATTACTGTCATATTATTGGAACGCTGGATTTTGGAGGTTGGAATATACAAAATTTCTCAGAAAACATGGTCAAATGTATATTTAATTAATGATATTGGTCATACAAAGAAATATATATATAAATCATATTGTGTTGGTTGGCATGTGCACTGGAATGTTTTCTTTAAAACACTGCTTTCTACATTTGATTACCATATTCCATACAAGTTAAAGCTCTTCTGAAGATTAATGGACTTGTGATAAGACACCTGCCTGTCAATATGCAAAAGCAAAATAACTTACTTCACTGATACCAAATAAATGTCATAAATGGTTATTCTTACCCATGACATGAAACAAGGCACTCAAATTCAGCCAGAGGTCCTAAATGAGCCAAAACTGTCAAAAACAATGGGTCAGCTTTCCTGCACCAAAGTCGTGTCATCAGGCTGGTTACCAGGGATGTCAACTGAAAATGTTAAAAAAAAAAAAAAAAAATATATATAAGGTGATAATGATGCAGTACATAGTGTATTTTGCAGATGTAAAAATAAATACATTAAGCAACCCTATATGTATAGAAGTTTCAATGACAATGTTTATAATTGACTCTAAAATAATAAAATGAATACAACCAATCAACAGTCAGGTTTTGGAATAACTGCACCTGGGTTTTATGCATATTTTTTTATCTTCTTTCACATGTTTTAAGACTTTTTTACGCTTAAGCTTACAGTCTCCTTCTTCTCTCCAGAAACTTTCATCAGGGACTAAAGCATTTACAGAAAAGTGTTCAGGTGATATCTAATTCTTAAGGTACAAAAACCATAAAAATGCAATGTATCCTTGGTGCAATATGCTCAGAGTTTTAATTTTAACAGATTATATTCAAAAGAGAATAAACAGCATGAACGAGTTTCCTTCATTTCACACACTGTAGTATTGACCCTTTATCCCTGTACTGTATTAAATTTTGCAAAATTAGTTGAAATCTTTTTCTTTGGCAATTAAAAAAAGCTGTGAAAATATACTCAAACAATAATACATTTACTTGCAAGAGAAATAACAGCATACAAGAACTAAATTGTGTCACTTTGGTTAGCTGAGACATTAAGAAATTACTAATTTGGGTAAAAGATTCTCCTGGGAATACAAATGACTCACTAATATATAGAATATACAAACTAAAAGGATATGAAATATGAAATAAATAAAATGACACGTGCAGTTCAACTGCCTTCCCTTCATAACTATCTTGACATTTGTATTAGCAGACTATGTATTACAAATCCTTCATAGTTAAAATAAAAAGTAAAAGCTCATCATTGATCAGCATTCAAAAAGTCTCAATTAACAATTGATAAAAATAACAACCATCACAAAATATCTTCTACTGTATGTTTAAATACAAAGACTCCTCTTCCTATGCAATGGTTATGTTTCCGAACCCTTTATGATGCTGAAAATTTACACTGGTCAATAAAAACACTCTGAACCCCTTAGCCTCTTAAACTCAATTTACATTGTAATAAAACCATGTTAAACAGCAAATGCGGCAGCAGATACTCTGTGTAACTTTCAGTGATTTATGCAAGCACAGTATGTAAATAAGAGGTTAATAATGCTCCCCAGTCATAACTCTGCTAAGCTTTCACAAGACTGCACAGAAGACATGTAAAAATTAGCTTGACCTAACAAATGCATCATCCAATTTTACAGTACAACAGTAAGTTCTCCAGTGCACCTCCTAACATTCATGTAACAATATCATTACTTGTCAAGATAAATGTGTTTGTTGTTTGATGGTATACTATGAACTATATATCTCTTATGTATACAGACCATGGTAGCAACTATATTGTATATATTAACTAAGTGAAATTGTCTGAACCTTAAACAAAGGTGAGCTACCTATTTTTTTTAAAGTACAGAACTGCAATGTCTTTATGTACTCATTTTTAATGAAAATATACGTACTGCAATTTACACGAATGTCAAAATATGAATACAAAATAAAATAGTATTACAGTTGAATGAAATATGTTATGTAATTACATAACATTGATAAGTTTCTGATGCAGGTAAATATACCAACAATACAAAATGACAAATTTTTAATCAATTTATATTTTTCATAGCTAACAAACCTGAGGTCTTAAAAATAGGATAATTTTCTAGCACCAGCTGGAAACCGATTAAAAACAATCAAAGATTGTAAAGCAAGGAATCTGCGGCATCTGGCAACTCATGTATATACAAGGTGGATGCTGGTCACTGACTGGGCTTGGAACCTCGTGACACACTAGTCTCACATTTGTCATTTGTTCATATACAGAACAAACCTTCAGTCTTAACAATAGGATAGACTTATACTTGGAGGGAGGTACCTTCCTAGATGATCGAGTTCTAAAGAAGGGGTCTGAGCCCGTGAGAAAATAGATGAGCGAGTATCTAAAAACTCAACCTTCAGGGATTAAACACAATGAGACATGTCCAGATTCACTGCATTCGTGAAAGGTAAAGAGAGCTCTGCCTGTTCAAGCAACAAACCATGTACGCCACAGGGATTTGTTACTACTCCTCTTATGTCAATTAATTTATCTAAAATTACCTTCCTATTAATCTAAAAACCCAAGGTAATCAAACACATACAAATAAACATGTAATGCATTTTTGTAAATAATAAATATATACTGACAGATATATGAACACATGGACATACAAACAGATATAGCTAGTGTCAAGCTTACATCACAGATCCAAACTGACACTGTGAAGGGTGAAACTGAGGAGTTCTTAGGTCTGTGCTTAAAAAATTAACTGAGGTTCGACCAAGTAACACTTCTAACTTTCTCAACATAAATTACTCTACAGAATTGTGAACTATTGTAATATTCTACTGCCTGTTTTTGACAAAAAAAAAAAAAATTAAGTTTGTCAACCACGGCCCTTAAAGTTTGAGGCCAGATTTTCTAAACAATTGAAAGTTAGGGAAAGATATACGTATGGTACACATCAGAACATGAAGCTGCACTTTGCACATAAAAAAATAATGTAACTTGTAAAACAGTACTATATTATGCCAAAACATGGGATACTATATATAAGCACTCAAAAATCAATTCCAAAACTGAAATGAAAAAATTTACGTTAATGATGAACAATAACACATAGAAGGATGAATGTAAAAACGGCTTAGGATTTACCACTTATCAAATTGACAGCTGTTATATTAAAATTTTTTACTATAACATAAAATACTAAGAAAGGGTATTACACATACAGGAATATGTAATTTGAAATGCTCAATACACCCAAAATAAAAAATATACTAATGATGAACAACAAATTTTATTATTGATAACTGAGCATCAACCTATTGGTCTGTGATTTCTGCAGTTGTCAAAGTAATATTTAATATAACAAAAGTATAAATGTAACATAACATAAAAGTTTTAGTGTATCATAAATTACAGGGATAGTGTATGACATACTAAATATGTATATTACTTTTAAATGCTCAGCTAATGCAAAATAAAAATGTTCAATAATGATGAACAAGTAAAACTTAAGAAATAGAATATTTATTACCATAGCATGAAACCCTCCTCCCCAAAAAATGGGCTAACTCATGAGCTTAACAATTTGGATAACCAAAATATGTATCTACATATAAGATAATTTGATAGGGTTTAACATATCAAACTACATATGCATTAAAAAAAAGCAATAAGGGGCTGTAATGATTAACAATACACAACCATGAACACTGACAATTTTTTCATGCATTCATGCATATCTTCCACTCACTGTAAACTACTGTTCATTTCTTTTACTTGTTTCAACCCTCATCAACTTAATTCAAATAAAAAAGTATGCTCTATGCTGTGAACACTCTGGTGGTAAGCTGGAGTTGTTGGCTGCCTTGCCTTTGTACAGTTTGTAACAATTTGCAATTTTTACATAAATTTCCAAAGTTTGGCATATTTATACATTTTTACCGCATTTTCTTAAGCCTCAAGGATCTCTGAATTTATAAATTTTGCCTTGGGTATGTATAGGAGTCTCTGTATGTTTTTATTTTAAATGATAATATTTTATGAATCTTTGCTGTCCAGCATAGTTTTGTACCCCATGTTAATTTTAAAATGCTGTAAGCTTCAAATTAAGATGAACTACCCAATTTCTTAAGACCTGACCTTTGTAAGGTAAAGTCAAGTACTACTAGCTGTTTATCAACCTAGAATTACCACTTATTCATTAATGCTTAATTCATGAATTTCCAAAACATAGAAACAAACACTTACCGCTTGTGAGAAACAAACATCTCTTCTGTATTTAATCAGGTGAGCTTGCTGAGCTGCTTCTGGAGTTTGCTGTAATCGGAACACACTGTGAACCAGCCTGGCAGTACGCATAAGGCCATCCATTGCTTGTCTTAGCTTCTTCATGCTTGGCCGAACTTCACCTACCCAGTCAACATGGTCATTATCATTAGTCACTACTTCAGTAACAACTTCATTAGCCTTTTTTACCAAATCTTTTTCAGCAGTTTCAGTATCACTCTTTTCTTTACAATCATTCTCTGTTCTCTCATTTTTCTCACAGATGTCATTGCTTGCATTTTTAATGTTATTTCCTTCAGTGAAAGGGTCCTTTTTATTAGAATCTTCCTTTACTTCCCCTTGGGATTCTATTACTTCAAGATTAATCTTATCAGACTTCACTTCACTCTCTCCATTACTACCCAAATCCTCTATACTCTGCTCCATTATAGATTCTAATTTGCCTGACTTCACAATGCTTGTATCACAATTGAAACGAGAGTCAACATTCTGAATGACCTCATCTCTCTGCTTCAAATCTGTTCTGTCTAAAGGCAAAAGTTCCTCTCTTTTTTCATCATCAACAGAAAGACCACCTTCACTTAAACAGTCTGTTTTTTCAACTTCATTGTTACCACGTTCCAAGCCAATGCCACTATCTTCCTCACAAGGAGACACATCTGGTGTTGCTGTACAAGAAGACACCTGACTCTCATTTGTTCTTGTTGCTCCTAAGCTAGAGGAAGCAGAACGACCAGATACATGACTAGAGTCTGAACCAACTGATGATGAAATGGAAGTTTGATTCTGAGACACCACACTAATATTTTGAGCCTCACTTATAGATATTTTTCTAATGGGACTTGACCTTTCATTCTCATGTTGTACACAACCACCTTCTTTTTGTTTTAACCCATTAGTCACACTCTTTGTAGTTCTGTGATCATCAGCTGTTTCACTTTTATCTTCAACAACCGTATTCCCATCACTTTTTGAGTTTGTCTTCCCTAGCCTACCACAAAAACTTTTTACCTTACTAGTAAGACACATAACACTGGCCTGAACATTGAGCTGTATCAAGTCCCAAGGCTCAGGTTCATCAGTTGGCCTGTATATACTATTCTCTGGTCCATCCATCACATCAATTTCTTTGGCTTTCGTAACAATAATAGCACCATTGCTTATTGCGTCTCTTTGCTGTTCACTCAAAGGCTTATTGCCTAATGGCACAGTGGGGATTTCTGGGGTCATGAGCTCCATATCTAAGGCTGTTTCTGGACTCAAATAGCCTGCGATGTTGTATGTAGAGTAACAACGTGTTGCAAGGGTAAGGATTCTGGAAGGATTCTGTGGCACACGTATTTGATCAAGGAACTCAAACGCCTCCTCCACTAGAGAGGGCTCAATAATGTTAAGTAAGGCTCGGGTCTGTGAATGGAAAATATATTTAAAAGCATACTTAAAATAAATACGTCAATACAGTACATCAATTTCTAGAATTGAACTTACATTTACCTTAATTTTTTTTGCTGCTGTCAATATTTATATTTTATTCTATCCATCAGAACAGAGATCTTACAGAAATCATATTTGACTCCTTTCCTTACCTGTTTTCTGGAAAAACTAAGCCCTATTAATAATAATAACTTACTTTTTCCTGTAACTGTGGAAGAAGACTATTAAGAGCTACTGTGTCCTGTTGGCGGAAGGATAACAACATTGATCGTAATAAACTTGTTACTTCTTGCCGCAATCTCTTTATACCTTCTACTGCAGTCCAACTCACCCAAGCCTTATCACCTCCTCCAGGTGTACGACGGGAACTTTTTGCCTTTTGAAGCATACTGAAATATGCACACCTAATTTAGTTTACTACTTATTTTATCCTGCAATTCGTAACCTAAGCATAAAAACACTTATAATATAAAATTATGTCAGTATTACATATCAAGTGTAATTCATAGTACTATTAAACCTAAGAATATACTAAAAAGTGTCACTTACTTGACTAGTCCCCCATTTTTATAGCCATGGGGATAGGCACTAAATACACCAACAGTAATGATGTCATAAAACCCTGACCGTCTTAAAGACTCATTCTGTGACCACAATCTCTGTAGGTGAAGGTTTGTTGGTGCCATTTCAAGGGATATTTCATTTTTGCTACTACTCTTTTTGAAACTAGAACCTGCAAATAATATTGAAGTATCACTATAATGAGTATACAGTTATGTGGGTACTGTAACTATCACTAGCAATTTAAGTTGCTTTGAATCTTAAATTTAAGAGATACTAGGTTCAGTATAAACACTAACTATGAGTTGACAAACACAGCCAGGCTGCAGACTACAAAACCTTTAACAACACTCCCAATATATTCTAGGCCACACAAAGTTTATCAGATAACCTTATACACTTTTACATACTCTGAGTGGATACTGAGCTTTCTGAAAAATTTTGAGAAAAGTCCAATAATCATAACTCATTCAAGGATCCAAAGTCAAAACAGAATTGTACAAATAAGAAACTCTTCCCAATATCTTATTACAGCATATCATTTGAAATTCCAACACTTATATATTACCCAATACTGAGTTTGGGTTCATCAAGCAATAACCTCAAAAAGTCATTAAAAGAAAATCCTCAGCTGGTAGTTGAAAACAATTTGCATGGGTACTCTTGAACTTAAAATCTTAACTAGGTGACAATCTCATTAGTGTGTCGCTGGCTGCAATTAAGGCTTATCAACTTCCTTTTCAAATATTTCATACTTTTTACTCTGTCCTGCTTGTGTACTTGAAAAGCAACACTTATTTCAATGGTATGTATTTTGAATAAATTTTTTTTTATTTCAAACTTCAAACTTATTTAGTTATTTCAATCTTAAGGCACTTTCATCTATTAAAAAGGCATAATATGTATCTTTTCCCTTAAAGAAAGTCTTAACCAACTCTACGCCTAAGAATAATTAGCTTCCATAAGGTTTTGACTTAGGAAAAATCTATATGTATTTGGTAGTTGCTGTTGAGTCCTCAAGGAGTTACCTATCCATGGTCTAACCAGAGCTCCATGGTGACCAGAATAATGTCAAAGAATTGTTTTTTAGCTGGTTTTGTGGCTGGCTAGTGTATCGTAATGATAAACACTATAACAAGTGATAGTGTATAAATGGACTCAGGAAAAGTGGGCACTTTCTCTTATCCTTAGCAAATGCTGAACCCAGTTCATCTACAACAAAACCCACAAATGGAAGACGTGGCTACGCTCATATGCGCCATCATATTGTTTATATAGAATCAGAAATGGACCATAAAGCCATTACTTCCTGTTGGTCAATGCAGGATACATTAATCCCTTTCCACTTCATGGTTCAAGTTTCACGGCCTCAATGCATCGCTAATTTTTCAAAAATATTAATAGAAAAATAAAAATTAAAAAATACCGCCATGTCAGCAGCCATATTGCGGAAAGCAGCGTTGTTTCATCGTGATGCGCGAGAGAAACGGTTTCCCAGGATGCCAGACAAAGAGAGAAGTTTTCTCAGAGGCTTTGTACATACCCATGGGGCACTCGGACAAGGCACGTGACTGGTTCCCGGCGCAATATCGATGAATGAGAGCATGAGTGGATGTATCCCGTGAGCTGATTGGCTGTGCATCGTCGCATCCTCTCCCAGCTTCTTCCCTTGTTGTATCTCGCCACTCTCGTTCACGCTGTCAACTGTGTCTAGCATATCTTAGTGTTGTGTTCAAAATTAACTTTTCGTTAGGCGCTTACAATGCCTCCTAAGTGCCGTGCCCCTGCGAAACATTCCTCTAGTGAGCCCAAGAGGAAGAGGAAGATGATGATCATCAGTGAAAAGGTCAAAATTTTAGATACGTTAAAACAGGGCAGAAGTTATGCCGCGGTGGCACGCCATTATGGAGTGAATGAACCAACAGTGCGCTACATAAAAAAAGACGAAGCTAACATCCGCAAAACTGCTACAATAAGCTTCAATAAAGAAGCAAAATGTGTGGTAACTCCGCATAATAAGAGAATTGTGAAAATGGAAGCTGCATTAGCCTTGTGGGTTGCTGATTGCAGGAAAAAAAAACATAAGTTTGGACACTAATATGATCAGGACAAAGGCCAAATCTCTCTATGATCAAACCTTGCCCGATGAAGATGACAAAGGAGATGCTGAAGAAGCCACTAAAGATGATCCTGATGAACCTCAAGCCAGTACTAGCTCTGCCACGAGTGATTTGCCTCCTCGAGGACGAGGCTAAACAGCCAGCAAAGGCTGGTTCAATAAATTTCAAAAGAGATACAGCCTCAAAAGCGTGCCTTTGTATGGTGAGGCTGCCTTTGTCGACACCGATGCTGCTCGTCGTTACGTGGAGGATGAGTTTCCTAAGCTCATCAGTGATGGCGGCTACCTCCCTGAGCAAGTTTTTAACCATGTTGATGGGGTTATGTCCTTGTACAAAGGCATATCGCAGCAAAAGAAAAAACAACGACAGCAACTACCCATCACCATATTCTTCTCCAAGGTAAAAACCCCAGCTACACCATCAGCGCCTCCAGCAGAAGAGCCTCCGAATGAACCTGAAGCCTCTACGAATGGAGTGGGAGCCTCTTCTCTGCCACCACCAGCCTCTTCGCCTCTCTCAGAAGTAAATGTTGATGATCAAGCACGATATCTGATGATGAGGCGCTTCCCGAA